>NC_064851.1:20809512-21163887 GCF_024139225.1 Suncus etruscus | reverse complement strand
ATATCTTTTTAATTAAAAAAATTTTTTTTGGATTTTTGGGCCGCACCCGGTGGCTCTCAGGGGTTACTTCTGGCTCTGTGCTTAGAAATCGCTCCTGGCAGGCTCAGGGGACCATATCAGATGCCAGGAATCGATGCCGGGAATCAAACCTGGGTTCGCCCCAGGTCAGCCTTGTGCAGGGCAAACTCCGTACCGCTGTTCTATCCCTTGGCCCAAAAAAGTAGCATTTTAAAAGTACCAGGGGAACTGGAAAGAGAACATAGCTGGTAAGGCTGACTGACCTGCATTCCGTCCCCAGCATCTGATATGGTCCTCCAAACACTAACAGAATCTCTTGAGCATAGTTGGATGTGGATATCCAAAAAAGGGGGGGTGAACGGACCAGGGATGTGGCTTGGTGGTACAGTACTTACCTTGTGTGTGAATCTGATTTTTTTTTTTTTTTTTTTTGGTTTTTGGCTACAACCGGTGACACTCAGGGGTTATCACTGGCTATGCCCTCTGAAATCGCTCCTAGCTTGGGGGACCATATGGACGCCCAGGGATTGAATCGCGGGTCCTTCCTAGGCTAGCGCCACTGCTCTGTTCCTGAATCTGATTTTTATTTCTTGCACCACGTGTCTTTCTCCAACTCATCCCAGCACCATTAGGAGCAACTCCTTAGCATCAAGGGATTACCTAGGTATTTTGACCCAAACAAAGATATATAAAGAAACTTTGTTAAGTAAAAGATATATTTGGGAAACTTGAGAGAGAAGGGGGACTTCCTCGTGTATTATGGAGTAAAAGAATAACACGTCAGAAATTGAGTAACAATTTTCACAATTCAAAATTATACCATGCCAACAGATAATCAATATTGAAAGCATGTGATCAGGCTATTTTAGATTCTTTGTACTGTGAAAATCTGTGCATCTGGCACTTGTCTGGGTTCAGGCTAGGCACATGTCAAGCATTTGGTTTGGTTTGGTTTTTATGTCACACTCAGCAATGCTCAGGGGTTACTACTCCTGGCTCTGCATTCAGCAACCACTTCTGGCAGTGCCTTCAGACTACATTGGATTTTGAGACTGAGCCTGGATTCTCCGCATGCTAGGCAAGTACCCTACTCACTGTGCTATCACTCCAGCCCTCATCAAACATTAGTTAGTAGCCCTTGTACTGGGTGGGTGATATAGCCTTCTAGAGCTAGTGCAGAGGGAGTGGGTTTAAAGAATATCCTTTGGGGCCGGAGAGATAGCATGGAGGTAAGGCGTTTGCCTTTCATGCAGAAGGTCATCGGTTCAAATCCTGGCGTCCCATATGGTCCCCCATGCCTGCCAGGAGCAATTTCTGAGCATGGAGCCAGGAGTAACCCCTGAGCACTGCTGGGTGTGACCCAAAAACCACAAAAAAAAATAAATAAAATTATATATATATCCTCTTCTCAATAGGCTGGATGATCCTGAATACATACCATAGTGAACTTATTTTGCTTTGGTTGTGGGTCTATATCTGGCGGTGTTAAGGGGCTACTTTCAGCTATGCGCTCAGGGATTGAACTGGACTTCCTGCAGGGAAAACATGTATTCCAGTTTGTTGCATTCTCTCAGGCTCCGGAGTTGGTTCATGTTTCTTGGTGCCCCTGATATTGTCTAGTTAATCTTTTTGGAAGGGGAGTGTAGCATTGCTTCTTGGCTAGCTACTCCTGATTTTGTGCTTTAGGAATCATACAAGGTGGTGCTCAGGGAACCCCTTACAGTACCTAGAATTAAATTGGAATCAGTTGCATGTAAAGCAAGCAGCTTAACTATGTTATTCCTTAAGTTCATATCTTGCTGTTTCTAAAGGTATTTTATTCTTTTTAGGTTGTGTTCAAAGTTTATTCTTCATGCTGCTCACTCTTGGTGGTGGTAGGGATCACACTAACTCTTCGGCCCCATAACTTTTTTGTGGTTGATTTTGGGGAACAGGACCTTTTTTTGGGGGGGGTTGGGAGGGGCTTGGGCCATACCTGGTGATGCTCAGGGGTTACTCCTGGCTATGTGCTCAGAAATCACTGCTGGTTTGGGGGACCATATGGGACATTGGGGGATCGAACTGCAGGCCTTTCTAGGCTAGTGCTGGCAAGGCAGATGCCATACTGCTCCAGTCACTGCTCTGGCCCCAGGATTTTTTTTAATTTGGGGGGGGGCACACTTATCTGTTCCTCAGGGGTGACTTGCCAATGCCTTGTATAAGTATAGCTCCTGGTGGTGCCCTGGGGTAAAGCCCCACCTCCAGTTTGCAGAGCTTGTGTATTAGCCCTTTGAACTACTGTATTGATTCCAACTTTAAATTTTCATTGCTGACTAAAATTAAAATAACCTCATATGGTTTTATATAAGTAGATTGAGAGGTGAGTTCATTGTTAATATCTTTCTTGACTTGTAACTCAGTTTAGGAAGTTACTTATTTGGGTCCCTCTTTTTTTTCTATTTATTTGTATCTCTGTATTTATAACCGCTCACCTATTTTTTAATGCCCCTTTTCTCTGGAATCTCTGGTCTTTTAAATATCTGCAGCTTTTCTTGACTTCTCATGGTAGAATTGCTCCCACTTAATTCTATTTCTAAACACTATTTCCAAATACTGTTTATACACCTAATATAGCAACTGCAGTTTGTTTTAGCTGTCTTCTCCCACTCCGATGGGCTTTTCTCATCAACAAGGATTGCTTACTTTGAGTTTCCAGCATCTAGCACATCTCCCACTTTATAGTAAGTTTTCCATAATTGCTGGCTCCCACGTTTAAAAGGGGAACAAAAAGCAAATGGCTTTTGAGATACATTAACAAAGCAGACTTCCTCAGGGAGGGGATTTTAGAACTATATCCTGTGCCCTACAGTGACCCATCTAATTAAAATGGAATGTTTTTCCTTGCTGTAGGAAGTGCTTTGTGGGAAATTAAATCTTCAAATAGGGGAATTTGTATTTGTATTAAAAAGGCAGTGATGGGGTCCAGAGAGATAGCATGGAGGTAAGGCATTTGCCTTGCATGCAGAAGGACGGTGGTTCGAATCCCTGCATCCCATATGGTCCCCCGAGCCTGTCAGAGTAATCCCTGAGTGCTGCCAAGTATGACCCCTCCCCCCCCAAAAAAAGGCATAATGAATTTATGATTTAGATGTGCCCTACCCACTTGGTTTCTGGGCTTTTTCTTTATCCCATCCTGTGTCCAGGAGTTGAGTTGAAATTTGGTGATCCTGAACCAGACTGTGGCCACCGACAGGACCAGACTGTAATCTTTTTTTTTTTTTTTTTTTTTTTTTTGGTTTTTGGGCCACACCCATTTGACGCTCAGGGGTTACTCCTGGCTATGCGCTCAGAAATCGCCCCTGGCTTGGGGGGACCATATGGGACACCAGGGGATCGAACCACTGTCGGTCGGTCCTACGCTAGCGCTTGCAAGGCAGACACCTTACCTCTAGCGCCACCTTCCCGGCCCCCAGACTGTAATCTTAAATCATCTCTATATCACTAGGAGATATGACTTTGGTATTGTCTTATATGGAATAAACAGGGTCATTGGAGATAACTTGCCTTACTGGGAGGCATCATTACTAACATAGAGAAGCAGGACAGGAAAGAGAGAATGATGGGCATAGGAAGCCTATTTGGAAAATTCTCCTTGGATTGAACTTTTGTAGATAATGATTAGCTAGAGTCTAATCATTACCAGGAGGTATTTTAAAGTATAGAAAACTTTCTTTGTGGGGCCGGGAAGATGGCGCTAGAGGTAAGGTGTCTGCCTTGCAAGTGCTAGCATAGGACGGACAGTGGTTTGATCCCCCGGAGTCCCATATGGTCCCCCCAAGCCAGGGGCGATTTCTGAGCACATAGCCAGGAGTAACCCCTGAGCGTCAAACGGGTGTGGCCCAAAAACCAAAAAAAAAAAAAAAAAGAAGACTTTCTTTGTGGGGCTTGAGTGATAGCATAACTGTGCCTTAAACACAATTCACCAGGTTTGATCCTCAACATTCCATGTGGTCCCTAAGCCTGCCAGGAGTAATTTCTTTGTTTTGGTTTTGGAGCCAAACTGGGCAGTTCTGGGGTCTGTTGTTGGCTCTGTGCTCATGGTTGACCCCTAATGGTGCTTGTGGGACCATATTTGGTGCAGGGGTCAGATGTGTGCAAAGCTATGTGTCTTTACCACCTGGACTCCCTCCAAATCTATAGGTATTAAAGCTATTAAAATAATTGGGGGGGGAGGGGAGTTCACACCCATCACTGTTCAGGAGTTTACTTCTAGCTCTGCAGTCAGGAATCATTCCTTGCAGTGCTGGGGGAACCATATGGGATGCTGGAGGTTGAACCACCACATGCTAATCAAGCTCCCTACCCTCTCTACCATCTTTCTGCCTCCTAGGGGTTCTTGTCATTTCTTCAGACACTTTCTCCCCCATCTAGTTATAAATGTGCACCTCTCAGTTTGGGATAGCTGAACAAGACCACGTGATCTTATGTGGTCAGGTATGACAGAGTCCCAAACCAGATTTTCCTTGAATTTCAGAACAGAATTAAAAAATGTCATCTTCTGGGGCCGGAGAGATAGCATGGAGGTAGGGTGTTTACCTTTCATGCAGAAGGACAGTTGTTCAAATCCCGGCATCTCATATGGTTCCCGGAGCCTGCCAGGAGTAATCCCTGAGCACTGCCCAGTGTGGCCCAAAAAGAAAAACCAAAAATAAGAGAGGAGGCCGGAGCAGTGGCACAGGCAGTAAGGCGTCTGCCTTGTACGCACTAACCTAGGATAGACTGTGGATTGATCCCTGTCCCATATGTTCCCCCAAGCCAGGGGTAATTTCTGAGTGCATAGCCAGGAGTAACCTAAAAAACAAACAAAAGAAGAAAGTATTTTATAACTCAGTTGGGAACTGGAGGAGCCTAGTTAACCATATAATACAAGATTAGATTTTAGTTATGTTAATTGCATTGGTGACTTGGATTTTGAGGGGCATAGTGGTCGAAGACAAGGGCTAGCTCTGCCTGTGTCAAAGGGGGATAAACCTGGAGAGTGGACAGTACAGGTCAGGGACCAGAAAGGAACACATCCTGTGGAGAAAGTGAAAGTTCAGCTTGTTTGCATTCATCCCCTGGGCTTTGCTACTGTTGGTTGGTCAAGCATTTGGAGCTGAGACACCATTTGTAATGTCACAGTACTGTGCTTGCTGTGTGTTGCACCAAGACTGGGAGCTGTCCATTTATTTCTTTCCTTTGCCTTTCTTGTTTGCTTTTCTCCTTCCCTGTCTTCTTTTTCATCTCCTTCTCTTGGTTAAGGGAGTGAACCTGCCATTGTCATCAGCCCTCCCATGCAGCTGTGTTCCTGTCTTTTCTATTTCTTTGTTGTTCTGGTTGTATAACACAGGAGGCTGCCTGAGGTATCCCCTTCTCTGATTTCTTCTTCTTGTGTTTCCACCCCCAAACTTCTACATCACAAGGTAAGATAATCAGCAACTGGGAAACTATTTTCTTGTGAGTTGGATTTGGAGATGCCCAGGTCTGTCCTTTGCCTTGTTGCTGTGGCTGCTCCCCACAGCCACAGTGGGTTCTAAAAAGTGATTCTTTATCACTTGCCTTCATGCTTTTCTTCTGTTCCCCCCCCCCCTTTGGTTTTTGGGCCATATCATTGCATGCTCAGGGGTTGCTCCAGCGGCTCTGCACTCAGAAATTACTCCTGGCAGGCTCAGGGCCATATGGGATGCTGGGGATCAAACCTAAGTCTGCAGCATGCAAGGCAAATTCCCTGCCTGCTGTTCTCCAGCCCTTTTCTTACGGTTTTGACTTGTTTTCTCAGAAACCAGTGTCTCAGTTTATAGAGATGTAGCCCTATGGGTTAAAGGTTATCTTATAACAAATCTTTTTTGCTTTGTTTTGTTTTGTTTTTTAGGAAAATTTTAACCAGAAGAAGAAAATCACTTTCTAGAATCTATGTTCAATGTTTCTTGGTGCAGAGTAAAGGGAATATTACAGAAAACCAAGTATTTTAGCTCCTCTCCATGAAGGTGCTGGTGCCTAACCACTAGTGCCCTTAGGACCCCTTCTTAGACAGAGCAGGGGTGCCAGGCAATGACTTTGGGATTTTTCATTCACTGGCAGTATAGATTGGTTCTTTAATGGGCTAATGTGAGGTAAATAGAGGCCTTTGAAATAGTTCTATTTTGTATCTTACTGTATTTTCCGGCGTATAAGACGACTTTTGTAACAAAAAGAAGTCAACCGAAAATCGAGGGACGTCTTATACGCCGAGTATATCCCAAAAAATGTTTCAATATGCTGCTAAACGAAAATTGTCTATTGCCACAAAACGAATTTTCCAACTCAATCCTGCACCAATCACTGCAAGGCTGCTCGGACCGCCTCTCTAACTCAGCCAATCCAAGCAGGGTTTTTATGCATGCAAATTAGACAGTGTTCTGGACCCGAATCTACACCGTCAAAAGCCTGCTCAGATTGGCCAGAGTCAGAGAGGAAGTCTATTACAGTATAACCTTTGAACCTTTGCTTTTGATTGGCTCACTGTGGGACATGAGCACAGGAACACATGCAGCACAGGAACGTTCTGTCTGATACAGCGACTATAGGCCTAAACCTATGTTTTAACTGCAAAGTTAGGGGGTCGTCTTATACACCGGCAAATACGGTAATATTTTTCTGTCAGTCTTATTTTACCATTACCTTTCATCTGGTCTTTTCCTCTCCTCTTGTGGGGAGGGCCTAGTTTGGATCTCAATAAATGGGAGGCAGGAAAGCTTTGGAGGGAGTTGCCATTTAGGCTGTGGTTCCAAGTGGTAGAGCGACTGGCTTGTGAGTAAACAGCTTGCAGTGTGAGTTCTCTTGCCTGCTATAACTTCCATACCTGTGTGGATAACGTACGGGGAATTACTACCGGACCAGCTTCTCCTAGCCTCCCTGGATTGTGGGTATGGGATTCCCCTTTCCTTGTTGGGGACTGTGGAACATTCAGCCTGATCTACAATAGGCTAGAATCTTGACTCTTTATGTATACTGTGAAAAGAAGTGTCCTGAAGTACTAAGAGCCCTTTTTTTGAGGAGACCAAGTAATAAATAGTGCAGTGGGTTCAATACCCTGCACCCTATATAGTCCCCCCAAGCATCATCAGGAGGGGTGTTCCCTGAGCACAGTGTCAGTAAGCCCTGACCATTGCCAGTGTGACACAAAAACAAAAAAGAAGAAAATATAGATTCCTTTGTCAGGGCCCATTTGTAGATGGTTCCTGTTTCTGAGACCTGTTTAATTCTGTTGGGCTGTTACAGCTCTGTTACAGCTTGGGTTGGGGGCAGCATTCTCCAGGCAGTGTGCCCTGGAAGAGATTTGACTTGGATTGGCTTGTCAGGCCACAAGTCTAGGAGTGGATTGATTTTTAAGGTCTTATTCAAAGAGCAAAGAGCAAATGAACTGACTCATTATCCTGGGATGGACTCCAGAGCAAGATGCACTGCCCTCTCCAGCTGCTGGCAGGGCACTCCTACTCTTGCGTGGACGGCTCTGGCGTGCTCGTTGCCAGATGGTTTTCTCAAAGTGTCCAGAATTTACTTCCATTGTTAGTTTTAGATCCCATTCTTGAAGGGAATGGAAGAATTCCTCCTTGGCTCTGATTAAATCCTTCTGCCTGATGTTTGTTGGTAGTGCCAGGGGCAGTATGGACTGAAGGAAGAAAGGAGCACTGTCTTTCCCATAGTTTATGCAGCAGCACAAAGGAGGGTCACAAAAAGGTCTTAGTTGTATAGTTGTTCTAGGGTTTACTATTCCTGGCTTTGGATGAATTCCTTAATTTTCCTCCCCTAAAAGCAACGTTTTGTAGGATTATGAGAGCAACAAAAAAGAAGAGAATGTTTGGGAAAATATATCGACAGCAGTCAAGTATTGTAAATTGTGCTGTTTTTTGCCCCCATTTTGATCATGCCTGACTATGCTAAGGATTTACTCTTGACCCTAACACTCACTTTATCTCTCTCTCCCACCCCTCTGCCCTCATCATTTCATCATTTGACCCCATTATTTGACTCATTTGCCTGTCTATCTTTTTTGGCACTCACATTGATATAAAAACAAGAGTTCAGGTAAATAAAGTATACTGATTTAAGTGCTTTCCTGTACAAGGTTCAACCTGATCTTACCTAAATTGGCTCTTCTGACCCAGCCTGCCCAGCCCAGCTATGCCTGGGGAAAGCAAGTCCTTTTCAGTGCTCACAACATTTTTCTTTCCTTCTGGTGCTCACCTGTACCCTGAAGGAACTGGTTTTGACTGTATGAAAAAGCCTCTGTATCCACATATGCTAAAGACTTTTCTTTATGCAGGGAGCTTCAGACAGTCTTATTTTCAGTAATGCAGCGTGGAACTTAAAACCCAAAGTTGTGGGGTAGTATAGCAGGGAGGGCTTTTGCTTTGCATTCCGCCTACCTGGGTTCAAACCCCAGCCCCCTATATTGTCCCCTGAGCTTGCCAGGATTCACTCCTGAGTGTTGCCAGGTATGGCACAAATAAAAACATAACAAAACAAAATCAAGTTATTTGTGAAGAGCTTTAGGCTAATATGAGATAGGTGTTAACTTAGATAGTAACATAAGTATTTAAAAGCTTAATTGTCACACACTTTAATGTGGGCACAGTTTCTCTTGAGTGCCTGTCAATTCACAGAAACCATCCAAGTCATTCTCTTATTCTAGTGCATCTTTTCTATTTGGTCAGTAACAGACAGTCATTGGTTTTTTCTGTTTGTTTTTCATTTTTTGTTTTTGGGTCACACCTGGCAGCTCTCAGGAGTTACTCCTGGCACTATGCTCAGAAATCGCTCTTGGCAGGCTTAGGGGACCATATGGGATGCCGGGCTTTGAACCACCGACCTGCTGCATGCAAGGCAAACACCTTACCTCCATGCTATATCTCCAGCCCCAACAGACAGTCATTGGGAGTCCACTTGTGTTTCAAGCTTGATTGAGAGGTTCTTGCTATAGTGGGTTCCTAATCTTTTCAGAGAGTTTATGGTTCCCTCAGAAGTCTGTTGTACATTCCCAAGTATATTTTGGGTCCTTCATTTAAAAAAAAAAAAAAAAGCTTTAAGTGGGGCTGGAGCAATAGCACAGTCATAGGGAGTTTGCCTTGCTAGTGGCTGATCCAGGACAGATGTTGCTTCGATCCCCGGTGTCTCAAGCCAGGAGCGATTTCTTTTTTTTTTTTTTTTTGGTTTTTGGGCCACACCCAGTGACGCTCAGGGGTTACTCCTGGCTATGCGCTCAGAAGTCGCTCCTGGCTTTGGGGGACCATATGGGACACCGGGGGATCGAACCGCGGTCCGTCCTAGGCTAGCGCTGGCAAGGCAGACACCTTGCCTTTAGCGCCACCGCCCGGCCCCGCGATTTCTTTTTTCTTTGAGGTCGACTGCACTTGGGTTACTCCTGGCTCTGCACTCAGAAGTTGCTCCTGGCAGGTTCAGGGGACCATATGGGATGCCGGGATTCAAACCGCGGTCTGTCCTGTGTTGGCCGTGTGCAAGACAAATGCCTTACTTCTGTGCTATTGCTCCTCCAGCTCCCAGGAGCGATTTCTGAGCGCATAGCCAGGGGTAACCTGAGCATCACAGGGTATGGCCTGAAAAGCAAAAAATTAAAGAAAGCTTTAAATACAAATTAGCTAGCACTATACAGAATACCATGTATTGTCAGAATTGATTTAAGTCTAGTTTCAGGGGCTGGAGTGATAGGGTGCTTGCCTGGCAAATGGTTGATCCAGGATTGAACCTCAGCTTCCATTTTGTTGCCCCGAGCCCTGCACAGAGGGATTGTTGAGTACAGAGCAGAGAGTAACCTCTGAGCACTGCTGGGAGTGGCCCCAAAACAAAAGCCTGGCTTCCTATTGTCTAGAAGACAATATGGATACACAAGAGGAATTATAGGAGCTGGAGAGAGATCTCTCAAGGCTAAGCAGAAGCCTTGCATGTGATAGAAAGAAAGTTCCAGTTTAATCCCCATTACAGCATGGTCTCCTGAGTAGCCATCAGGCATTGCCCTATATGGCCCTAAAACAATACAAAGAGAAATCCCAAAAAAATATTTACAGAAAGAGGGGCTGGAGTGGCATAGGACATTTGCCTTGCACGTGGCCAACCTGAAATGGACTTGGGTCAATGCCCAGTATCCCATATGGTCCTCCAAGCTGAAAAGCTGAAAGGAGCTCTGAGAACAAAGCCAGGAGTAACCCCTGAGCACTGCCAGGTGTGGCCAAAAAAACAAAAAAAAAAATTTATAGAAAGAAAATGGGTATACCTTTATTAGTTTTAAAAAATAGGGGCTGGGGGGCCGGGCGGTGGCGCTGGAGGTAAGGTGCCTGCCTTGCCTGCGGTAGCCTAGGACGGACCGCGGTTCGATCCCCCGGCGTCCCATATGGTCCCCCAAGCCAGGAGCGACTTCTGAGCGCATAGCCAGGAGTAACCCCTGAGCGTCACAGGGTGTGGCCCAAAAACCAAAAAAAAAAAAATAGGGGCGGGAGAGATAGCACAGCGGCATTTGCCTTACAAGCAGCCGACCCAGGACCTAAGGTGGTTGGTTCGAATCCCGGTGTCCCATATGGTCCGTCCGTCGTCGTCCACCCCCCCCAGCACCGCCGGGTATGGCCCAAAAACAAAGCAAAACAAAAAAAAAAAGACTTTGTCAGGGGCCGGAGAGATAGCATGGAGGTAAGACCATTTGCCTTTTGTGCAGAAGGACGGTGGTTCAAATCCTGGCATCCCATATGGTCCTCTGTGCCTGCCAGGGCAATTTTTTTTTTTTTTTTGGTTTTTGGGCCACACCCGGTAACACTCAGGGGTTACTCCTGGCTATGTGCTCAGAAGTTGCTCCTGGCTTGGGGGACCATATGGGACACCAGGGGATCGAACCGCGGTCCGTCCAAGGCTAGCGCAGGCAAGGTAGGCACCTTACCTTTAGCACCACCGCCCGGCCCCTGCCAGGGCAATTTTTGAGTGTAGAGCCAGGAGTGACCCCTGAGCACTGCTGGGTGTGACCCAAAAACCAAAATATATATAATATTCAAGAAAGATAACCTAACCTGGTACTGATAAAAACAATTCTATTGGGGCCGGAGAGATAGCACAGTGGTAGGACATTTGCCTTGAACATGGCTGACCCAGGACATATGGTCCCCGAGTCTGCCAGAGGTGGCTTCTGAGAGAAGAGCGTGTGTGTGTGTGTGTGTGTGTGTGTGTGTGTGTGGGTGTGTGTGTGTGGGTGTGGGTGTGGGTGTGTGTGGGTGTGTGTCACACCTGGAGTTACCCCGGCTCCACTCTCAGAAGTCGCCCCTGGCAGGCTCTGGGGACCATATGGGGTATTGGGGATTGAACCCAGATCCATCCCAGGTCAGCTGTGTGCAAGGCAAACGCCCTACCACTGTGCTATCACTCCGGCCCCTATTCTCAAGTTTTACATGAAATTTTCTTTTCCTCTCCAACAACCTGCTGTTCTTGCCTTCAGTGAAACCAGTTGAGGGAGTGAGTTATTTTTGCTCAAAAGCAATGTACTTGTAGTCAAAAAGGTAGTAGCATGAAAGGGTGCTTGCTATGTGCTCTGCTGACCTAGATTCATTTCCCTGAGCTTCATATGGTCCCTGAGTCCACCTGGAGTGATCCCTGGGCACAGTAGGTCCTGGTGAAAGAAAAGAGAAAAGAAAAACAAAGGGGAAGGCAAGTGGCCTGAAGACTTGGTCTTTGTTCTGTTCTAGAGCTTTCCATTTCCACTGCTGCCTGTTGGCTGACTTTTCTTAGGGGTGCATACAGAACTTTGGGAGTCCCTGGTGCTGAGGACCCCAGACTTCTCCCTTTGACCTTGTCTCACAGAGGGTTCAAGACTAATAATACAAAAGTATAAAGTGTGATCACAAAGTACATATAAAGAGGAACACTTCTTTCTGGGGAGCAGGTGATTTTGTGTGTGTATGAGAGAGAGAGAGAGCTAGAGCAAGGGGGGCCTTAACAGAGGAGAGGTTAAAAACTCAAGGTAGATTTTGTAGACTACTAGTTTTGCAAGGGAGAGGACCTTACAGGCAGGTAGAACAGTGCATGATTTTGGTGGGAGGTAGAAGCTAGTGGTTAGTAGAATCTAGGTCCCGTGTGTGTGGGACTAAGCAGGAGATGCAGAAAGGTATGGGCAAGGGATACAGAGGCTGGCTCTTAGACTTGACCAACCACACTTGAAGTGCTTCAAACCGGAAAGTGACATGGTCAGATTTCTGATTAGAGCAGCTCTGTGAAGGACGGATTGGAGGCCAGGGGACTAGTTGGAGGCTGTTGCAAAGCAGCAGCTGAATGGAGATGAAATCTAAAACTGTTCCCATGACCAGAGGGATGGAAGGAGATGAGCCTGCAGAAAATCAGGACCTCAACCCCCCCAGTGTGTGTATAATCAAGGGAGCTTTGCGCCCAATATCTTGAAGGACAGGCTCGTTTCCCTGGCCAGAAAGAGGACACTGCCCTTAGCTCTGAAAATAAAGACGTAAGTTTTTATTTGAGAGAGATTTTTTTCCGCTTTTTATATACATTTTTTTCCTCTAGGAAATAGACAGACGGTTGGAAAAAAAACTGAAGATCACACAAAAGGAGAGGTAAGGCTGCTGTCTGGTGTGACATCCACCTGAGAGCTGGTCAGTCAGTGGTACTCCCCAGCTGGCCATTAGGTGTGTCATGTCCATCCCTGGGCAGTGAACCCTTCCCTCCAAGGTGGGGAGCAGCAGGCCATGGAGGTATTGCCCCTGTGTCTTGTAGAGGGTTACCTGTGTAAAATGGGAGGTGACAAGACAGAGGACTTTGGTTTTAGGCCTGGCTCTGCTCCCAGTTGCTCTGAGTAGAGGACTGAGTTGTTTTTCCCAGGGACCTCAGTTTCTTTTCCTGTGACTTAGGGAGATTGGACAGATGACGTCTTTAGCCTTCCAGGACTTGGTGGGAAGTTCTTGAAAGACTTTTAAGGATAGCTTTGTTTCCCACCCAGAGAACACAGGGATCAGCTTGCCACAGCAAAGGAAAGTTGACTGGAACAGGCTGTCTTTGGGTTTAACTGACTTATGGACTTCCCTGAAGGACAGGCTGCAGGAGGAAGAGAGGCCTAGATTCACTCTCGATGAGTGAATGACCTTCACAGTCATTTCCCAGGGACCCTAGGCTGCCCTGCCTGTCCACTGGCTTTCCTTTTTGATCAAAATGCTGGCTCCTTATCTACTGTCTCAGCAACTACACTCACCCCTGGTTCCAGTCCCTTTGCTGTGTCCTTCCTGTCCCACCCAGGATTTGTTCCATTCCACCCTGGCAGCAGCTGAGTTCCTCTTGTCTTTTACTCTCTGGACAACCAAAATGCTGAGGGCTCCTTTGGACTGGCTTGGTTTTGAAGAGAAGCTCATTGACTGCTCTGGGGAGGGTCTTTGTGCCTCTTGAGGGGTGGTCCTGCCTGCCTGCCTGGATTCCTGTTTCCCCTGTGGCTTTTGGTATTTTCCTCTCCTGTGTTGTTGCCCTCTTCTCCTGATGGACACATCACTTGATGTGCTCATCCACCAGCCTTGGAACAGTGCTGCTCCTCTGAGTGTTGCCAAGCACTGTGTCTAGGATTGTCCTTCATCCCAGCCCCGCCGTGCCCAGAATATCAGTGCGCCTTGGTGAGGGAGGCTTCTCTGCTTTGGAAGTCCTTTTGTCATTGGTTACCTGATTATTGGTTGTCTCAAAAGTTTTCTCAGCTGAGGACTGAGTCTGTTGGGTAAATCTCATCTTGATGATAGTCAGGGATGGCTTGGCAGGCTCCTGTGTAGTTTTTGGACTGGTGTGCATACATGCAATGGAAGTCCTTGGCTGGGAGGGCCCACTCTTGACTAAGGGGTTGCCACTTTGTCAGCCTGTAACACTGGTGCAGGGGATTTTAACTGAATTCATTGGATATACAGTATTGGCCACAGTGGCGGAGCACTGGTTGCTGTGACTGACGTACATGGGGATAGGCATTTCAGAACGAGGAAGTGTTCCAGCCCACTTGGCTTGATTAGGTTTAAGGCTCAGACCTGTGCACTGCATGAGCTTATGCCAGTGCAGCGCTGTTCTTTTGAGAATCCCTGCTTGAGGAATGGGAAGGCTGTCTGGTCAGAGGCCAGAGGAGAATGACAGGCAGGCAGGGGAAGGCATGGGATGATGAGGGGAGGAAGGGGCTTTGAGTCCAGAGTAGGATTTGTGAACCTGTGTTTGCTCTTTGTCAGCAGGAAATCCAAATCTCCTCCCAAAGTGCCCATTGTGATTCAGGACGATAGCCTTCCCACGGGCCCCCCTCCACAGATCCGCATCCTCAAGAGGCCCACCAGCAACGGTGTGGTCAGCAGCCCCAACTCCACCAGCAGGCCTGCCTTTCCTGTCAAGTCCTTAGCACAGCGAGAGGCAGAGTACGCCGAGGCCCGGAAACGGATCCTGGGCAGCGCCAGTCCTGAGGAGGAGCAGGAGAAACCCATCCTCGACAGGTGAGTGTGCTTTGCATCAGCCATTTCTGTAGGGCTTCTTTTTTTTTTTTCTTTTTTTTTTTGGTTTTGGTTTTGGTTTTTGGGTCAGCACCTGGCGGTGCTCAGGGGTTACTCCTGGCTGTCTGCTCAGAAATAGCTCCTGGCAGGCACGGGGGACCATATGGGACACCGGGATTCGAACCAACCACCTTTGGTCCTGGATCAGCTGCTTGCAAGGCAAACGCTGCTTTGCTATCTCTCCGGGCCCTCTGTAGGGCCTCTTGAGCAGGAAGGTAACCAGACTGTGTAGGAGTGAGAAGCAGGCAGAATCAGCTGGAGCCATCACTGCTCTGGCTCTTGTCTACAGCCCAGTAGACCTACTTGAGGATTGCTGTGAAGTTTTGAGGAAGTGGCATTTGCCAGCATGCCTTTGCAGACACCTGGGTACTCTTAACTTTTGAATTTGAATTTTTAAATTTTGATTGGGTTTGGGGGCCATGCCTATCTGTCTAGGGCTTACTGCTGGCTGTGTGCTTAGGGATTACTTCTGGTGGTGCTTATGTGACCATATGTGGTACTAGAGATTGAACCAGGGTTAGCTGTGCATAGTACTCCCTTTTAGCCCACTCTGCTATTTCTTTTTTTTTTTTTTTGGTTTTGGGGTCACACCGGCGACGCTCAGGGGTTACTCCTGGCTCTATGCTCAAAAATCTCCCCTGGCAGGCACGGGGGACCATATGGGGTGCCAGGATTCGAACCACGGTTCTTTTGCATGAAAGGCAAATGCCTTACCTCCATGCTATCTCTCCGGCCCCAGCTATTTCTTTTATGCTCTTTTTTTTTTTTTTTTTTTTTTGTTTTTGGGCCACACCCGGTAACACTCAGGGGTTACTCCTGGCTATGTGCTCAGAAGTTGCTCCTGGCTTGGGGGACCATATGGGACACTGGGGGATCGAACCGCGGTCCGTCCAAGGCTAGCGCAGGCAAGGCAGGCACCTTACCCCTAGCGCCACCACCCGGCCCCTTTCTTTTATGCTCTTAACCCTTTTTCTTTTCTTTTCTTTCCTTTTCTTTCTTTCTTTCTTTTTTTTTTTTTTTTTTTTCGGTTGGGTTTTTAGGCCATCCCCAGTGATGTTCAGGGGTTACTCCTGGCTATGCACTAAAAAAATCTCTCCTGGCTTGGGGGACCATATGGGACACCAGGGGATTTAACCTGGTGGGTTAGTGTGGGTAAGGCAGACAGATACCTTACCCCTTGCACCACCGCACTGGCCCCTGCTCTTGACCTTTTACTTATTTTATTCAATTTATTTTTCGGAACTACACTTTGGATGCTTAGGACTTACTGCTGGCCCTGTTATTCAGGGATCATTTCTGGTAGGGGTTGAGGGATCATAAGGGATGCCAGGGAATTTTTTTTTTTTCTTTTTTGTTTTTTTTTTTTGGGTCACACCTGGCAGTGCTCAGGGGTTACTCCTGGCTCTAAGCTCAGAAATCGCCCCTGGCAGGCATGGGGGACCATATGGGATGCCAGGATTCGAACCACCGTCCTTCTGTATTCAAGGCCAACGCTTTGCCTCCATTCTATCTCTCCGCCCATGCCAGGGAATCTTAATGGGCCAGCCACATGCAAAGCAAACACCCTACTACCCACTACACTGTGTTTACAAACATGACTGTAGTTGGGTTTCAGTCACCAAAAGAACATGCCCCTTCACCGGTGCAACATTCCCACCACCAATGCACCCCATCTCCCTCCACCCACCACCCCTGCCTGTATTTGAGACAGGCATTCTACTTGTCTCACTCATTAACATTGTCATGGTAGGTAGTGTAATTATTTCTCTAACTGCATTCACCACTCTTTGTGATGAGCTTTATATCGTGAGCCAGTCATTCCATCCCTCATCTCTGAACTTATTTTATATTCATGTACTTACTTTGTTTCTTGGCTTCACAAAATAAAGTGCCAGAAGTTAACTTCTGGCTCTGTACTCAGGGATCAACCCAGGTGGGCTCAGAGAACCTTATTTGCTATTGAGGATTGAACCCTTGTCAGCTGCTTGCAAGGGAGCACTTTGACCTGTGTACCATCTCTTCTGCCTTCAAGTTTTTAAATAAAGATTAGAGGCATGGGGTCTGGAACGATAGCACAACAGTAGGGCATTTGCC
The DNA here is from genome assembly GCF_024139225.1 of Suncus etruscus. Classification (NCBI taxonomy): domain Eukaryota; kingdom Metazoa; phylum Chordata; class Mammalia; order Eulipotyphla; family Soricidae; genus Suncus; species Suncus etruscus. The sequence continues at coordinate 21,147,217 of NC_064851.1, read as the reverse complement.
TTGCATGCAGCCAACCCTGGATGACCCGTGTTTGATCCCCAGCTTCCCATATGGTCCCCCAAGCCTGCCAGAAGCGATTTCTGAACCGAGCCATGAGTAACCCCTGAGCACTGCTGGGTGTGGCTGCCAAAATAAAATAAAATAAAATAAAGAATAGAGGCATGGACTCAATCTGCCAAAATGGGAGGCCATCTTTGCTGTTTATATTCATTTTAGCCACTTAATCTCCCTGTGCCTTGATAGCCTAGTCTGAAAAAATAAAGTGCTGTATAATTAAATGGTCATAGGAATCTGAGGACCCTATAAACATGCCCTCAAATGAGTTCTTTATGGTTGCTTACCTTCAGGACCTCATCCCATTATATTTTTGTGAGTTTTCTAAATTATTTTTTGTTCTTTGCATTTGTCCCTCTACAGTCATGGGGACTGCAGTCTGCAGTGTGTGAATTCCTTACCTCCTGCTAAAAGCTCTGTTGGAATGGGCTCCTCTTAGAGCATTGAAGAAACTTTCTTGGGTTTGGTGTCCTGGTCTGTGTTCTTTTTTTTTTTTCTCTTCCGGTTTTTGGGTCACACCCAGGGCACTCGGGTTACTCCTGGCAGGCTTGGGGGACCATATGGGATGCTGGGATTTGAACCACCGTTCATCCTGGATCAACTGCGTACAAGGCAAACACCCTACTGCCGTGCTATCTTTCCAGCTCCCTTTTATTATTTTGTGTTATCTTTTCCCTAACCCTTCATTTGACAGAGTGGGGGAAAAAATCTGTTCCTTTCGATTATCGATATTAATATGAACTATCCACTGTCCATCAGTCACATGACTTGGAGAGAAAATGGAGGCAGCAATCAAGGCAAATGCCTGTTCACGCAGCTAAATCTTCATTAGGGATCTGTCTGTGCCACATGGCTCTATGGAACATATTCTCTTCAGAGTTGTTGCCTCTGCCCAGGACAGCAAGCCAGACCAGAAGGGAGAAAGCTCCCAGGGGTGAAGTGAATGAATGAATGAATGAATGAATGAATGTGGACCATCTCTTTTACCTACTACCCTTTACGGGAGCATCCCACATGGAGATTGATATAGCCCAAGATGCAGAAGCAGTTCTCAACTAGAGTTGGTGATTCTGTAGTGACTCCCACCCCAACAGCAGGGTTAGTTGGTTGTAAGATTTGGGAACCTTTTTTTTTTTTTTTTTTTTTTTTTTTAATCCTTTCTCAGGCCATCTCCCTCTTACCTGATTTTCTTTCAGGCCAACCAGAATCTCCCAACCTGAAGACAGCAGGCAGCCCAATAATGTGATCAGACAGCCGTTGGGTCCTGATGGGTCACAAGGCTTCAAACAGCGCAGATAAATGCGGACAAGGAAAGGATGCCACTGCTGTCGCCGCCTTTTGGGTCGTCCGCCACGGGTCGCACTGCCGTGGCAGACAGCTGGACTTGAGCAGAGGGAACGACCTGACTTACTTGCACTGTGATCCCCTCTGCTCCGCCCACTGTGACCTTGAACCCCATGCACTGTGACCGCCTTCCTTCTCCCCCTTCCCACTGTGATTGGCACGTCTATAAGGGCTGTCCCAAGTCAATGGAAAGGGAAAGGGTTGGGGTGAGGGGAGTTGGGGGTTGGAGGGACCCATCAAGGACTCAGAGTAGAGAGTCAGACAGTGCCATTTGGCCACTTGGGGTAAAGCCAGTGCCAGCAATAACAGTTTATCATGCTCATTAATTTGGGATATCAGAACACAATTGAGAACTCCTACCTACCTATCTACCCACCCCAAAGTGCATGTCTTCACTTAGAAGCAAGTCCTATTCTGAAAAAAAATACCCTTTCTTCTTTTTATTTCTTCTTCCTATTTTCCTATTTTGTTTGTTTATACAAATATCTGATTTGCAAAGAAATGTGCATGGGAGGGGATTTAGCAGTTTAATGAATTTTTTTTTTTTTTTTTTTTTTTTTTTTTTGTTTTTTGTTTTTTGTTTTTTGTTTTTGGGCCACACCCGGCGTTGCTCAGGGGTTACTCCTGGCTATCTGCTCAGAAATAGCTCCTGGCAGGCACAGGGGACCATATGGGACACCGGGATTCGAACCAACCACCTTTGGTCCTGGATCGGCTGCTTGCAAGGCAAACGCCGCTGTGCTATCTCTCCGGGCCCAGTTTAATGAATTTTTAATTGAAAAGGATAGTTTGATAGTCTACTTTAAGATGTTTCTGGGAAAGTCACTAGAAACATTAACCAATAGGATTTTGGTGAGCTTAGCTTCTGTATTCCTACTGCCGCCCAGAAAAGGGGCAGGGCTCTGCCGCCCCCAGGACAGATGAACACCCCATGCCTATACCTCCCTCCCCCAGCTAAGTCCCAGGGCATTTTGGCCCAACCTAGAGACTGGACTAGCTTTATAGGCTCAGAGAGCCTGGGGAGGGTTTTAACCCCACCTCTAGTATTTTGGGAGATTGGGAAAGTGATCAGACTTCTCCCTTCCCATACCCCTCAGGGTAGTTCTCTACTAGCCAGGCTTTGCTCCTTCTGGAAGCATGGAGTGGACACACTCCTAGGCTTTGGAGTGAGGGCTGCGAAGATTTGTTCGCAGTATTTTGCTGTCATCGTGGGAAGACCGGGAGAGAGTCGGGCTTCAGGTCTATGAGCCTTCTTCTGCCTTGTATGGTCAGAAAGTGGGGGAGATGGAGAGTGTTCCCACCCCCCACAAGGCTTTTGAACTCTCACTATGGAGCACCAGCTCTGTTGATGGCATCAGCTTGGCAGCTACTCCTGGCATATTTTCTTGTGAAATCACTACCTTAGAAGCAGACCAAGCTGACCAGTCAGATGGAAGAAAGATGTCCCTTGCAAGAATGGGCAGGGACAGACTGGTTTCCCTCACAGGCCTTGGCTATTCTTGACCCCCTTTCCAGTGCAAGGCCTGGAATGAAGGCAATGTCCTCTCCATCCCAGGAGCTGAAGACCTTCTTTGGTTCCTTGAGATGGAGAGGCTATGCAGGCCTTGAATGCACTTTGTGTGCGTGGTCTAGCTCCTCTCAGGCTTTTTGGTCTCTTCCATTGCACTGCGCCTTAGCCCTCAGCCAGCAGCCTGCTCTCCTTCCTACTCTGTGGATGAAATCTGGTGTGTTGGTGTGGTGACTTACAGTTATGGCAGCTCCCAGTGGCCTCGGAGGCAGGCTGAATTTTGTGGGCTTATTTTTGGCTCTCAGCCCTGCCTTGTGGGGATGTAGGCTCAGCCCAGTAAGCCATGTCCCTCTACATCTTCCCTGCCATAGGAAGCGCCAGCTGCTGGTAGTCAGCAACTAGTACCCTACACAGCCTTTACTGTGTGAAGCTAGGAGAGGTCTGCGTGCAAATCCAGACAGAGCATCAGTCATTATGAACCCACAGGGTTGCAATTGTGCCCACGGGCTGTTCTGAGGGGGCATTTCCTCTAGGAGCAGGCCAGGGGGAAGGTTGACTGCTGTCTTCTCGTTCCACTGCCCTCTGTCTCTATATTCTCAGTGTACGGTGTCCATCCCTCATGTAATTGTGTTGTCTGGCTCAAGGTGAAGCTGTCCTTGGCGGTGGGAGAAGGTGGACGTGGTAGACCAGGTGGGAGGCTAGCAGTGCTGAGTGCTCAGCCCTTGGGACCACCTGTTCTCGCCCCTCCTCTAGCAGAGCCAAAGGGAAGGCTGGCTGCTGGGTGTCTACATTGAGGATGTAGCGGGGATCGGTGATGCCACCTCCCTGCGGCCAAAGATGGGGCTCTGCCCGTTGTGTGCCTGTCACCACCCACCAGCAGTCATACCCTTGGCCTCCCAGATGGAGAGGTGGCAGGCAAAATAAAAGAAAGAGAAATAAAAACAGGAAACTGTATTGTGTTGGGGGGAGGTGGGAGATTGGAGAACGGTTTGGATTGTGTGTGTGCGTGTGTGGCTGTGAGTTTGCGTGTGTGCGTGGTTGTTTGTAGGGGGGGATTGTTTTATTTGGTAGTTGTCTGTAACTTTCCTTAAGTGCGCTTTTTTTTTTTTTTAAAGCTGCAGGCTTTGGCTTGGAAAACCCTGGGGAAATGGGGGCAGAAACCTGAGGCTGCTGCCGCTTTATCTGCCTTCGTGGTACTGTCCCCTTTCCCCAGCTCCTCCCTGACCCCCCTGAGCCAGGCCTCTGACCTTCCAGCTAACCGCTTCCCATGAGCCACTACTCTGATGTTAGCCTATAACCAAAGGAGCTGGGGGGTCTGGGAGTGGTGACCAGCCCCTATCAGCCCACTCAATCAGGGTGCTCCCCACCTGCAGGCAGGTGGTAGCACCCTCTGCTACCATCAGCCCCTTTCAGAGCCCACTGACCTGCCCTATCCTGTCCGGCCCAGCCATACCCTGCTCTGACCCATCTGGGGATCCTCTGCTCAGGGATGGGCTGGCAGGGTTGCCCCAGACTCCCCAGTGAGCAGACTCGGGGCTTCTGGGGTCCTATTTTCAGGCCATGTGGTCCCAGGGGTATGCATAGGCCCCTTGGGTGTCTGAACAGAAGGGCATGGGAGGGAGGGCTGCACACCTGCAGTCTGCTCTGCTGGTATGGCAGGCAGCTGCCCCCAACCCCCGCACCGCGGGCTCCTGAGTCGGCAGATTAAGCATTTTATAAATTGTATTTTAAATACATGTTTTAAACTTGTCAGCGCCTTGTCCTCATTTCAGTCCCTGTCTTAACCTCTTGCTGAGACTGCTGTGTTACCACTGGGCTGTCCCCAGGGGTTTCTCTGGGTTCTAGGTGAAGGACTGGGGCGGGGTTTGGGTTAGGAGCCAAGGCCCACTCCCTTCAGCTCCAAGGGAGCAGAGCCCCTGAGTCTTGAGTCTGTCCTGCCCTTCTTAGGCCTGGCCCCCTTGGAAGCCAGTTTTTCCTCAGCTATGTTCCTGATGTTGACTCTGGCCTTTTCAGCAAGTTAGGAGAGGCGCATTCCTACCCTGAAGATGTCCCTATTCAGAGGGACACATAGCTAAAGGGGAGTCCCCTGGAGGCACCTCTAGCCATAAATCCCCAGCCCTAGGTACGGTTTTGACTTGAGTCTTTAGGAGGGACTCCTAAAGCCTGGGGGGAAGTTGGGTTCCTGATTCTCTGAGAGCCAAATGGTAGGTGGAAATCTGGGAGCCTTCCTGGCACCACTGCACAGAGGCGGAGATTCTTGGTGTTTATTGGCTTACAGGGCCACAATAGCAAAACTAGCAGCAACTGTTGCCTGATGAACTATCCATTCATTTGGAGGCCTTGCACAGCTGCTCAACATTAGGATGACAACCAGTCAGTGGGTCCGAGCCAGCACAGAGCTGAGCCACTTTGCATCTTCAGAGCTGTATTCCCTAGGGAGGCCAGGATGGTTGGGAAGAAAGGAGACAGATCAGGGCACTGAAGGGAGGGGAACCTGATTTATATACAGTGTCCATGATTTTGTTATTTTTGGACCACACCCAGAGGTGCTCCTGGCTCTATGCTTAGGAGTCCGTGCAGAGCTGGGGTCAGACCCTGATGTCCCACCAGCCAAATCGGTTGCACACTCTCCTACCCCTCTAGGACTGCCAGGGACTGTCAGGGCCTCTAGGCACTGCTGAGGGGCAAGCCTCTCGGCCCAACTGCTAAGCCTGTTTCTGCCTGTTCTGACATGGAAATTAAGCTTGGGCAAAGGAAACTCAAAACTCTAGCATGTAAAAGACAGCAAGCATAAGGCAGCATGAGAGGCCTGAGTCAGCCTAGTGGCAAGGTTCCCAGACATCATTTGAAAAGCCAGCTTCCTTGAAGGTTAGGCCAGAAGCTTCATAGGAAGAAAGTTTGGGCCTAGGCCCAGATACCCACCCGCTTCCTTGAGAGCCTGATTGCAAGAGGAGGCTCCGGATGTCACGGCCAAGGTAGGTAGTGGTATACTGTTCCAGCATATCTTTGTTACTCTGCTTTCGGTTGCCTGTCTTTGTATTCAGTTTTGGGCAGAATGGAATGCAGGACATCTGGGGATAGGCACTCTGTGGGTTAGTACCTGGCAAAAAAAGGAGAAGGCAATAAAGAGGAAGGCTTCAGAGCATGCCCAGCTTTGAGAGCAGCTGAAATCCAGACTTGGGCCATCTAAGCTGGATGGTATTCTCTGCAGGACTATAAGATGTGAAAAGGGTAATAATGCATAGTGAACATATATAGCTTTTTTCCAAGTACTGAGCACAGATGGATGAAGGGCTAATAGTTTCTTAGGTGCTAGTGATTGTACCCAGAGCCTATCGTGCAAGGCAAATGCTCAATCACCAAGTTTCATTCTCACACTCCTAATAACAGCCAGAAAAGGAATGTTCATGATAGATCCTGGCAAAGCCTGGTAGAAGACTGGAAAGCTCCTATTCCATCACATCACATAGTAAATTCCTTAAACAAATGAACCAACTATTAGGGGGTGGGCGGGCAGTGACTTTGCCCAGTGAAAAGAACACAGGTTTTGGAGTTCTCTTTTAGACACTGGCTGTGGAGCTTTGACTTAATTGCTTATGTTTTCTCATCTGTAAAATGTCATAAGAGTACTTGTTTCTTATTCTGCAAAGGGCCTGAGACATTAAATATCTCCAGAGGTGCTCAATAAACAGTGAATTAGGGGGCCGGAGCAATAGCACAGCAGTAAGGCATTTTGCCTTGCACACGGCTGATCCAGGATGGACTTTGGTTCGATCTCCGGTGTTCCAATTGGTCCCCGAGCAGGAGCGATTTCTGACCACATAGCTAGGGATAACTCATGAGTGTCACAGGGTGTGGCCCAAAAAGCAACAAAACCCAAAATAAAACATTGAATTAGGATCACTAATCATGCTTTCTTCTTGGGCCAGGCTCTGGAATCAGCCTGTGTTTGGGGCTGAAGCAGGGAGAAGAGTCCATGTCTTTGGGCGGAGGGTTGCAGGTACTTTGGGGGCAGTGGGAATCTTGAAAGATGCACTCAGTTAAGCCCCAAGTGAAAAAGGGTGTGAGTAGGGCCTGATGGGGCAGAAGAGCAGAGCGGAAACCCCATGCCTGAGGCTCTCACCATAGTTCTGTTGCTTCAGCTGGCTCAGGATTCTGAGGACCTTGCGTTCTGGAATTTCCACAAGGGTTTCTTCCTGCTGTGAGGCCAAAGAAATCTTCTTCCTGGACTGAAGTCGGCCATTGTTCGATTCCGTCTCTTGGGCATTAGTGGTACCTTCCTTCAGCTTTTTCTGGTAATAGCTGAGAAGACAGGAGGTAGTCAGCCTGAAATGTCCTTCACCCTCTTTCCTACTGTCCTGAGCTCCTGCCTGGCCAGCTCTGGAACAGTAACTCAAACCCAGGAGTTGGGAGACCCAGGTTTAGGATTTGCTCTATCCATGACAGTTTATTGCCTGATACTGGGCCTCTCTATGTAAGGTGGAAGGAGACAGTTTTCTCTGTCCTGACAAAGTCACTGGACTCTGGAAAGGATCAAGCAGTTCATATTATAGAAATAAAAAGGGTTAAATAAATTCAATCTAGTTAGTATTCTGCTGTGGGATCCATGCTGAGTTTGGTAGAAGCTACCAACAATTTCTATCATTTACTATATATGTACCAGAATTTTTTGTCAGCAGCAGTGTAAGCACTTACTCATCATTTTCCATGTATCAACATAAAGGCCACCCTCCAGAAAACCGTCTGTTGGTGAAGTTCCAGTACTACTTTCCTCACAAACAACTAATTAACTTTTATAACACAAACCCTTTTTTTGTTTTTTTTTTGTTTTTGTTTGTTTTTGTTTTTGGGCCTCACCCGGCAGTGCTCAGGGGTTACTCCTGGGCATCTGCTCAGAAATAGCTCCTGGCAGGCACGGGGGACCACTTGGGACATCGGGGATTTGAACCAACCACCTAAGGTCCTGCCTGGGTCGGCTGCTTTCAAGGCAAATGCCACTGTTTTATCTCTCCGTGCCCTCCCCCCATTTCTTTTAAACTAAGAGCTAGGTGCTGTTTTAGGCTATACCCAGCAGTGAATTGCTTTCTTGGTTTTTGGGCCACACCCGGCAGCGCTCAGGGGTTCCTCCTGGCTCTACACTCAGAAATTGCTCCTGGCAGACTCGAGGGACCATATGGGATGCCGGGATTCAAACCACCATCTTTCTGCATGAAAGGCAAACATCTTACCTCCATGCTATCTCTCGGGTCCCAAGGAGTTGCTTTTACTTTTGTTTTTTTGTTGTTCTTTTTGTTTGTTTTTGGGTCACACCCAGTGACGCTCCTGGCTTTGCACTCAGAAATCGCCCCTGGCTTGGGGGACCATATTAGACACTGGGAATCGAAGCGAAGTCCATCCTAGGTCAGATGTGTGCAAGGCAAAAGCCCTGCCGCTCTGCCACCGCTCCTGCCCCTACTTTTACTTTTGACTATGTCTAGAAGGTTGCTCCCAAGCACTTTAACTCCTATACTACTTCATTGGCTTCACAAGAACTATTGTTTTTTGGGGGGATGGCCTCAACTGGCAACAGTGCAGTCAGCTGGTACACTCAGAGAACATCAGAGCCAAGATTCACCCCCAGGTAGCCTGCATGCAAAGCCTCCTCTCTAAGTTCTGTTGCACTTCCTCTCTGGCCCCTTCTCAGGACCTTCTGGACATGGTCTCACCGTAGGCCTGAACCTGGTGTTTCTGGCCCTGGAGGTTCTACTGCACTCCAGAAGTGCAGGGGAAGGAAGTACTTGTGAGTGCCACCTTACCAAAGGAACCAAATAGGCACGTGAGACTCTTCTTTCCTGACAGTTTTAGCCATCACTGAGCTTACTTAGATCCTGGAGGGTGGCTGACTTAATAGCATTTTTGTTTGTTTGGGGTTACACCCAGCTATGCCCAAGGTTTACAACTGACCGTGTGTGGACCAGTGAGCACAGCAATAAGGCATTTGCCTTGCATGTGGCCTACCTGAGATGAACCTGGGTTTGATCCCTGGCATCCCATATGGTCCCCCAAGCCTACCAGGAGTGATTCTGAGCACAGAGCCAGGAGTATCTCCTGAACAATGCTGAGTGTACCCCCATCGCCCCCCTCAAAAAACAAAAAACAAAAAACCAACTTTGTGCTCGGGGATCACTCCTGACAGGCTTTGGCAGACCATATGGGATGCCCAGTATTGAACCTGTGTTGGCCATGTGCAAAGCAAATGTCCTTCCTGCTATACTATCAATTTAACCTACCCTTTTATTTTAAAATTTTTATTGAGGTAATATTTAGATATTGTTAAATCGTATTTTTCATGCATATATCATTCAACACCACCTCACTGCCATAGAACCCAATTCTCTCCAATAGTATCCCAAGAACCGTCCCCCACATAAACTCAAGTTTATAGAGAATATCTTCAGCTCTAATAACTGCTATTTCTTTTTTTGGGGGGTCACACCCGGCAGTGCTCAGGGGTTACTCCTGGCTCCATGGTCAGAAATTGCTCCTGGCAGGCACGGGGACCATATGGGACGCCGGGATTCGAACCAATGACCTTCTGCATGAAAGGCAAACGCCTTACCTCCATGCTATCTCTCCGGCCCCGTAACTGCTATTTCTTTACTAAGTTTTGTTTTTGTTTTTTGGGAGCTACACCTGGCGGCACTCAGGAGTTACTCCTGGCTCTGTGCTTAGAAATCGCTCCTGGCAGCCTCTGGGGACCATATGGGATGCCAAAGATCAAAACCAGGTCCATCCCAGGTCGTCTGCATGCAAGGCAAATGTCCTACTGCTGTACTATCCACTCTGGCCCCCACCTTTACTACATTTTTCTCACAATACCATATTCTTTTTTTTTTTTTTTTTTTTTTTGGGCCACACCCAGCAGTGCTCAGGGGTTACTCCTGGCTGTCTGCTCAGAAATAGCTCCTGGCAGGCACAGGGAACCATATGGGACACCGGGATTCGAACCAACCACCTTTGGTCCTGGATCGGCTGCTTGCAAAGCAAACTCTGCTGTGCTATCTCTCCGGGCCCCGATACCATATTCTTATATAGCTTCACCTCCTCCCTCTGTTCTTGTTTCTTTCCTCTTAATTCTGATAGTTTCTTTATTTTTTTAAGGATTCTCAAGGTCTACTCCTATTTTCATATTCAGGAGTCCCTCCTAGCAGTGTGTGGGAGACCACACATGATGCCAAGGATCAAACTGGAGTCGGCCACTTACAAAGCAAGCACCTTAACCAGGGGGTCTCAAACTCAATTTACCTGGGGGCCAGAGGAGGCAAAGTCGGGGTGAGGCAGGGCCACATAAGGGATTTCGTTTACCGAATATTCTCAATAAAAAATCGCATTAGTAAGAAAAAAAATTACATTAAACATTTGCACACCCCAAATGGAACTGCTCGGGGTATGTGAATGTTTAATGCGATTTTTATTGCGATTATTTGGTAATCGAATAATCGCAAATACTGCGATATTTGAAGGCTGGCCGAGGGCCACAAAATGTTGTACGGAGGGCCGCAAATGGCCTGCGGGCCACGAATTTGAGACCCCTGACCTTAACCCTTGTATTATATCTCTGGCCCTTGAAATCATTTCTGTGGGGTGGGGGTAGTGGGGTACATTTGGCCCACACCCACCCAGAGCTTATTTCTGCCTCTGCTCATGGATCACTCCTGATGGTGCTTAGGGGACCAAACCCTAGTTAGCCACATACACGGCAAGCAGCCTACCTGTTGAATTATTTCTCTGGCTCCTGGAGTCATTTTTCTAAATCAGTTACCTAGGCAGATACCTTCCAGGAGAGTCACACATGAATAAATAAAATAGGTTACCATGTCAGCACTAACGGGTACTGTGAGGGAAAATAAAAGTAAGTCAGAGGGGAGTGGTATGAAGCTAGCTACCTTTCTTTGCTCAGAGTGAAAGTCTTAGAGCAGGTAAGCCAGCTATCTGTAGGAAAATCCTCGAGGCAAAGGAACTGGCACATTTAAAAAGATCAGGAAATAAGACAGTTTGCTTAGTTTTAAAACCAACAAAGAGGGGCCGGAGAGAGAGCACAGCAATAGGGCATTTGCCTTGCAAGCAGCTGATCCAGTACAGATGGTGGTTCGATTCCCAGCATCCCATATGGTCCTGTGCCTGCCAGGAGCAATTTCTGAGCACAGAGCCAGAAGTAACCCCTGAGCACTGCTGGGTGTGACACAAAACCAAACACAAACAACAAAGAGCCCAGCTGTGCTCAAGCCTGCTGGGTTGCAAGAATGAGGCATATGGATAGGGATAGGGATGTCAGGTTGGGGTTGTGTCATCAGTGCTAAGAGGAGAGACCATTCACGATATCTGCTTATCTTTAGCGCATAACTTTCGATGGGGCTACACAGAAAAGAGAAAATGATAACCAGAAAGAGTCTGGAATTAGGCCTCATGTAAAAATCAGGACTGGAAAGAACTACACTACATGCCACCCAAAATGATAACTTCATTGGACTTTTGCATACCTTGTCATGAAGTGACTGCAATATTGTTTTAATTCGCAGTCCTCTCTAGGCATGATGTTGAGATCCTTTTTGCTTATTTACCACCATAGATCTTCTTTGGTGAGGTGTCTTTATTCTTCCTGGGGGGGAGTACTCCTAGTTGAATATTCGGGATTGCATTCATGGATCACTACTGGGGTGCTCAGGGCACCATATCAGGTGCTGGGTATCGAACCAGCTTGGTTGTATGGAAGGTAAGCACCATCTTATCCACTTTACTCTGCAGCCCTTTGAATTCTCCCCTCCCCTTTTTTGAGCAAGCTAAAGGATCTCCGGGCACTTGGGAGTTGACACTGGTTCAGCCACTGCAAGTCAAAAGCATTAAACCCCCATATTATCACACTGGCTGAAGAATTATTTGTATATTTATATAAGAAAAAAAGTCCATGGGGCTGGCGAGGTGGCGCTAGAGGTAAGGTGTCTGCCTTGCAAGCGTTAGCCAAGGAAGGACCACGGTTCGATCCCCCGGCGTCCCATATGGTCCCCCCAGGCCAGGGGCAATTTCTGAGCGCTTAGCCAGGAGTAATCCCTGAGCATAAGACGGGTGTGGCCCAAAAAAAAATAATCTTTTATCAGATGTCTTCTCTAACAGACAAAAACACACACAAGGGGTTGAAGAGATTGCATGGAGGTGGGCCATTTGCCTTGCATGCAGAAGGATGATGGTTCGAATCCCAGCATCCCATATGGTCCCTGAGCCTACCAGGAGCGATTTCTGAGTCTAGAGCCAGGATTAACCCCTAAGTGCTGCCAGGTGTGACCCCAAAACCAAAAATAAATAAGAACCCAAAAACACACACAAAAATCTAGACTTACAGTACATAAACACTACAGAGAACTGAACAAAGAATAGTAATCACTGAAAAGTAATCGAGGGGCCAGATAAATAGTACAGGAAGAAAAGAAATAGTACAAGGATTGAGCCAACCCAGATTCATTTCCTGACACCCAATATAATCCCCCACTACCACCAGGAATGATCCTTGAGCAATGAGTCAGGTATGGCTCGAACCTCTACCCCACAAATAAAAGCAATTGAAATGTACCCAGGACTCTGCTAGTCTCATATATCTCAAGTTCCAATTTCATTTTTGACAATTTGGCATTAAAGACCAACTTCTTGGGGCTGTAGTGTAGGGCATTTGCCTTGCATATGGCAAACTAGGTTTGATCCCAGACATCCTTTATGATCCCCTGAACCCTCCTGTGTTGCAGAGCCAGGAGTAGACAGACCTTGAACATCACTGGTGTGACCCTCAGTCCCCCAAAGAAGATCAGCTATGCTTATTCAACCTTGGCTAGTTGACAAATGTTTTTGTTTTGGGGCTACACCAAGTGGTGCTCAGGGGTTATACCTGGCTCTGCACACAGAAATCACTCATGGCAGGCTTTCAGGACCATATGGGATGTTGAGAATCAAACCCGAGTCCATCCTAACTCAGCCACATGCAAGGCAAACGCTCTACTGCTGTGCTATCTCCCCAATCCCCAACAAATATTTTTCTTTCAAAAAGGATGAAGAGGGGCCAAAGAGAGCGGCCAACCCAGCACCAATGGAGGTTTGAATCCTGGCATCCCATAAGGTCCCCCGTGCCTGCCAGGAGTGATTTCTTAGCAGAGAGCCAGGAGTAATTCCTGAGTGCCTCTGGGTGTGCCCCCCCAAAATTAAAACATAAAAAAGGATGAAGGGGGCGGAGCAGTGGTGCAGTGGTAGGGCGTTTGCCTTGCATGCGGCTGACCTAGGACGGACCAAGGTTCATTTCCCCGCTTCCCATATGGTCCCTCAAGCCAGGAGCAATTTCTGGATTTCTGGAGGATAAAGGCAGAGAAATAGCACAGCGTAGGCATTTGACTTGCATGGGACCGACCTGGGATGGGCCCGGTTTGATACCCAGCATCCCATATGGTCCCCCAAGCCTGCCGGGAGTGATTTCTGAGCACAGTAGTCAGGAGCAACCCCTGAGCACACCTGGGTTGTGGCCCAACCTCCACTCCTTTCCTCAAAGGATGAAATTGGGGTCAGAGCAATAGCACAGCAGGTAGGGTATTTGCCTTGCACACAGTTGACCTAGGTTCGATCCTGGCATTCCATATGCTCCCCTGAACCTGCCAGGAGTAATTTCTGAGGGCAGGTCTAGGAACCCCTGAGCACCACTGGGTGTGGCCTAAAACATAAAAACAAAAACAAAAAGATGAAATTAGCCTATCACCTTAAGGAAAATAACATAGTATTTTTGCCTGATTTAAGGTGTTGGGTAAAAATTAACATTTTTGAAAACTTAAGCCTACTATTAGAAACATGTTTATAGGGGCCGGGCGGTGGCGCAAAGAGATAAGGTGCCTGCCTTGCCTGCGCTAGCCTTGGACAGACCGCGGTTCGATCCCCCGGCGTCCCATATGGTCCCCCAAGCCAGGAGCGACTTCTGAGCGCATAGCCAGGAGTAACCCCTGAGCGTCACAGGGTGTGGCCCAAAAACCAAAAAAAAAAAAAAAAAAAGAAACATGTTTATATTCATAATTTATAGATGTAATACAGAATACTTACACTTCTGACATTAGTGATACTAGCAATTATAAGCACACTGATCATATTTAATTATAATTTACATAATATTTATATAATAATGAATTACCTCTATTTTAGAGGGCACACAGTATTTTTTTGGGGGGTCACATCCAGCAGCATTCAGAGGTTACTCCTGGTTCTACATTCAGAAATCACTCCTGGCAGGCTCAAGGAACTATATGGGATTCGAGGATTCGAACCACCGTCCTTCAGCATGCAAGGCAAAGGTCCTATCTCCATGCTATCTTTCCGGCTCCAAGTATTTCTTTTTTTTTGTTTTTGTTTTTGGGTCACACTAGAGGTACTTAGGGGTTACACCTGGCTCTTTGCTCCTGGGGCTGGAGAGATAGCACAGCAGGGCGTTTGCCTTGTATGCAGAAGGATTCCAGCATCCCATATGGTCCCCCAAGCCTGCCAGGAGTGATTTCTGAGCATAGAGCCAAGAGTAACTCCTGAGCACTGCCAGGTGTGAGCCAAAAACAAAAACATAAATCGCTCCTGGCAGGAAGAGCACATGGGATTCTGGGATTCGAACCACTCTCTATCCTGGTTTGGCTACATGCAAGGCAAATGCCCTAAGGCTGTGCTATCTCTGCTATCTCTTCAGACCTTCTTTTCTCTTTTGTTTTTGGGCCACACCTAGTGGTGCTCAGGATCTATTCCTAGTTCTGCACTCCAGAATCACTCCTGGTGGTCCTTGAAGGACCATATGAAATGCTGGTGATCAAACCAAGATTGGCCATGTGCAAGGCAAGCACCTTATTCTCTGTGCTATCACTGTGGCCCAGTATACATCATATACTAATTATGATGCATGCCTATTAAATGAGCACAAAAGAAGGCTAGAGAGTAATAATAGAGCAGGTAAGGCACTTGCCTTGCATTCAGCCAACCCTGGTTTGATCCCAGGCATCCGATATGGCACCCTAAGCCCAAGAGGAGTGATCCTTGAGCATCACCAGATGTGCCTCCCCCTCAAAAAAAACACAAAAAAAAAAAACACAAATGGGGCCTGAGCCATGGCGCAAGCGGTAGGGCATTTGCCTTGTGCGAACTAACCTAGGAAGGACTGCAGTTTTAACCCCGGCATCCCATATGGTCCCCCAAACCAGGAGCGATTTCTGAGTGCATAGCCAGGAGTGGCCCCTGAGCGTCACCAGCGTGCCCCCTCTCAAAAAACACAAGATATTGATAGTTTCAGATTAGACCTTGCAACCAATCTTCATGCCACTATTACTTTGTTTTTGTTTGTTTTTGTTTGCTTTTTTGGACTACACCCTGTGATGCTCAATGGTTGCTCCTAGCTATGTGCTCGGAAATTGCTCCTGGCTTGGGAGACTATATGAGACACTGGGGATGGAACTAAGGTCTGTCCTGTCCGTCCTGGATTGGTCCCGTGCAAGGCAAATGCCCTACTGCTGTGCTACTGCTCCAGTTCCTCTACTATTACTTGTTAAATATAGTGTAATATTCAAGAAAAATCTGGATCAGTGAGACAGGAAAGACCATAAAGCCTTTAGTTCAAATGACCCCAGTTCTAATCCTCAGTACCACGCCCAGTCTTTCAGGGATCATTTCTGAGCATAGAACCAGAAATAGCTCTGAGCTTTGCTAGGTGTGGCTCAACACTTTGCCAAAAAGAAAAATTCCACATGCAATGAGACTATAAAATGAAAAGGTTTCGGAGAGATAGCACAGCGGCATTTGCCTTGCAAGCAACCGATCCAGGACCAAAGGTGGTTGGTTCGAATCCCGGTGTCCCATATGGTCCCCCGTGCCTGCCAGGAGCTATTTCTGAGCAGAGAGCCAGGAGTAACCCCTGAGCAATGCTGGGTGTGGCCCAAAAACAAAAAAAGGCTCATAAAATATTCCCTTTTCTGGGAGCTGGAGCCATAGCACAGTGGGTAGGGCATTTGCCTTGTACTTGATCAACCTAGGTTCAACCACTGGAATACCATAATGACCCCCAGTCCTGCCAGAAGTAATTTCTGAGTGCAGAACCAGGAATAATCCCTGGTCCAAAACACAAAACAAAACAAAATTTAAAAAGCTCCCTTTTGGGGCCAGAGCAATAGCACAGCAGTAGGGGGTTTGCCTTGCACATGGCCGAACCAGGACGGACCCCGATTCGATCTCCGGCATCCCATATGGTCTCCCAGCCTGCCAGGAATGATTTCTGAGTGCGGAGCCAAGAGAAAAATCCCTGAGCACCGCTGGATGTGCCCCCCCCCCAAAAAAAAAAGAAAGAAAAAGGAGAGAGAAGAGGGGGCTTACTCCTTACTCTGTCCCCCAAGATCATTCATGGCAGGCCTCATGGAAGCATATTTAAGTGCCAAATTCAAACTGGGGTTGGCCAACTGCAGTGTAGTACATAACCCCAGTGCTCCCACCAAGTCACACCGACAGCACTCGGGTCACTCTTTGCTCTATGCTCAGAAATCGCTCTGCAGGTTTGGAGACCATATGGGATGCTGGAGATCGAATCCAGGTTCGTCCCGACCATATGGGATGCCGGGATTCAAACCACCGTCCTTCTGCATGCAAGGCAAATACCCTACCTCCATGCTATCTCTCCAACCCCTCCTTTTTTTTTTTTTTTTTTTTTTTGGTTTTTGAGCCACACCTGGCCGTGCTCAGAGGTTACTCCTGGCTGTCTGCTCAGAAATAGCTCCTGGCAGGCACGGGGGACCATATGGGACACCGGGATTCGAACCAACCACCTTTGGTTTTGGATCGGCTGCTTGCAAGGCAAACGCCGCTAAACCCCTTCATTTTTAAGAGTAATATAAATTTAGGATGATCTACATATGTTGGGAGGAGAAAAGAGCTCTTGTTTTTGGGGTTGCTTAGTGGGTAAAACAGCCTTTGCTCACTCCTCGTTTCTCTGACCCAGTGTGGAAAAAAATTTGGTCGGAGGAAGGCAAAAATGCATCCCAGCTGCAAGGATAAGCCTCTGGTGAGGTGAGGACTTAACTAGGCAAGTTTGCCTTTACTCTTTGCTTTGGGCCCTCATGTGTTCATGTAGTTTTGAACATAGCATCTCTTCCTGAGGTTTGCCCTGGGCATCCTTTATTTGTTTTTTTTTAAATAATTTCTTTATTTATGGTTTATTCCTGGGTTTCAGCACCAAAAAATAAATTAAATAAGTTCCTTATTTAAGCACCATGGTTACAAAAATGTTCATAGTTGGGTATCAGTCTTTGAATGTACACCACCCTTCGCCTTCCCTGCCACCAATGTTCCCCCATTTCCCTCTTCCATCACTCCCTGCTTGTCTTCAGGCAGGCATTCTATTTCTCTCACTATCATTGTATTAGTAATTGTTAGTGCAGCTATTTCTCTAACTGTGCTCACCACTCTTTGTGGTAAGCTTCATATCATGGGCTAATTCTTCAGGCCTGCATCTCAATTGTCTTTGGGTCTTTTTTTTTTTCTTTTCTAGAGCACTCCTGGCTCTAGGCTCAGAAATCACTCCTGGCAGACTCGGGGGACCATATAGGATGCTGGGATTCGAACCACCATTCTTCTTCGTGCAAGGCAAATGCCTACCTCCATGCTATCTCTCCAGCCCCTGTCTTTGGGTCTTATATACTGTCTTTCATTTTTCTTAAATCCCACAGATGAGTGAAACTATTCTGTGTTTATCTCTCTCCCTCTGACTCATTTCACTGAGCATGTCCATCCATGTATAGGCAAATTTCATGACTTTATTTTTCCTAGCAGCTGCATAGTATTCCATTGTGTAGATATTCACATTTTCTTTAGCCACTCATCCGTTGTCTGGCATCTGGGTTGTTCCCAGATTCTAGTTATTGTAAATAGCACTGCAATGGACATAGGCATGCAGAGGGCATTTTTGTATTGTGTTTTTGTGTTCCTAAGATATATCCCTAGGAGTGGTATTATTGGATCATATGGGAGCTCAATTTCCAGTTTTTTGAGGAATACCTATATTGTTTTTCAGAAAGACTGGACTAGATAGCATTCCCACCAGCAGTGAATGAGAGCTCCTTTCTCCCCTCATCCACTCCAGCACTGGTTTTTCTTGTTCTTTTTTTTTGGCAGGGCCACACCTGGTGATTCTCAAGGGTTACCCTGACTACGCGCTCAAAAGTCGCTTCTGGCTTGGGGGACCATATGGGATGCCGGGAGATCGAACCGCGGCCGTCCAAGGCTAGCACAGGCAAGGCAGGCACCTTACCTCTAGCACCACCGCCCGGCCCCTTTTTTTTTTTTTTTGTTCTTTGTGATGTGTGCCAGTTTTATTAGCCATGGACCTCCTACTGACTGGCCCACATGGATGTAGGAGAATCCCCAATCTCTTGTTTTTTTCTAACCTCCAACCAGGCTAACATTCCTTCTCTGGAAACCCTTTATAAGTATAGCAAAAAATACTTTCTCAGGTCTGGAGAGATAGTACAGCAGATAGGATACTTGCCTTACACATGGCCGACCCAGATTTGATTCCCAGCCTCCTATATGGTCCCCTGAACCTGCCAGTAATGATTCTTTAGTGCAAAGCCAGGAGTAACCCCTAAGCACTGCTGGAGGTAGTCCAAAACAAAATAACAATAGGGACTGGAGAGATAGCATGGAGGTAAGGCATTTGCCTTGCATGTAGAAGGTCAGTGGTTTGAATCTTGGCATCCCATATGGTCCCCCGAGCCTGCCAGGAGCGATTTTTGAGGTAGAGCCAGGAGTAACCCCTGAGTGCCACTGGGTGTGATCCAGAAACAAACAAAAAAATAATAATAATTCCTCTTGGTTCTACAGAAAACACAGCAGGCTATGCACTTCTCTGCAGGCAGCCAATCTAAGTTTGATCCCTGAGGCCAGAGAGATAGCACAGTAGTAAGGTGTTTGCCTTGCATGCAGAAGGGCAGTGGTTCAAACTGTAGCATCCCATATGATCCCTGGAGCCTGCCAGGATCGATTTCTGAGCGGAGAGCCAGGCGTAACCCCTGAGCATTGCTGGGTGAGATCCAAAAAACAAAAACTAAGTTCGATCCCTGGCACCACATATAATTCCCCAAGCCCTGCTAGGATTGATCTCTTAAGTAGAGGGACAGGAGTAAACTCAGCATACAGGCATAGCTACAAACACATAATAGCTACAAAAATATAAATAAAAGAATTGGGGCTGGAGAGATAGCATGGAGGTAAGGCGTTTGCCTTTCATGCAAGAGGTCATCGGTTCGAATCCCAGCGTCCCATATGGTCCCCCGTACCTGCCAGGAGCAATTTCTTTCTTTTTTTTTTTTTTTTTGGTTTTTGGGCCACACCCGGTAACGCTCAGGGGTTACTCCTGGCTATGCGCTCAGAAGTTGCTCCTGGCTTGGGGGACCATATGGGACACCGGGGGATCGAACCGCGGTCCGTCCAAGGCTAGTGCAGGCAAGGCAGGCACCTTACCTTTTAGCGCCACCGCCCGGCCCCTGGGAGCAATTTCTGAGCATGGAGCCAGGAGTAACCTCTGAGCACTGCCGGGTGTGACCCAAAAACCACAAAAAAAATAATAATAAAATAAAAAATAAATAAAAAATAAAAGAATTGGGGGCCAGAGCGAGATAGGGCGTTTGCCTTGCTCATGGCCAAGACTGACCCAGGTTTGATTCCCAGAATCCCATATGGTTCCCTGAGCCTGCCAGGAGCGATTTCTGAGTGCAGAGCCAGGAATAACCCTGAGTGCCGCCAGGTGTGACTCCAAAACAACAACAAAAAATTTCTTTTGAAGCCAGTTGACATAAATCCCACTGTAAAAAATGTCAGCCATGGGGTCAGAGAGATAGCATGGAGGTAAGGCGTTTGCCGTTCATGCAGAAGGACCGAGGTTTGAATCCCAGCATCCCATATGGTCCCTTGTGCCTGCCAGGGGTGATTTCTGCGCATAGATCTAGCCAGGAGTAACCCCTGAGCGCTGCCGGGTGTGACCCAAAAACAAACAAACAAACAAGTCAAGTTTGAAGCCAATGAATGAACAGGATGAACAGAAAAGTCTCCTGATATCCTGGATTTAACCTTTTTTTTTCTTTTTTGTTTTTGTTTTTGGGCCACACCCAGTGACTCTCAGGGGTTACTCCTGGCTCTGCACTCAGAAATCGCCCCTGGCTTGGGGGATCATATGGGACACTAGGATCGAACCGAGGTTTGTCCTAAGTCAGATGCATGCAAGGCAAATGCTCTACTGCCTGCGCCACCACTCTGACCCCTGGATTCAACCCTTTTGAGTTTCTGGCCAGTGGTGTGACCCCCCACAATTCTGAGACTTAACTACCCAAAGTCCTTAGCTGCCAAAAGACTGGGTCCCATTTCTGTACCCACAATCCTCTACCCTCAATCAGACCCACTCACTTGGTGATCTCTTCTAAGGCTGCCTCAGGTAAGGCCAGCATTTCTACCAGCAGAGACAGGATCTCAAAGAACAGAGTGTAGGGGTTCAAGGGACCCACGTCCGCCAGGGCATTCTGTTCTGGAAACAATGGATGGTGGTGCCATTACCATTGGGGTGGCCCTGGGTACCCACTCTTCCCCTATCAGCCCCCTGGCCCCTCCCCCAACTCACCCACAGAGGAGAAGAAGCGCTTGCTGTCTGTCATCACAGTCAAGAAGTCTTTGAAGGTCACATGACCATCTCCTGTGAAGGCCATAAGAACAAATGAGTGAGCAAGGGCTTCCCCCCCCCCCCCCCCCGTTTTTGGCTTTTGGGTCACGCCCAGCGGTGTCTGGGGTTATCCTGGCTCTACAACTCAGAAATTGCTCCTAGCAGGCTCAGGGGACCATATGGGATGCCGGGATTCGAATCACCGTCCTTCTGCATGCAAAGCAAATGCCTTACCTTCATGCTATCTCTCCAGCCCTGAGTAGGGGCTTTCCATTGCAAGTCAGGCAATGTTCATTAGAATGAACTCATTGGGACTCTAAGAATATTGAGGAAGGGCCCGGAGAGATAGCACAGCGGCGTTTGCCTTGCAAGCAGCCAATCCAGGACCAAAGGTGGTTGGTTCGAATCCCGGTGTCCCATATGGTCCCCTGAGCCTGCCAGGAGCTATTTCTGAGCAAACAGCCAGGAGTCACCCCTGAGCACCGCCGGATGTGGCCCAAAACCCCCCCCAAAAAAAAAAAAAAAAGAATATTGAGGAAGATCTAGCAGACTTTGCATTAGCCAGCTTATTAGTTTTTGGGGTTTTTATGGGGGGCCACCCACACCTGATGACACTCAGGGGTTACTCCTGGCTCTGTGATCATAAATTAGTCCTGGGGACAGGAGTGATTGCACAGTGGTAAGGGGTTTGCCTTGCACTCTGATAATCCAGGATAGACCTGTGTTCGATTCCCAGCATCCCATATAGTCCCCCAAGCCAGGAGCGATTTCTGAGCACACATAGCCAGGAGTAACCCCTGGACATCACTGGTGTGGCCCAAAAACCAAAAAAAAAAAAAAAAAAAAGGAAGAAGAAGAAGTTAGTCTTGGCAAACTCAGGAATGAGATGCTAGGGATTGAACCTAGGTCAGCTGCATACATGGCAAATGCCCCCTCAAACTAGTTAGGGGACCATACCCAGCAGTGCTCAGAGGTGACTTTTGCAGTGCTGCAGATCTGGATCCAGCCTCGGTCATACAGAGAACAAAGTTTCCCACTCACCATCCACGTCAGCGCTTATCAGGGCAGCTTCCACCTGGGTTGGCATCTGGGGGATACCCATGAGGACCAGGATGTTCTCCAGGCTCTGTGCATCCACCTCGCCATGGCCTTTGAAGATCTCAAAGTAACTTCGGAAGGCTGGGGTTGGGGGACATCAGGGTCAGTTTCCAGCATCATTCTATTTCCACTTGCCCATTCCTTCTGCCACTATGGTGGGGTGGGAGGCAGAGGTGACTAAAAGAGCAAAAGTAAAGTGTGGGTTCATAGGCCCCCTGTTCCCTGTTATACAGGGCAAGTCCAGGGCAAAAGGTAGCTTATTAGCAACCTTCTTTATTATATTAAAAAGGGAGGACTCAGGGCTTACTCCTGGCACTGATGCTTAAGAACTACTTCTGTTGGGCACCCATATGAGATATTTGGATTGAATCCAAGCTAATCATGTGTAAGGCAAGTAGTGCCTTTCCCTGTACTACCTGCAATCTTTGCACCATGCCCATTCTCCTGTATACCTGCTATGTGTCAAACATGGTACTAGACTCCTTTCTTCTCTCTCTCTTCCCTCTCCCCCCCTCCCTCTCCCCTCCCCCCTCCCCCTCTCTCCCCTCTCCCCCTTCTCTCTCTCTCTCTCTCTCTCTCTCTCTCTCTCTCTCTCTCTCTCTCTCTCTCTCTCTCCTGTGCCACACCCAGTGATGCTCAGGGGTTACTCCTGGCTATGTGCTCAGAAATTGCTCCTGACTTGGGGAAACATCTGGGACGCCGGGGATAGAACCCAGGTCCATCCTGGGCAGCCATGTGCTAGGCAAATGCCCTACTGTGTTATCACTCCGGCCCCTCTCTCTCTCTCTCTTTTTTTGTTTTGTTTTGTTTTTTGGGCCACACCCAGGGGAGACTCCTGGCTATATCGCCCCTGGCTTGGGGGACCATATGGGAAGCTGGGGGGGGGGGATGTCGAATCGTGGTCTGTCCTAGGCTAGCGCACAAGGCAGATAGATGCCTTACACCCTGTGCCACTGCTCCGGCCCCTCCCTCTCTCTCTTTCATTTAATGTTTGGAGTTGCCTGAAGTCAAGCAAATGGCCAAATATCACATGAATAAAATGTTCCACATTACTAATCATCAGGGAGATACAAATCAAAACAACAGTAAGTTACCATCTCACGCCACAGAGACTGACACACATTACAAAGAATAAGAACAGCAAATTCGGGCCCGGAGAGATAGCACAGCGGCGTTTGCCTTGCAAGCAGCCGATCCAGGACCAAAAGTGGTCGGTTCGAATCCCGGTGTCCCATATGGTCCCCCGTGCCTGCCAGGAGCTATTTCTGAGCAGACAGCCAGGAGTAACCCCTGAGCACTGCCGGGTGTGGCCCAAAAAAATCAAAAAAAAAAAAAAAAAGAACAGCAAGTGTGGGCCCGGAGAGCTAGCACAGCGAGAATACTTCTAGGGGCAGAGCAAAGGGTAGCTAGGCAAGGTAGTAACAATGCAGTGCCCATAGGAAACAGCACATGGCCCCTTCAGGTGCTGGGCCAGTGGGGAAGACGAAAAGCACATACAGAGGCAGAGTGATAGCATAATGGCTAGGGTGCTTGCCTTGCACATGGCCAACCTGGATTCAATCCTTGATACCCTATATGGACCCTGAGCCCACTAGTAATGACCCCCTGAGCATAGCTAGATGTGTCCCACCCAAACAAACAAAAACACAGGTAGGTCAGGCAGAAAGTGCAAATGCACACACCTTTGTTTTGGGGCCACACTAGCGATGCTCAGAAGTTAATCTTGGCTCTGCACCCAAGAATCAAGAATCCTGGGGCTGAAGCAATAGATAGCACAGTGGTAGGGCGTTTGCCTTGTATGTATCCAACCTTTGATGGATCCCCATTTGAATCCCAGCACCCTATATGGTCTCCTATATGGTGTCAGCAATTTCTGAGCACAGAGCCAGGAGTAACCCCTGAGTATTGCCGGGTGTGAAACAAAAGTAAACAACAGAGAATCAAGAGTACTGGCAGAGCTTGGGGAACCATACGACATGCTGGGGATCAAGACCCACTGCATTATCATTTCAGCCTCAGGACCCACACCTTCCTGCTGGCTGTGGAAGGCAGTGAGTGACTCTGGGGAGTCCTTTGGGACTTGCAATTCTGTTAAATGGTAAGGCACAGCAAAGACAAGGTGGTAAAGGTGGCAGGTGGCTTGAGCCCTGTATCTCATCCCAGCTGCCTCTACAGAGGACCCCAAAGTGGGCTGAGATTAGGGAGGCAGAAGGTGGTTGTTGTTGTTTGTTTTTGTTTGTTTGAGAGGAGGAGGGGCACACCCAGCGAGGCTCAGGTGTTATTTAGGAATAACTTTTGGTGGTGTTGGGGGAACATCTGGGATGCAGTTGATCAAATCCAGGTCAACTGCATGCAAAATAGTAGAGTCCAACCCACTGTGTTCCCTGCAGCCCCTTGGGGGGCAGAAGTGCTCTGGAAAATGGCCACACTGCAGGGCTTTCTATCTCCTTCTGGGATTTAGAGGGGCATGAACCCCAAATGAGAAGGCTGTGTTGAGAGCCGGCTCCCCCTCTCAGTAATCTGTGAGTCAACCCCATATTCTGCTCTTTCGCCTTCCCCAGACACTCCTGCTGGACCACGTGCAGGACAGGGGTTGGGGTGACCTATGTACCTCACCCACTCTGAGATCAATTCCAAGGACCGGGTGTTCTGAGGTTGAGAAGTGAACTGCTATTTCTCACCTTCCTCCTGCTTAGCGGTCAGATGTTCCTCGAATTTCTCCAAATTCTGGATGAACTTCACCAGGGTGCACTCCTCCTCCTGCTCAGACCTGTGGAGCAGACAGCTGGGTATGCACCCACAGACACGTACACCTGAAAGTCTGGGGGCGGTTGGGGACCCAGGGAGGCTGCTGGGGGCAGAGACAGTCATAGTGGGGAGGCTGAGAGAGGTTGGAAAACTGCAAGAGATTCTAGAGCTGAGGGTTCCATGGATGCCTGGACTGGGAGCTAAAGGGAGAAAGTACCCCTTCTTGTCATGGAGCCAGGTTCAGTCTCCAGTACTGTGTCTGGTACCACTGAGCCCAGTGAGGGTTCACTATTGAACACAATGACAATAACAGTCCTAGAATATTAGTGGATGTGGCCTCAAAACCAAACACAGGGGGCCGGAGAGATAGCATGGAGGTAGGGCATTTGCCTTGCATGTAGAAGGACGGTGGTTCGAATCCCGGCATCCCATATGGTCCCCCAACTCTGCCAGGAGTGATTTCTGAGCATAGAGCCAGAAGTGACCCCTGAGCGCTGCCGGGTGTGACCCAAAGACAAACAAACAAACAAACAAACAAAAAACAAATACAGAGAGGCCTGAGCGATAGTACAGAGATAGGGGTTTGCCTTACACATGACCAATATAGGTTCAATCCCTAGCATTTTACATAATTTTCTTAGGCCCACCAAGAGTGATCCCTGAGAGCAGAACAGGGAGTAAATACTGAGCACCACTTGGTGTGGCCAATAAAACAAGAAACAGAGGGTCTGGGCCCGGAGAGATAGCACAGCGGCATTTGCTTTGCAAGCAGCCGACCCAGGACCTAAGGTGGTTCCCTGTGCCTGCCAGGAGCAATTTCTGAGCAGACAGCCAGGAGTAACCCCTGAGCACCGCCGGGTGTGGCCCAAAAACTAAAAAAAACACCAGAGGGTCCAGAGTGATAGCACAATGGTAGGGAGTTGCACAATGGTAGGGAGTTTGCCTGCATACAACTGACCCAGGATGAACCTGGGTTCAATTCCCAGGTTCATCCCATATGGCATCCCATATGGTCCCCTGAGCCTTCCAGGAGCAACCCCTGAGCACCTCTGGGTGTGGCTCAAAAACAAACAAACAAACAAACAAAAAATAAAACTCAGAAGAGTGAGAAATGGATAAAGAAGGTACATAGATGGGCTGGAACAATAGCACAGTGGTAGGGCATTTGCCTTACACAACAGCAAGGACTATTTCTGAGTGCAGAGCCAGGAGTAACCACTGAGCTCTGCCAGGTGTGGCCAAAAACAAAAAAAGGTAAATAGAAGAGATTCGAGGGCTGGGAGAAAGGAGGTTCAGAGGTGAGAATCGGGAAGAGACAGAACCAGGTTTTTCAAGGCTCCCTGCTCAGGAGCCAATATTGGGATGGTGCCTACGGTATCTTGGTGTAATTCAAGTTCTTTTCGCTGCTCTGGAGCAAGAAGTCAGTCTTCTTCCAGTTCACATTCATAATGGGGTTTTGCACTTCCAGTACTGACCCCGGTCCCGCCGAAGAAGGGACCAGCACTGAGGCTGGCATCTGGACCCAGGACGCAGTCACTGCCATGGCTGTGGCCACTGCATGGGTTCGAGGGAGGTGTGGAGAGGGGTTTGAGCCTGAGGTGGGTACCCGGGAGCAGGGCCTGGAGGACTTTTTGTTTAGTAGGACCCGGGTCTTCACGGCCTTCGGATGGGTGGCCTCTTTTTCCTCCTCCACTTCCAATAGGCACTTCATGAAGCCCTGGCGGGGTTTGCTCAGCTGCCTGGCTGCAGTGGTCAACAGGAACGCCTGAGATTGCTTCAGCGTATGGGCCAGCTCCCTCTTATCTGCCCGGACGTTTGCCTCCTGACAGGGACAAGAGAAGGGCATTTGAGAGACCTCTGACCTATCAGGTGCCTCCAGAATACTCCCAGGGCTCCTTACGC
The DNA here is from genome assembly GCF_024139225.1 of Suncus etruscus. Classification (NCBI taxonomy): domain Eukaryota; kingdom Metazoa; phylum Chordata; class Mammalia; order Eulipotyphla; family Soricidae; genus Suncus; species Suncus etruscus. The sequence goes on along the minus strand of NC_064851.1, from coordinate 21,120,839 downwards.
TGCCCCTTGCTTTCAGGAGCCCCAGAGTAATGCATCCCTTTAGGGTCCCCTCTCATATCCCCACTCTGATCCCTACAACACATTGACTCTCATCTGGCTACCTCCAGATCTCTGAACTGTGGTCTCAGGTGAGTTTCTTCTGATTCCAACACTCGGTCATTTCCTTCACACTCTCAGCACTTCTCTGTACCCACCTCATCACAGATAAACTTGTTCCATTAGCTCCCAGCTGGGTCTACCTAGCTAAACCAGGGGTGAGGGGTTCAGGGCTCAAGAACTCCTATTCCTTCACTCAGCATCTCCACCAACTCTGTGTCTGTCCCTCCATAAAGGGTACTAGCTTCCCCCAGCCTACTTCCTGCCACATCCTCCCAGCAGGCTCCAATCTAACCCTTTGTCCAAAACAGAGACACATCTCTTCTACACATTCTTTTTTTTGGGTGGGGGGGATTTTGGGCCACACCTGGTGACGCTCAGGGGGTTACTCCTGGCTATGTGCTCAGAAATCACTCCTAGCTTGGGGGACCATAGGGGATGCCGGGGTATCAAACTGCAGTCCGTCCTAGGTCAGATGCATGCAAGGCAAATGCCTTACTGCTGCGCCATTGCTCTGGCCCCCTCTTGTTACATTCTTCTTTTGGAGCAAAATTCTGAGGGGAGGGGGTGGAGAGAAAGAGACAGAAGAGAGAGAGCACACAACCCCAGGAACAGAGCCAGGAGTACCCCCTGAACATCTCTGGGTGTGATCTACAAACTAACAATCCCTTGGGGGGCCAGAGCGGTTGTGCAGAGCGGTAAGTAATCTGCCTTGCCAGTGCTAACCTAGGACAATCCCCGGCATCCCATATGGTACCCAAAGCCAGGAGCGATTTCTGAGCACATAACCAGGAGTAACCCCTGAGCATCACCGGGTGTGGCCAAAAAAACAAAACAAAACAAAGTAAAAAAAAAAACAGAACACAAACAATCCCTTGGAAGAGTTGTCTGTACTCAATTTCCTCTTTCCTGTTCTTCACAACCAGTTTTCTGCTAGTATTAATATAAAATATATGGTCTTTGGGGCCGGGCGGTGGCGCTAGAGGTAAGGTGCCTGCCTTGCCTGCGCTAGCCTTGGATGGACCGCGGTTCGATCCCCCGGTGTCCCATATGGTCCCCCAAGCCGGGAGTGACTTCTGAGCGCATAGCCAGGAGTAACCCCTGAGCGTCACGGGTGTGGCCCAAAAACAAAAACAAAAACAAAAAAAATATATGGTCTTAGTGTTGGGGGGAGACTTTTCTTGGTACAGTATGGCCCAGCATAGCGTCTGTAGCCCCTTGACCAGCAGGTCTGAAGGTTGCAGAATAATGGCAGAGAAATAATCACAGGCTGTCAGTTAAAGTTTCATCGGAGACAGCTAGGTTTATTCTATGGCCCTATCTGCCATGTGCATTTCCTCACATGGCTTCTATGCTCAGTTTATTCCAAGAAGTTTCTTCTATCCTCCTCCTCCTCTGTCTCTGTCTCTCCTCCCTTCCCCCGCCCAGCCAAACTCTATTATTCTTTATTCAAACCGCCCCCCCCCCATTTCAGATGTGGACCAGTCTGACCATCCAGGTGATATTTAAATACAAAGTTTAGGGCATTGGGGGAAGGAGTACCTCAGTTCTGCAGAACATGACTAGGGAATGGCTTGCAGATGTGAGGTACTCCTTCCCCCAGTCAATTCTCTACCCTCCCAGGAGTCCCTTTATAAGAGGACAATTGCTGGGCCCGAGAGATAGCATGGAGGTAGGGCGTTTGCCTTGCATGCTGAAGGATGGTGGTTCGAATCCCGGCATCCCATATGGTCCCCTGAGCCTGCCAGGAGTGATTTCTGAGCATAGAGCCAGGAGTAACCTCTGAGCACTGCCGGGTGTGACACACCCCCCCCCCAAAAAAAAAAAAAAGAGGACAATTGTGTCTTTCTAGACTCTTACTGGCTTTCCTCTCTTATCTCCTTTGCAGGCACTTCTTTGCTCTTTTTGTTGGCTGGTTGGTTTTGAATTGGGAACCCTACCTGGCTGTGTTCAGAGTTTAATCCTAACTCTCCCTTTAGGAATTACTCCTGGCAAGACTCAGAGGATCATATGTGGTACCAGAAATCAAACTGGGATTGCATGTTTGCAAGACAGTTGCCTTACCCTTATATCATCTCTCCATCCCACCTTGCTTCCTTTCTAACTGTTGCAGACACCCAGTGACTCAAATTTACTTTTTCTGCTCTAGATTTATTCACTCCCTAGAAACTGTTTTCTGCCCATGTGACTCCATTTCAACCCTGACTTCACTATATTATTATTATTATTATTATTATTTTATTTTGGGCCACACCTGGTGATGCTCAGGGGTTACTCCAAGCTGTATGCTCAAAAATTACTCCTGGCTTGGGAGACTATATGGGATGCTGGGGGATCCAATCGAGGTTCGGTCCGTCCTATGTCAGACAAATGCATTAACACAAGGCAAACGCATTAACGCTGCACTACCACTCTGGCCCCAGACTTGACTATATTCTTGACATTTGTTTTGTTTTGTGGTCATACCCAAGAATGGTCAGGGGTTACTCATGACTCTGCACTCAGAGAGTTTTGTTTGGGAAGTAAATTAATTCTTCAAATAGAATTTACCAAAGCAGTGAGCATTAAAGCAATGTGCCCAGTGTGGAGATAAGGGTTTTAGGATCCTGAGGTACTGAATGAGATGAGACATATAGACAGAGAGAGCCCAGAAGAGCCAAAGTTTTGACATTGTGGGGCCCGAGAGGTGGTGCAAGCAGTAGGGTCTGCCTTGCACAAGCTAACCTAGGACGGACTGCAGTTCAATCCCTCAGCGTCGTCTAAGGTCCCCCAAGCCAGGAGCGATTTCTGAACGCATAGCCGGGAGTAACCCTTGTGTCACCGGGTGTGGCCCAAAAAGCAAAAAAAAAAAAAAGGTTTTGACATTGGGGTGGAGAGCTTTCTCAAACTTGGCCTTTCTGGGCCCGGAGAGATAGCACAGCAGCGTTTGCCTTGCAAGCAGCCAATCCAAGACCAAAGGTGGTTGGTTCGAATCCCCGGTGTCCCATATGGTCCCCCGTGCCTGCCAGGAGCTATTTTTTTTTTTTTTTGGTTTTGATTTTTGGGCCACACCCGGCGATGCTCAGGGGTTACTTCTGGCTGTCTGCTCAGAAATAGCTCCTGGCAGGCACGGGAGACCATACGGGACACCGGGATTCGAACCAACCACCTTTGGTCCTGGATCAGCTGCTTGCAAGGCAAACGCCGCTGTGCTATCTCTCCGGGCCCCAGGAGCTATTTCTGAGCAGACAGCCAGGAGTAACCCCTGAGCAATGCCGGGTGTGGCCCCCCCCAAAAAAAAACTTGGCATTTCTTTCTTTCTTTCTTTCTTTCTTTCTTTCTTTCTTTCTTTCTTTCTTTCTTTCTTTCTTTCTTTCTTTCTTTCTTTCTTTCTTTCTTTCTTTCTTTCTTTCTTTCTTTCTCTCTCTCTCTCTCTCTCTCCCTCTCCCTCCCTCCCTCCCTCCCTCCCTCCCTCCCTCCCTCCCTCCCTCCCTTCCTTCCTTCCTTCCTTCCTTCCTCTTCCTTCCTTCCTTCCTTCCTTCCTTCCTTCCTTCCTCCTTCCTTCCTTCCTTCCTTCCTTCCTTTCTTTCTTCTTTTTGGGCCACACCCAGTGACGCTCAGGGGTTACTCCTGGCTATCAGCTCAGAAGTCTCTCCTGGTTTGGGGGACCATATGGGACACCAGGGGATTGAACCACAGTCCGTCCTAGGCTAGGGCTGGCAAGGCAAACACCTTACCTCTAGCGCCACCACACCCGCCGGCCCCCAAACTTGGCCTTTCATAGGTTGGATCCTCAACACCACTAAAAGTGACATCTAAATAAAAGTTGTGGGTTTTTTGGCCCAACCCTGTCTCCAGCCCTACTGGGGCCTACTTACTATCACTGGAGGAGCAGATTTTGCTGTAGAGTGGGTCTCCAGAGTCTTGACTCTAAACAGGAGAGAAACCCCCATAGGGGTAGGGTGAAGATCAGGGTTTGGCCCTTGGGCCCATTTTCTCTCAGATCCTAGGCACTCAGGATCCCCTTACCACCTCAGCCTCCATCTTCAGCCCTCTCTGCCTTTTCATCTCAGGAAGTCTCACTCTTACATCTCTCATGTAGAGACATGACCTTTAATGCAGAGGCCAACATAACAAATAATTCTGGTGTTAGAGAAGTGGCACCAGTGGGGAAACTGAGGCCCACATGGGGTATTTCCTGAATTCCCCCATTGCCCTCATCAATCAGGAATAGCCAAGACTGACTCCCTCACTGGAGCAACAATATTGCTGGGATCGGGGAATAGAGATAGGGGCTATATCTCAAGGTTTTACCTTTCTTTAGTTGATTTAGACACTGGCATGGAGGAAGAGAGAGAGGAACTGGCTGGCTTTTTCTTTAGGATGGTCCCACTTTTCTGTGGCATTATTTCCTGGGAACTGGACTTCTGTTCTCCCCTGTGAGTCCAGGTGGCACTTCCTGTGACCAGGTCTGAGCAAAGCCTGCCTTCCTGGGTGTCTTGTCTTCCAGCTGCTATTCACGCTGGTCAGAGTGTCACAGGGTCTTGTTGGCTGCACTATATCCCCCCCATTTTCTGCTTGGTGACCTGGGGTTAGCTGATACTCCTGTTCCTGCCAAGGACAAGACACCAAAATGGGGAACCCCACCCTACTTCTGGGTGGGCTTTAACACCCTTTGAAACTGTTATTGCCCACTTTCTCTGTTCCAACTTTGCAGATATCCTGCTCAGTCCTCCCAGCACCTCTAGAAGGTAGCATGGTCCCCTGCTGAAGATTGAAAGATGATGAAATAAAGCCCATAGGAGGCTCAGTTAACCTCTCCAAAGGCAAAATGGGAACATGAAGCATGGAACCTGGAAGACAAATCCCTCTGTTGGGGGCAGTTGAACCACACAGGCAGTGCTCAATCTTTTTCTGGCTCAATGCTGAGGAATAACTCCTGAAGGTGTTGTTCAAAGACTAAATGTGGGGCCGGAGAGAGAGCATGGAGATAGGGCATTTGTTTTGCTTACAGAAGGATGGTAGTTTGAATCCCGGCATCAGATATGGTCCAAGCCTGCCAGGAGTGATTTCTGAGTGTAGAGCCAGGAATAACCCCTGATCACTGCTGGGTGTGACCCAAAAACCAAAAATAAATAAACAAATAAAGAACTAAATGTGTTACTAAGGGTAAACCAAGTCAACTGCATGCAAAGCAAAAAGCCTTAGCCTAGTACTATCACTTCAGCCCCATAATTTGCAAATTAGGAGACAGCTTTCTCCCAATCTGTGAGTTCTTTTCTCTTCTATTATGTTTTTCAGAGCATCCTAAATTTCATCTAATTTTAAAATATTTATTTATTTTTGGTCTTGGGGTCACAAGTGGTGAAGTTCAGGGGTTACTCCTGGCTATGAGCTCAGAAATCACTCCTGGTTTGGGGGACCATATGGGATACCAGAGGATCAAACCGCGGTCTGTCCTAGATTAGCACATGCAAGGCAGATGCCCTACCACTTGGGACACGGCTCCAATCCCTAAAATCTTACATTTTATCATTTCCCCTCCCTTCATGACTTGTTACTTTGAGTTATCTCACCTTCCCTCCAAGGTGCATAATTTCTTTGTTTTCATTTTGGGGACATACCTGGTGGTGCTCAGGGGTTACTCCTGGCACTAGGCTCAGAAATCACTCCTGGTAGTGCTCAGGGGACCATTTTGATGCTAGGCATTGAACCAATGTTGGCTGCATACAAGTTCCTTTCAATGGTACTATCTCTCCAGCCCCTTCATTCAAGGTCCTACAAGGTTTAGTTGCTAAGAGTTTTTAGGATTTTCTAGCATAAAAGAAACTTCTTTGAGTTTGTCAGAACCTTCATATCTGCATTTTATTTGCAGGCAGTAGAGGGAACTCCTCACCTCCAGCTCCCACTGACTTGCCACCTCCCATGAAGTTCCTCTGCAAAAAAGTCTGGAGACAAAAAATATACATGGAGTTTGGGCCAAAGATAGCATAGGTTATGGCACCTATCTTGCATGTGACTTCGGCTGTGACAATGGTTTGTATTCCAGACACCCCATATGGACCCCTGAGCATCACAAGGGGTAGAATCTAATCACAGAGCAGGAGTAAGCCTTAAAATACCTCCAAAAGTGGGACTGGATCAGTAGTACAGCAGTAGGGTGTTTGCCTTGCATGCAACCAATCCAGACCGGACCTGGGTTCAATCCCCAACATCCCATATGGTCCTCTGAGCCTGCCAGGAGTGCTTTCTGAGCACAGAGCCAGGAGTAACCCCACCGGGTGTGCCCCCCCCCAAACCCTAAAGAATACCCTAGTGACCTACATACTGAACACCTCACACCCAAGCTCAGGTGCAGTAGGAGACAGAAGTACAGCCGGTTAGCCTCTGGGCTTCTATATCTCCCCTCTGGGTGTGCCCTGCATGTCTTGAAGTCCAGCTCTCTTGCACCCATTACCTGGTGTGGCACTTCACTGTCCCTGAGTCTTGTTGTCTCTTTGCAGGTCTTTCTCTCCTTCCCTGGGCACTGTGATAGCTTGTCATGCACCACTGCACCCCAGAACACTTCCTGGCTTGATCTGATCCTGGTATTCTTGTACCTCCCTGGACCTTCCTGGGGGTTCCAAGATGATTGTTTTCTTTCTAGAGGAAACAGATAGGCATGATAGTTCCCAGACTATGTGTATTTTATTTTATTTTTAAAAATTATTTTATTTAGGGCCCGGAGAGATAGCACAGCGGTGTTTGCCTTGCAAGCAGCTGATCCAGGATCAAAGGTGTTTGGTTCGAATCCTGGTGTCCCATATGGTCCCCCGTGCCTGCCAGGAGCTATTTCTGAGCAGACAGCCAGGAGCGACCCCTGAGCACCGCCGGGTGTGGCCCAAAAACCAAAAAAAAAAAAAAAGTACTTGCATAAGATTTGGCATATTCCATAGTTGCCTGGAAGGACAAATGAGCAACTAATGGGAGCTCCTTGGATCACTGATACTTAGATATCAATAGTGTGTGTGTGTGTGTGTGTGTGTGTGTGTGTGTGTGTGTGTGTGTGTGTGTGTGTGTGTGTGTGCCACACCTAGCAGAGTTCAGGGCTTTGTTTTTTTGTTTTTGGGGTGTGTGTGTGTGTTTGTGTTTGTTTGGGCCACACCCGGTGGCACTCAGGGACTAGTCTTGACTCTGCGCTCAGAAATTGCTTCTGACAGGCTCAGGGGACCAAATGGGATACTGGGAATCAAAGTGGGGTCAATCCCAGGTTGGCCTCGTGCAAGGCAAATGTCCTACTGCTGTGCAACCATTCCTGCCCCAGGACTTACTTCTGATTTGGTGCTCAGGAATCATTCCTGGTGATACTCAAGGGACCATATTTGATGCTGGAGATTGAACTGGAGTCGACTACATGCAGGGCAAGTGCCTTAACCCTGTTCTGCCTCCCTGGCCCTAGATAAGTCCTGAGCACTGCTAGGTAGTGGCAAAACAAAAACAAACCAAAAAGATAAAATTGACAGGCCCGGAGAGATAACACAGCAGCATTTGCCTTGCAAGCAGCCAATCCAGGACCAAAGGTGGTTGGTTCGAATCCCGGTGTCCCATATGGTCCCCCGTGCCTGCCAGGAGCTATTTCTGAGCAGACAGCCAGGAGTAACCCCTGAGCACTGCCGGGTGCTGACCCAAAAACCAAAAAAAAAAAAAAAAAGATAAAATTGACAACTTATGATTTGAACTTTGTCTCCTAAGTTCACTTTAATGTTCTGGAATATCTCCCCTGAGATTCTAAAATAGAAGAGATGTGCATGGGAGCCAAAGAGAGAGCACAGCTGTAGGGCATTTGCTTTGCAAGCAGCCAACCCAGGACCAAAGGTGGTTCAAATCCTGGCATTCCATATAGTCAGTCCCCCGTGCCTGTCAGGAGCAATTTCTGAGCACAGAGCCAGGAGTAACCCCTGAGCACTGCTTTTTGGGTGTGGCCCAAAAACAAAAAAAAAAGAGAGAGAGAGAGAGAGGTATTCATCTTTTTTGTGTGTGTGTGGCGATCACACCCAGCTATGCTCAGGCTTTTCTTCTGTCTCTGCATTCAGTTATCACTCTTGGTAGTACTTGGGGTACCATATGGCATACTGGGGATCAAACTAGTGTCAGTTGTATGCCAAGCAAACACACTACTCACTGTACTATTGCTCCATACCAGAATTCATATTCATAAGTAGGAATTTACTTAATAACCATCTTTAATTATTTTCATAGCTATAATTATATTGCCTCTATAATTTTATATTTTCTTAACCAGCAGTATAGGTGACATCTTTTATTCCCATGCCAAAAATCCTTCATAAACATGCTTTTAAATGGAAAATCTTTTTATTTTTTTGGTTTTTGGTTTTTGGATCACATCCGGCTACGCTCAGGGGTTACTCCTTGCTCTATGCTCAGGAGTCACTCCTGGCAGGCTCAGGGGACCCATATGGGATGCCGGGATTGGAACTAAAGACCTTCTGCATGAAAGGCAAACACCTTACCTCCATGCTATCTCTCTGGCCCCTGGAAAATCTTTTTTTTTTTTTGGAAATCTTCAGATTTTATAGAAGTCATATTTATGTTTCTACTCCCCTATTATGAGATTTAAAGCTCTGGTATTTCTAATTTTTCAATGTATAAAATGTGACTGAGGAGGGCCCAGAGAGATAGCACAGCGGCGTTTGCCTTGCAAGCAGCCGATCCAGGACCAAAGGTGGTTGGTTCGAATCCCGGTGTCCCATATGGTCCCCCGTGCCTGCCAGGAGCTATTTCTGAGCAGACAGCCAGGAGTGACCCCTGAACAATGCCGGGTGTGGTCCAAAAAAAAAAGAAATGTGACTGAGGAGCTGGAGAGATAGCACAGTGTACAGCTGACCATGTTTGATCCTGGCATCCCATATGGTTCCCATATGGAAGTAAGTTCTGAGTGCAGAGCCAGGAGTAATCCCCTAAACACCAGCAGGTGTGGTCAAATGTAACCAGAGAGGTAGCTCAATGGTCAGGTTGTATACAAGGCCCACATTCAAATTCCCAAATTCAGCATCACTATGTATGGCCTTCATGATCCCTGGTATCAGAAGATACAAGCAGCTCTGCCTCCTTCAATCCTATAATTGAACTGACCAATCAATCCACTGACCAAGTACTATCAAGAGTGACCCATGGGGCTGAAGTGATAGCACACCGGTAGGGCATCCTTGCACAGAGATGACCCAGGACGAACCCAGGCTCAATCCCTGGCATCCCACATGGTCCCTCAAGCCTGCCATGAGCGATTTCTGAGCACAGAGCCAGGAGTATCCCCTGAGTGCCACTGGGTGTAGTCCCAAAACAAAACAAAAAAAGAGTGCCCCATGAACACTGCTTGGAGACCTCCTGCCAGTACTATGTAAATGTGTTTTTGTGCCTCATAGCCTCATCTTTAGTAACTCAGAGACTAAAATTAATTCATCCTCTACTTTGTGCCAGGCATTTTCTCAGGGTTGAAGTATTGGATGCTGAACAAGACACATAAAGCCCTTTTCATTTGTTTGTTTTGGGGTCACACCCAGCAGTGCTCAGGACTTACTCCTGGCTCTGCACTCAAAAATTGCTCCTTGGGGCCGGGCGGTGGCGCTGGAGGTAAGGTGCCTGCCTTGCCTGCGCTAGCCTAGGACGGACCGTGGTTCGATCCCCCGGCGTCCCATATGGTCCCCCAAGAAGCCAGGAGCAACTTCTGAGCGCATAGCCAGGAGTAACCCCTGAGCCTCACAGGGTGTGGCCCAAAAAAAACCAAAAAAAAAAAAAAAAAATTGCTCCTGGAGGGGCTGGAGAGATAGCACAGTTGTAGGGCATTAGCCTTGCAAGCAGCTGATCCAGAAAGAATGGTAGTTTGAATCCCGGCATTCCATATGGTCCCCTGTGCCTGCCAGGAAGGATTTCTGAGCGTAGAGTCAGGATTAACACCTGGGCGATGCTGGGTGTGACAAAACAAAACAACAACAAAAATTGCTCCTGGCAGGCTCAGGGTACCATATGGGATGCTGGGATTCAAACTACCATTCTTTCTGGATCAGCTGCCTGCAAGGCAAATGCTCTACCTCTGTGCTATCTCTCTGACCCCACATAAAGCCCTTTTAACAAGACTCAGAAAAAGAATTGTGAATGAGGGCCAGAGAGATAGTACAGGGAGTAAGGCACTTGCTGTACACATGACCCTTTTTTTTTTTTTTTTTTTTTTTGGTTTTTGGGCCACACCCGGTAACGCTCAGGGGTTACACCTGGCTATGTGCTCAGAAGTTGCTCCTGGCTTGGGGGACCATATGGGACACCGGGGGATCGAACCGAGGTCCGTCCAAGGCTAGCACAGGCAAGGCAGGCACCTTACCTTTAGCGCCACCGCCCGGCCCCACACATGACCCTTTGATCCCTGCATACTGCATACAAGTACTGCCAGGGGTAACCACCAAGTATGGCCCCCCAAACCCAAACCCAAATAAAGCATAGAGGCTTGTGGCCCAGTGAGTAGCCGAGCTCAGATAAGACTGGTACTAATGATTATTTAATTTGGTTTCAGATAGCATCTGGAGCTGCTCAGAAGCTTACAGTTTCTTCTGGTTCTGTTTTTAGGGATGGCACCAAGCAGTGCTGGTGGTCACCTGTGTTGCTGGAGCTCAAATCCTGGCCCTCCTGCATACAAAACATGTGCTCAGTTCTTTGAACCATCTCTCTGGGCAAGTGTTGAGAGTATAAGATTAACAACCATTGACACCTGGCCATACAAAAACAATGATCTTGGTGCCTGCCTTCCTCTCTATTTGTTCTTTTCTTTTTCTTTTTTTTATTTAAACACTGTGATTACAAGCATAATTGTAGTTGGATTTCAGTCATAAGAAGAATACCCCCCTTCACCGTGCAACCTTCCCATCACCAATGCCCCCATCTCTTTCCTTTCTACCCCCCGCCTGTATTCAAGACAGGCTTTCTACATTCCTCATTCACTGACATTGTTATGATAGTGCTCAGCATAGTTATTTCTCTAGCTGCGCTCATCATTCTTTGTGGTGAACTTCATATCGTGAGCCAGTCCTTCTGGCCCTCATCTCTGGGAATTATTTCAATGTCTGTAATTTTTCTTAAAACCCAACTCTCTCTCTCTCATTTCACTCAGCATAATAGATTTCATGTATATCCATGTATAGGAAAATTTCATGACTTCATCTCTCGGGACAGCTGCCTTATATATATATATATTGTGTATATGTACCTCAGTTTTTAAATCCATTCATCTGTTGATATTTGTTCTTTCTGTAGAAAAATTCCTCATGGGCTCAAGCTTCTCTATATCTGCTGATTTCCTGAACCAATACTTGCAGAGTGAATGTTTCATCCATCCCCAGGGCATGTTCAACCTCAATCATGATCTTGGGTACAGTGGAATCTTGTAATCTCTCTTCTTACTCAATGATAGCAGGAGTTGAGGATTTTTATTTTTTATTTTGTTTTGTTTTTGTTTTTTTGGGCTATACCCAGTGGTGCTCAGGGATTACTCCTGGCTCTGTGCTCAGAAATTGCTCCTAGTAGGCACGGGGGACCATATGGGATGCTGGGATTTGAACCACTGGCTGTCCTGGGTCGGCTGTATGCAAGACAAACACCCTACCGCTGTGCTATCTCTCTGGCCCAAGAGTTGAGGTCTTTTGAAGTGCCTTGGTGATGATTTATGGAGAAGGATGCTTTTAGCTTCTTGTTTTGTTTTATTTTATTTTTTGGGACACACCTAGTGATGCTCAGGGTTCCTCCTAGCTATGTGCTCAGAAATCGCTCCTGGCTTAGTGGACCATATGGGACCCCGAGGATCAAACCATGGATCAGTCACATGCAAGGCAAACACCCTAAGGCTGCGCTATCACTCCGGTCCCTGAGAGGGATGCTTTTAGCCTATCATGAATATCTGGACATTTCTGTTGTCCAATGGATTAGTGCTGACAAGGGAAGCAGGGAATCAACATTTGACTCGTTAGCCCTGCAGGGGCAATCCAATGATGTCCCCCCAAAACAATAACCTGACTACTTCTTCAACAGCCACCACAGTCTTGTGACAGAGCACCAGCCAAGGGGCAGAGGACAGCAGGGCCTGGCATGGGAGGGCATTCGGCCAAGTGAGAAAGCAGGTCACTGGCAGCTGACCTCTACATCTTGCCTAATTCTAGAACAATTCTGAAAAGAAAAAAAGTTCTTGGAAGCCCAAAGATGTGCTCAAAGTCCAACACAGGCAGGTCACTAAGCAAGAATTGAACCATGGCCTATTGCCCTCCAGACCCACACACACTCTCCTGTAAAGGCTTTTCCCAATGGGTATATTGCAATATAGGTTCCATGGAGTGCATTGCGGGGTGAGGGATAGGGTGGAAGAGCTCTGAGATCAAATGTTTGGAAAGTGCTAAGTTAAAGTGACTTTTCCTGGGAGAATTTCAGTCTCCTAACAAAAAGCCCAAGATATCCTGGTATTGTTTCTTTAGATGAAATACCAGGTTTGGAGAGGGGGTTAAGGAACAGGAGCTGTCTTTGGGGAGAATCCAAGGTATCTGTTAGCAATATATTACTTGCCAAACAACCATCTCCCTGACCCAAACATGGCTCTTTCTAAAGCCTGTCTCTCCTGCCTCTTGTATTACAACTCAGATTTAACTGGACCATCATCTCCAACACTAATGTGCTATTTTTGTTTTGGGGACATGCTCAGTGGTTCTCAGGACTTATTCTTGGCTCTGTACTCAAGAATTACTCCTTTTTTTTTTTTTTTTTTTTTGGTCACACCTGGCAGCGCTCAGGGGTTACTCCTGGCTTTCTGCTCAGAAATTGCCACTGGCAGGCACAGGGGACCATATGGGATGCCAGGATTTGAACCACCGACCTTCTGCATGAGAGGCAAACGCCTACCTCCATGCTATCTTGGCATCCCAGGAATTACTCCTAATGGGCCCAGGTGACCATATATATTTGTTCTTGTCTTAGTTCACACCTGGTAGCTCTCAGGGGGTTCTTCCTGGCTCTACGCTCAGATATTGTTCCTGGTAGGCTCCAGGGACCATAGGGGATGCCGGGATTTGAACTACTGTCTTTTTGTATGCAAGCAAATGTCCTACTTCCATGCTGTCCATTCGGCCCCTCAGGTGACCATATGGGATGCTGGGTCAAACTTGAGTCAGCTGCATGCAAGGCAAGTACTCTACCCACTATATTATTTCTCAGATGACTGGTTTTATGGGGTTTTTTTTTTGGTGTTTCTTTTTATTTGTTTGTTTTTGTTTTTTTGGGCCACACCCAGTGGTACTTAGGGGTTACTCCTGACTCTGCGCTCAGAAATCATTCCTGGCAGACTCAGGGGACCATATGGGATGCCGGGAATCGAACCATCATCTGTCCTGGGTTGGCCATGTGCAAGGCAAATGCCCTATCGCTGTGCTCTCGGACCCATGTTTTGTATTTTTTATATTTTGGTAATATTGGGGAATACTCTAGCATTGCACCCAGTACTCCTTAGGGGACCATATAGTGCTGGGTTTTGAGCTTGAGTTCCTATATGCAAAGCATGGCACAATAGCCTTTTGAACTACCTCCCTGGACACTAATATGCTTTTTTATGTTGGTGTTGAGTTTTTTGGAGGGTGTCCTACATCAAGTGGTGCTGAGGGGCTATTCCTGGCTCTTATGTTTAGGAATGACACCCTTATGGTACTCAAGGGATTATATGCCAAGGCACTGAATCAGGGTTACCTTCATGCAAGGCAAGTGCCTTACTTCTTGGTCTCCGAAGCTTTGCTTTTATTTTTCTTTTGTTTGATTTTTGTGGGGGTGGCACATCCAGCAGTGCTCTGGGCTTACTCCTAGCTCTTCATTCTCTTGGCAGGGCTGAGGGTATCACATATATGGGATGCTGGGCATAAACCCTATTGGCCAGTGTAAGCAAGCACTGTACTCTCTCCAGTCTATGAATTTCTGTTTTCTTTTTTTTTGTTTGTTTTTTGTTTTTTGTTTTTTGGGCCACACCCGGTGTTGCTCAGGGGTTACTCCTGGCTATCTGCTCAGAAATAGCTCCTGGCAGGCACGGGGAACCATATGGGACACCAGGATTCGAACCAACCACCTTTGATCCTGGATCGGCTGCTTGCAGGGCAAACACCGCTGTGCTATCTCTCTGGGCCCGAATTTCTGTTTTCAATTCTAAGCCCACAGACCCCAGCTCCTGTGTCACCTCTCACCTCTGCCTTTTTTTGGGGGGGGGTTGGGTTGTTTTGCGTCACACCCAGTGGAGCTCAGGGGTTACTCCTGGCTCTGCACTCAGAAATCACTCTTGGCAGGCTGAAGAAACCATATGGGATGCTGGGGTTCAAACCCTGGTCAGCCGCTTGCAAAGCAAATGTCCTACCTCTGTGCTATCACTCCGCCCCCTCACTCTTTTTTCTAACATCTCTCACCCTCTAAAACTTCCACTACATCTCAAACATTCAACTGCCTTAACCCATTCTCTAGTTCCTGCATTCCTTCCAAGACCCCTTTTCACTGTAACCACTGTTATTTCTTTGCTTATTTAGGCTTTTGGGCCATACCCATAGATGCTCAGGAGTTACTCCTGACCCTGCACTCATGAATGAGTTCTGGTGGTGCTCAGGGGATTATATGAGATGTTGAGGATCAAACCTGGGTCAGCTGTATGCAAGGCAAACACCCTAACCCATTGACTGTACTATTGCTCCACCTCCTGCGACCTAGTTTCGTGGGGTTTTGTTGTTGTTGTTTTGATTTTTGGGTCACACCTGGCAGCACTCAGGGGTTACTCCTAGCTCTATGCTCAGAAATTACTCCTGGCAGACTCGAGGGACTATATGGAATGCTGGGATTCGAACCACCGTCCTTCTGCATGCAAGGCAAATGCCTTACTTCCATCCTATCTCTCTGGCCCCCGTGATCTAGTTTCTGAGAGACAAATCCTAGAACCAATGAGTCTATGTGACCTTGAAACTTTTTGTTGGTTTGTTTGGACCACACCCAGTGTTGGTGGGTAGAAGGCCTCCTCCTAGTATGGTGCCAGGGGAATCACTACCAATGGTATTGAGGGAACCATGTGGTGCCAGAAATAGATCTCGGGGCCTCATATATGCTTTTTCACTGACCCTCACTCCCAGCTCCCACCTTGAAATTCTTGAGTTAAACGATGGCAGGCCAGCCAACATCCATGGAGAAGGAGCCTTCTCTTCGCCAGGCACGTTTACAAACAGTTTTCTGATCCACTGTGAAGTCACTAGGTGCAGCCAGTCCTGTTTATTAAAATAAGGACTCTGACTGGGGAGATGGCTCAAAAGAGCTGGGTCAAAATAAAAAAAAAAAGTGCTGGGGTCACTTGGTTTGTGTTCAGGATCTCCATCTTTGAGGGGATGCCCCAAGCCTATGCAAGGAAATGGTTTTCTAGTACTTCAGGGTGTGAATCCCAAGGCAATATGAATACTAATAAAGAAGGGGGAGGAAGAAGAGGTGGAGGAGGAAGGAGAGCAGGAAAAGAAAGAAAAAGAGAAAGAAAATAGGTGCCAGAGCAGTGGCACAATGGTAGGGCATTTGCCTTGCATGCGGCTTGACCTAGGACGGACAGCAGTTTGATCCCCCAGTGTTCCATATGGTCCCCCGAGTCAGGAGCAATTTCTGAGTGCATAGCTAGTAGTAACCCCTAAGCATCACCGGTGTGGCAGAGAGAGAGACAGAGAGAGAGACAGAGAGAAAGAGAGACAGAGAGAGACAGAGAGACAGAGACAGAGAAAGAGAGAGAGAAAATAGGAAAAGGAAAGAAGAGGATAGAATGAAGAAGAGAAGGAGGAAGGTGAGAAGGGAGAAGAAGGAAGCCAGACAGAATAAACAGTAGCCCAATATCTGATCCCAGATTCTAAAGCTAGTCTGCAGAGGAGCTGGATTTAAGTCCAGCTTAGATTTGTCTGAGTTTCTTGCCTCCCTGGAGAGGGAGCCCTTGGTCAAGTAACCAACCAAGTTTGAGAGACCTGGGCAGACCTGGGCCTATGGTTGGCGCCACCTACAGCTGGGGATACACTAGATATGCTGGGGTTCTCCTGTTTAGGACCCCATAGAAGGTGCCCTTAAACAGTCCTTGACCCTAGATTTTATCCTCCCTCCTCTCCCAATGCCACCAGCATGCCCTCCATTCAGTCCTTCCTGTAGGAAGTCCTAAATGTAAAGAAGACCTCAGCTTTGGACAAGCCCATCATGGGTACAGCTCCACCTCCCAAAGGACCTTGGCTCTCACTTGGCACAGCGAAGTCCAGGCTTTGGCCCAGTCCCCTTCTCTCCCTTTGGCATTCCTCTTTGGCCCGTTGCATTAGGGGTCCCTCAGCATTCTATTTTCTCTGAGCCCTGCTTCCCAAGCTGTGGAAACTCCCTAGGTTCCTGAAACACGCCCCCCATTGTCTGCAATCTTCACCTCATAACACACAGTCTCCACCTCAGAATGCCCAGTTGCCAATATTCCACATGCTGCCTGTTCAGTGGGTAGAAGTCCCCAAGAATGCTCAGAGCCCCCTTTCCATCCCCATCTGGGAGAAACTAGAGAAAAGCAGGGCTTAAGATGTCAAGATGGGGCTAGGCGGGCCCAGAGAGATAGCACAGTGGCGTTTGCCTTGCAAGCAGCCGATCCAGGACCAAAGGTGGTTGGTTCGAATCCCGGTGTCCCATACGGTCCCCCCCGTGCCTGCCAGGAGCTATTTCTGAGCAGACAGCCCAGGAGTAACCCCTGAGCACCGCCGGTGCCGGGTGTGGCTCAAAAACCAAAAAAAAAAAAAAAAGATGGGGCTGGGAAGGTGGCGCTAGAGGTAAAGTGTCTGCCTTGCAAGCGTTAGCGTAGGTCAGTCCGCGGTTCGATCCCCCAGTGTCCCATATGGTCCCCCCAAGCCAGGGTCAATTTCTGAGCACATAGCGAGGAGTAACCCTGAGCATCACCGGGTGTGGCCCAAAAACCAAAAAAAAAAAAATGTGAAGATGACACCCAGGGCTGGAATAGGTGTTTGTTTGTTTGTTTGGTTTTTGGTTTTTGGGCCATACCTGGTGGCACTCAGGGGTTACTCCTGGCTCTGTGCTCAGAAAATGCTCCTGGAAAGCACTGGGGGGACCATATGGGATGCCAGGATTTGAACCATTGTCGATCCCGGGTTGGCCACTTGCAAGGCAAATGCCCTACCCACTGTGCTATCTCTCTGGCCCCTGGAACAGGTGCTTTTTTTTTTTTATAATTATCTTTAAACACCGTGATTACAAATATGATTATAGTTGTATGATTACAGTCATGTAAAGAACACCCCCCTCTCACCAGTGCAACATTCCCACCACCAATTTCCCAGATCTTCCTCCTCCCCACCCCCCCCCACACCCTGTACTCGAGAAGGCTTTCTACTTCACTCATTCATTCACATTGTTATGATAGTTTTCAATGTAGTCATCTCTCCAACTGCACTCATCACTCTGTGGTGAGCTTCATGTCATGAGCTGCACCTACCAGCCCTCATCTCTCTTGTCTCTGAGATACTGTTAAAAAATGTCTTTCATTTTTCTTAAAGCCCATAGATGAGTGAAACCATTCTGCATCTTTCTCTCTCCCTCTGACTTACTTCACTCAGCATAATAGATTCCATGTACATCCATGTATAGGAAAATTTCATGACTTCATCTCTCCTGACAGCTGCATAGTATTCCATTGTGTATATGTACCACAGTTTCTTTTTTTTTTTTTTTTTTGTGGTTTTTGGGTCACACCCGGCAGTGCTCAGGGGTTTTTCCTGGCTCTGTGCTCAGAAACTGCTCCTGGCAGGCACGGGGGACCATATGGGACGCCGGGATTTGAACCGATGACCTTCTGCATGAAAGGTAAACGCCTTACCTCCATGCCATCTCTCCAGCCCCTTGTACCACAGTTTCTTTAGCCACTCATCTGTTGAAGGGCATCTTGGTTGTTTCCAGAGTCTGGCTATTGTAAATAGCGCTTGTAATGAATATAGGTGTAAGGAAGGGATTTTTGTATTGTATTTTTGTGTTCCTCAGGTAAATTCCTAGGAGTGGTATAGCTGGATCGTATGGAAGCTCAATTTCCAGTTTGTGAAAGAATCTCCATATCACTTTCCATAAAGGTTGTACTAGATGGCATTCCCACCAGCAGTGAAAAAGAGTTCCTTTTCTCTCCACATCCCTGCCAGCACTGCTTGTTTTCCTTTTATGTGATGTGTGCCAATCTCAGTGGCATGAGGTGGTACCTCATAGTAGTTTTGATTTGCATCTCCCTGATGATTATTGATGTTGAGCATCTTTTCATGTGCCTTTTGGCCATTTGCCTTTCTTCTTTTTCAAAGTGTCTGTTCATTTCTTCTCCCCATTTTTTTGATGGGGTTAGTTGTTTTTTTCTTGTGTAGTTCTGTCAGTACCTTGTAAATTTTGGATATTAGTCCTTTATCTGATGAGTATTGGGTGAATAATTTCTCCCACTCAGTGGGTGGCCTTTGTATTCTGGGAAACTATTTCCTTTGAGATGCAGAAGCTTCTCAGCTTAATATAGTCCCATCTGTTTATCTCTGCTTCCACTTGTTTGTTTGTTTTTTTTTTTTTTTTTTTTTTTTTTTTTTTTTTGGTTTTTTGGGTCACACCCGGCAGTGCTCAGGGGTTATTTCTGGTTCCAGGCTCAGAAATTGCTCCTGGCAGGCACAGGGGACCATATGGGGCCACCGGGATTCGAACCGATGACCTCCTGCATGAAAGGAAAACGCCTTACCTCCATGCTATCTCTCCGGCCCCCTCTGCTTCCACTTGTTTGGAAAGTGCTGTCTCCTCCTTAAAGATGCCTTTAGTCTCAATGTCTTGGAGTGTTTCACCTACATGTTGTTCTATATACCTTATAGTTTCAGATCTGATATCAAGGTCTTTAATCCATTTGGATTTTACCTTTGTACATGGTGTTAGCTGGGGGTCTAAATTCAATTTTTTGCAAGTGGCTAACCAGTTGTGCCAACACCACTTGTTGAATAGGCTTTCCTTGCTCCATTTAGGATTTCTTGCTCCTTTATCAAAAACTAGGTGGTTATATGTCTGAGAAACCTTCTCTGAGTACTCAAGCCTATTCCACTGATCTGAGGGTCTATCTTTATTCCAATTCCATGCTGTTTTTTATAACTATTGCTTTGTAATACAGCTTAAAATTGGGGAAAGTAATGCCTCCCATATTCCTTTTCCCAAGGAGTGCTTTAGCTATTCAAGGTTGTTTATTGTTCCAAATGAATTTCAGAAGTGTTTGATCCATTTCTTTGAAGAATGTCATGGGTATCTTTAGAGGAATCGCATTAAATCTGTACAATGCTTTTGGAAGTATTGCCATTTTAATGATGTTGATCCTGCCAATCCATGAGCAAGGTATGTGTTTTCCATTTCCGCGTGTCCTCTCTTATTTATTGGAGCAGTGTTTTATAGTTTTCTTATTATAGATCTTTCACATCTTTAGTCAGGTTGACTCTGAGATATTTGAGTTTGTGTGGCACTAATGTGAATGGGATTATTATCTTTTTTTTTTTTTTTGGTCACACCCGGCAGTGCTCAGGGGTTATTCCTGGCTCCAGGCTCAGAAATTGCTCCTGGCAGGCACGGGGGACCATATGGGACACCGGGATTTGAACTGATGACCTTCTGCATGAAAGGCAAACGCCTTACCTCCATGCTATCTCTCCGGCCCAGGATTATTCTCTTAATGTCCATTTCTTCCCTATCATTATTAGTGTATAAAAAGGCCATTGATTTTTTTTTTTTTTTTGGTTTTTGGGCCCACACCCGGGTAACGCTCAGGGGGTACTCCTGGCTATGTGCTCAGAAGTTGCTCCTGGCTTGGGGGACCAATATGGGACACCGGGGGATCGAACCGCGGTCCGTCCAAGGCTAGCGCAGGCAAGGCAGGCACCTTATCTTTAGCGCCCATCCGCCCGGCCCAAGGCCATTAATTTTTGTGTGTTAATTTTGTAGCCTGCCACTTTGCCATATGAATCTATTATTTCTAGAAGCTTTTTGATAGAGTCTTTAGGGTTTTCTAAGTAAAGTATCATGTCATGTGCAAACAGTGAGAGCTTGACTTCTTCCTTTTCTATCTGGATTCCCTTGATATCTTTTTCTTGCCTAATCGCTATAGCAAGTACTTCCAGTACTATGTTGAATAGGAGTGGTGAGAGAGGACAGCCTTGCCTTGTACCAGAATTTAGAGGGAAGGATTTTAGTTTATCTCCATTGAGGATAATATTTGCCACTGGCTTCTGGTAGATGGCTTTAACTATATTGAGAAAGGTTCCTTTTATTTCTATCTTGCTGAGAGTTTTCATCAAGAATCGGTGCTGAACCTTAGCAAATGCTTTTTCTGCATCTATTGATATGACCATGTGATTTTTATTTTTCTTGTTGTTTATGTTGTGTATTATGTTGATAGATTTATGGATGTTAAACCAGCCTTGCATTCCTGGGATGAAACCTACTTGATCAAAGTGAATGATTTTCTTGATGAGGCACTGGATCCTGTTCGCCAGGATTTTGTTGAGGATCTTTGCATCTGTGTTCATCGGGGATATTGGTTTGTAATTTTCTTTTTTGGCAGCATCTCTGTCTGGTTTTAGTATTAAGGTGATGTTGGCTTCATAAAAGCTATTTGAAAGTGTTCCTGTTTTTTTCGATTTCATAAGAGTCTGGCCAGTATTGGTAGTAGTTCCTCTTGAAAGGTTTGAAAGAATTCATTTGTGAATCCATCAGGGCCTGGGCTTTTGTTTTTGGACAAATTTTTTAATTTGAATTTCTTTATAAAAATATGAAACGCTTCACGAATTTGCGTGTCATCCTTGCGCAGGGGCCATACTAATCTTCTCTGTATCGTTCCAATTTTAGTATATGTGCTGCCGAAGCGAGCACTTGGGCAAATTTTTGATTACAGTTTTAATTTCCTCAATAGTGATGGGGGTGTTTAGATATGCTACATCTTCTTTATTCAACTGTGGAAGGTTATATGAGTTCAAAAATTTATCCATTTCGTCCAGGTTCTCATATTTATTGGCATAGAGTTTCTCAAAGTATTCTCTGAATACCCTTTGAATCTCTGCAGTATCTGTAGTGATCTCCCCCTTTTCCTTTCTAATATGCATTATCAAGTTTCTCTCTCTCTTTTGCTTTGTGAGTTTTGCCAATGGTCTATCATTCTTGTTTATTTTTTCAAAGAACCAACTTCTGCTTTCGTTGATCTTTCGGATTGTTTTTTGGGTTTCCATTTCATTGATTTCTGCTCTCAGCTTTGTTATTTCCTTCTCTCTCCCTATTTTTAGTTTCTTTTGTTGATCATTTTCTAATTCTATAAGCTGTGTCATTAAGCTATTCATGTTATGCTCCTTCTTCCTTCCTGATGTGTGCTTGCAAAGCTATAAAATTTTCCTCTCAGTACCGCTTTTGCTGTATCCCATAGGTTCTGATAGTTTGTGTTTTCATTGTTGTTTGTCTACACAAAGATGGCAATAAATCTCATGACAATTCTCTCAATGTTAATAGACTAAATGCACCCATTAAAGAGGCACAGAGTGGCGAAATGAATAAAAAAAACTGAAGCCAACCTTTTGCTGCCTACAAGAAACACACCTGAATAGTCAGAATAAACATAGACTCATAATCAAAGTCTGGAGAAAAATTATTCAAGCAAACAACCCCTTTAAAAAAAGCGGGGGTGGCCATACTAATATCAGATGACACAAACTTTATACTCAGAAAAGTTGTAAAGGACAAAGATGGATATTATGTACTAATCAAGGAATTTGTACAGCAGGAAGAAATCACTCTCCTAAACATATACGCACCCAATGAGGGACCAGCAAAGTATTTAATACAATTGTTGACAAATCTGAAGAAGGATATCAATAATAACACAATAATTGTGGGAGACCTCAACACAGGCTTGTCAACACTTGATAGGTCAATCAAATGGAAACCCAACAAAAATATACTAGACCTGAAAAGAGAAATGGAAGAAAGAGGCCTAGTATATATATATAGGACACTCCATCCTCAGAAACCTGGATACACATTCTTTTCCAACGTACATGGGTCATTCTCCAGGATAGACCATGTGCTGGCACATAAAACAATACCTCCATAAAATAAAAAAGATAGAAATTTTGCAGGCTACCTTTGATGACCCGCTCTGAAGTTAGATGTGAACTACAAAGGGACACAGAAGAAAAAATTTAACACCTGGAAATGAAACAGCCTACTACTGAACAACCAGTGGGTCCGAGATGAAATCAAAGAAGAAATCAAAAATTTCCTGGAAACAAATGACAATGAAAAAGAACAGGTTGGGCCCAGAGAGATAGCACAGCGGCGTTTGCCTTGCAAGCCGCTTGGTTCGAATCCCAGTGTCCCATATGGTCCCCGGTGCCTGCCAGGAGCTATTTCTGAGCAGACAGCCAGGAGTAACCCCTGAGCACCGCCGGGTGTGGCCCAAAAACTAAAAAAAAAAAAAAGAGGGGCCGGAGAGATAGCATGGAGGTAAGGCATTTGCCTTTCATGCAGGAGGTCATCGGTTCGAATCCCGGCGTCCCATATGGTCCCCCGTGCCTGCCAGGAACAATTTCTGAGCCTGGAGCCAGGAATAATCTCTGAGCACTGCCAGGTTTGACCCAAAAACCACAAAAAAAAAAAAAAAAAAAAAAGAAAGAAAGAAAAAGAACAGGTGCTATTTATACTGAAGGCCTGGTCCAGTTTCCAGCAACAGAACCCATGCTATGTTATTTTGGGGGGAAGCCACACCCAGCAGTGCTTAGGGGTTACTCCTGGGTCTGGGCTCAGAAATTGCTCCTGTTAGGCTTAGGGGAACATATGGGACGCCAGGGTTTAAACCTGGGTCCATACCGGGTTGGCCATGTGCAAGGGCAAATCCCTAGCGCTGTGCTATCACTCTGGCCCCCTCAAGCTGTGTTTTTTTTTTTTTTTTTTTTTTTTTGGGAGATTCTCTGAGCAAAGAGCTAGGAGTATGGATGCGTATAGCCTTCAAAACAAATCAAACAAGACCACTAAGAAAGAAAGAAAGAAAGAAAGAAAGAAAGAAAGAAAGAAAGAAAGAAAGAAAGAAAGAAAGAAAGAAAGAAAGAAAGAAAGAAAGAAAGAAAGAAAGAAAGAAAGAAAGAAAGAAAGAAAGAAAGAAAGAGAAAGAAAGAAAGAAAGAAAGAAAGAAAGAAAGAAAGAAAGAGAGAGAAAGAGAGAGAGAGAAAGAAAGAAAGAAAGAAGGAAAGAAAGAAGAAAGAAAAAGAGGAAGAAAGAAAGAAGAAAGAAAAAGAGGAAGAAAGAAAGAAGAAAGAAAAAGAGGAAGAAAGAAAGAAAGAGAGGAAGAAAGAAATCTTTCACTGTTTTTAAATTGTTTGCAAGATTAATATACCCCATATGAATAGTGATATACATTTAAGAAGCTAAGAAAATGACCAGCGTTTAGCACAGCGGTAGGGGGGTTTGGCTTGTACATGACTGACACAGGTTCTATCCTTGGCATCCCATATGGCCCCCCCAAACCTTCCAGGAATGATTTCTGAGCACAGAGCCAGGAGTAATCTCTGAGCACCATCGGGTATGACCCAAAAACTAATAATAATAATAAATAATTATGATGATGATGAAAATAAATAAAAATAAAAGAAGCTACCAGATTCAGCCCCATAAGGACCCCCACCCAGCACAGGGACTCTATCTGATCCCTTTCAGCTGCAAATCATTTATCAAACTTAACAAGACCAGGATGTGTGATGAAAATGTACCCTCGGGGCCGCCACCGTGGCGCTAGAGGTAAGGTGTCTGCCTTGCCAGCGCTAGCCTAGGACGAACTGCGGTTTGATCCCCTGGCGTCCCATATGGTCCCCCAAGCCAGGAGCGACTTCTGAGCGCATAGCCAGGAGTAACCCCTGAGCATTACCGGGTGTGGCCCAAAAAACAAACAAACAAACAAAAAAAAAGAAAATGTACCCTGGGGGCCGGAGAGATAGCAAGGAGGTAAGGCGTTTGCCTTTCAAGTAGAAGGTTGGTAGTTCGAATCCCGGCATCCCATATGGTCCCCTGAGCCTGCCAGGAGCGATTTCTGAGCCTAGAGCCAGGAGTAACCTCTGAGCGCTGCCGGGTGTGACCCAAAAACCAAAAGAAAAAAAAAAAAAAGAAAATGTACCCCCACAAGAATATCTCAAAAGACAATGGGGAAGCCTATATTTCCTTTATATGTTTAATACCTCTATAATAATACATCTGAGTCTGTTAACTCCCAAATGTAAAGTAGCCTCTTACATCACTTCATTATTCTTCAATTACTTTTTGTAAATTTATTTTTATATATTTCCACTATTTTTATATAATGCATACATATATATGTATGTATATATGTATGTATGTATGTATGTGTGTGTATATATATATATATATATATATATCCTTTTCTCTTTAACTTTACTTGTTTTGGCTCTGCTTGGTACAAAAACTTACAAGAAAGTCTTGCCTGGGATAAAAGCTCAGATCAAAATCAGGGCACAGAAATTGTGTAGCCTGACATTCTTTTTTTTTTCTCATTACTGGAATTTATTACGTTGGAATCACTGCTAATTACACAGGAGTTACTTGCTTATCTCCAAATCCATGAGGTTCACATACACTTATTCAAGTAAGAAACAAATGGCATGTTCAAAACCATAAGGAAATATCCTGACACCCAAGTTGAAAACTAGGGTAAATAAGTCTTTTGCACATTTACTTCAAGCTGCTGAAGAGTTTGTGAGTCACACGGTGATCCTGTGCATGCAAGAAGTCAAAGTGCTCCTTGGTGCACTCTCTTCTGTGACCTAGATAATACATGCTAATCACATAGCTCTAACTGTTCCCAATCCTTTACACATTTCTCCAGTTGCTCACTTTGCTCTCTCACTTTTAATAAGGGATCCACTAATTCCTCCTCCTCTTCCTCTTCTTGGGGGGTCTCCGGAGCCCATCAAAATTTTGCGCTCATCTTCCAGCCTCATGTTCAGCGTTCGGTTTCAAGCCCACGGGCAGCACCAGCAATCTCGATCCCACTTCAAAAACTAAGAAGGACTTGCAAGGGTCACTCTAACCTGACATTCTTACCCTCAAATGCACCAGCAATGCAAGGCACCATTCCTTTTTGCAAAGGCACACTAAAAAGGGGGAAATTTTATGTACAGAAACAAGTTCTTATCTCCTAGCGATAAGAACTCATACATACGGAGAGTTAGCACAGCGGCATTTTGCCTTGCAAGCAGCTGATCCAGGACCAAAGGTGGTTGGTTCGAGTCCCAGTGTCCCATATGGTCCCCCATGCCTGCCAGGAGCTATTTCTGAGCAGACAGCCAGGAGTAACCCCTGAGCACCGCCCGGGTGTGACCCAAAAAACCATAAAAACAAAAAAACAAACAAACAAAAAAAAGAACCCATACATTTTTTTTAATTATAGGGGCACCTCCCACCCTGAACAGGTTTCATGTGGACCCAACCTAGACTCCATAAGATCAGTCAGCAAACCGTCCAATCCCAAGCCCTAGGGCCCAGACATAGAATGGACACAGTTCCTTGCAACAGCACCAGGAACCAAACTACCCTTGGGAAATTCCTAATACTGCTCTAGCACTAACGTGCCATTTTTTTTTTTTTTTTTTTTTTTTGGTTTTTGGGCCACACCCAGCGTTGCTCAGGGGATACTCCTGGCTGTCTGCTCAGAAATAGCTCCTGGCAGGCACGGGGAACCATATGAGACACCGGGATTGGGATTCGAATCAACCACCTTTGGTCCTGGATCAGCTGCTTGCAAGGCAAATGCCGCTGTGGCTTGTATCTCTCCAGGCCCACTTGTGCCAGTTTAGATATGACATCTTGACAACGAGGAATGGCAACAACTTGATCTAAAATCAGGTTGCCCTATCTAATCACCTAACGGGTAAGATGAAATCAGAAGACACAGCATCCTTTCAATCTGTATAAAAACCAAGATCACTGGGCCCGGAGAGATAGCACAGCGGCGTTTGCCTTCCAAGCAGCCGATCCATGACCAAAGGTAGTTGGTTCGAATCCCGGTGTCCCATATGGTCCCCCGTGCCTGCCAGGAGCTATTCTGAGCAGACAGCCAGGAGTAACCCCCTGAGCACCACCGGGTGTGGCCCAAAAACCAAAACAAACAAACAAACAAACAAACAAAAAAAACACCAAGATCACTAAACTACAGAAGACTGACTCTGACAACCATGACTGGGCAGAACTTATCCTGGAATCAAAAAGAAAGACCCTAGCCTAGGCTTTGGCCTAGGATTTGTACAATAACCAAGATCTCTAATTCCAGAGGTTTGACTTTGACAATTGCGACAGAGCAGATCTTCCGGAACCATAATGAAAGACTATCCTAAGCTTCATCCTAGGATCTGTGCAAAAACCAAGACCACCAGTCACAGAAGACCGATTACAACAACAGTGGGTGGAACAGAACTACTAAAGCAGTGCAGAAAGACGCTATCCTAGGCTTTATCCCATGATTTGTGCAAATACCAAGATCTCAAGTTAGAGGCCTGATTCTATCAGCCACCAATTGAGTGGAAAGTTTCCTGGCACCATAAAAAGTGCTTGGAGAGTGAAAAGGAGCCTGTAGTTATTCCCATGAAAGTATGTTTTCAAGGGTGGAGAAACTCTGTATCTTAGGCCAAGGGAATTCCCATTCTAACCTCCCCAATATTTACTGTGATGATACAAAGGCAAAAGCAAAAACAAAAATACCTTGCCATACCAGCACTCTCCTTTTTTCTTTTCTTTTCTTTTTTTCTTTAATTCTCATAATTGATTATTGTATTTGTTGCTGTGGTGCTTTTTTTGTAGTTGCTGGTTTTGGTCTTTTTTTTTTTTTTTTTTTGGTTTTTCGGGCCACACCCTTTTGATGCTCAGGGGTTACTCCTGGCTATGCGCTCAGAAATTGCCCCTGGCTTGGGGGGACCATATGGGACGCCGGGGGGATCGAACCGTGGTCCTTTCCTTGGCTAGCGCTTGCAAGGCAGACACCTTACCTCTAGCGCCACCTCGCTGGCCCTGGTTTTGGTCTTTTTTTTTTTTTAATGCATAATTTTTTTTTATTTAAACACCTTGATTACATACATGATTGTGTTTGGGTTTCAGTCATAAAAGGAACACCACCCATCACCAGTGCAACATTCCCATCACCCAAGTCCCAAATCTCCCTCCTCCCCACCCAACCCCCGCCTGTACCCTAAACAGGCTCTACATTTCCCTCATACATTCTCAATATTAGGACAGTTCAAAATGTAGTTATTTCTCTAACTAAACTCATCACTCTTTGTGGTGAGCTTCCTGAGGTGAGCTGGAACTTCCAGCTCTTTTCTCTTTTGTGTCTGAAAATTATTATTACAAGGGGTGTCTTTCATTTTTCTTAAAACCCATAGATGAGTGAGACCATTCTGTGTCTTTCTCTCTCTCTCTCTGACTTATTTCACTCAGCATAATAGATTCCATGTACATCCATGTATAGGAAAATTTCATGACTTCATCTCTCCTGACAGCTGCATAATATTCCATTGTGTATATGTACCACAGTTTCTTTAGCCATTCGTCTGTTGAAGGGCATCTTGGTTGTTTCCAGAGTCTTGCTATGGTAAATAGAGCTGCAATGAATATAGGTGTAAGGAAGGGGTTTTTGTATTGTATTTTTGTGTTCCTAGGGTATATTCCTAGGAGTGGTATAGCTGGATCGTATGGGAGCTCGATTTCCAGTTTTTGGAGGAATCTCCATATCGCTTTCCATAAAGGTTGAACTAGACAGCATTTCCCACCAGCAGTGGATAAGAGTTCCTTTCTCTCCACATCCCCGCCAACACTGTTTATTCTCATTCTTTGTGATGTGTGCCATTCTCTGGGGTGTGTGAGGTGGTATCTCATCGTTGTTTTGATTTGCATCTCCCTGATGATTAGTGATGTGGAACATTTTTTCATGTGTCTTTTGGCCATGTGTATTTCTTCTTTGTCAAAGTGTCTGTTCATTTCTTCTCCCCATTTTTTGATGGGGTTAGATGTTTTTTTCTTGTAAAGTTCTGTCAGTGCCTTGTATATTTTGGAGATTAGCCCCTTATCTGATGGGTATTGGGTGAATAGTTTCTCCCACTCAGTGGGTGGCTCTTGTATCCTGGGCACTATTTCCTTTGAGGTGCAGAAGCTTCTCAGCTTAATATATTCCCATCTGTTAATCTCTGCTTTCACTTGCTTGGAGAGTGCAGTTTCCTCCTTGAAGATGCCTGTAATGTCCTGGAGTGTTTTGCCTATGTGCTGTTCTATATATCTTATGGTTTTGGGGCTGATATCGAGGTCTTTAATCCATTTGGATTTTACCTTTGTACATGATGTTAGCTGGGGGGTCTAAGTTTAATTTTTTGCAAGTGGCTATCCAATTGTGCCAACACCACTTGTTGAAGAGGCTTTCCCTGCTCCATTTAGGATTTCCTGCTCCTTTATCAAAAATTAGATGGTTGTATCTCTGGGGAACATTTTCTGAGTATTCAAGCCTATTCCACTGATCTGAGGACCTATCCTTATTCCAATACCATGCTGTTTTGATAACTGTTGCTTTGTAGTACAGTTTAAAGTTGGGAAAAGTAATTCCTCCCATATTCTTTTTCCCAATGATTGCTTTAGCTATTCGAGGGTGTTTATTGTTCCAAATGAATTTCAAAAGTGTCTGATCCACTTCTTTGAAGAATGTCATGGGTATCTTTAGAGGGATGGCATTAAATCTGTATAATGCCTTGGGGAGTATTGACATTTTGATGATGTTTAATCCTGCCAATCCATGAGCAGGGTATGCGTTTCCATGTCCGTGTGTCCTCTCTTATTTCTTGGAGCAGAGTTTTATAGTTTTCTTTGTATAGGTCCTTCACATATTTAGTCAAGTTGATTCCAAGATATTTGAGTTTGTGTGGCACTATTGTGAATGGGGTTGTTTTCTTAATGTCCATTTCATCCTTATTACTATTGGTATATAGAAAGGCCATTGATTTTTTGTGTGTTAATTTTGTAGCCTGCCACTTTGCTATATGAGTCTATTGTTTCTAGAAGCTTTTTGATAGAGTCTTTAGGGTTTTCTAAGTAGAGTATCATGTCATCTGCAAACAGTGAGAGCTTGACTTCTTCCTTTCCTATCTGGATTCCCTTGATATCCTTTTCTTGCCTAATCGCTATAGCAAGTACTTCCAGTGCTATGTTGAATAGGAGTGGTGAGAGAGGACAGCCTTGTCTTGTGCCAGAATTTAGAGGGAAGGCTTTTCAGTTTTTCTCCATTGAGGATAATATTTGCCACTGGCTTGTGGTAGATGGCCTTCACTATATTGAGAAAGGTTCCCTCCATTCCCATCTTGCTGAGAGTTTTGATCAAGAATGGGTGTTGGACCTTATCAAATGCTTTCTCTGCATCTATTGATATGATCATGTGGTTTTTATTTTTCTTGTTATTGATATTGTGTATTATGTTGATAGATTTACGGATGTTAAACCAGCCTTGCGGGGCCGGGTGGTGGCGCTGGAGGTAAGGTGCCTGCCTTGCCTGCGCTAACCTAGGACGGACCGCGGTTCGATCCCCGGCGTCCCATATGGTCCCCCAAGAAGCCAGGAGCAACTTCTGAGCGTATAGCCAGGAGTAACCCCTGAGCCTCACAGGGTGTGGCCCAAAAACCAAAAAAAAAAAAAAAAAAAAAAAAAAAAAACCAGCCTTGCATTCCTGGGATGAAACCTACTTGATCGTAGTGGATGATCTTCTTAACGAGGCATTGAATCCTATTTGCCAGGATTTTGTTGAGGATCTTTGCATCCGCATTCATCAGTGATATTGGTCTGTAATTTTCTTTTTTGGTAGCGTCTCTGTCTGGTTTAGGTATCAAGGTGATGTTGGCTTCATAAAAGCTATTTGGAAGTGTTTCTGTTTGTTCAATTTCATGAAAGAGTCTTGCCAAGATTGGCAGTAGTTCCTCTTGGAAAGTTTGATAGAATTCATTAGTGAATCCATCTGGACCTGGGCTTTTGTTTTTCGGCAGACATTTGATTACTGTTTTAATTTCATCAATGGTGATGGGGGTGTTTAGATATGCTACATCCTCTTCCTTCAACCGTGGAAGATTATAAGAGTCCAAGAATTTATCCATTTCTTCCAGGTTCTCATTTTTAGTGGCGTAGAGTTTTCAAAGTAGTTTCTGATTACCCTTTGAATCTCTGTCATATCAGTAGTGATCTCTCCTTTTTCATTCCTGATACGAGTTATCAAGTTTCTCTCTCTCTCTTTCTTTGTTAGGTTTGCCAGTGGTCTATCAATCTTGTTTATTTTTTCAAAGAACCAACTTCTGCTTTCGTTGATCTTTCGGATTGTTTTTTGAGTTTCCCACTTCGTTGATTTCTGCTCTCAGCTTTGTTATTTCCTTCTGTCTTCCTATTCTTGGGTCCTTTTGTTGAGCATTTTCTAGTTCTATTAGCTGTGTCATTAAGCTACTCAGGTAAGCTCCTTCTTCCTTCCTGATGTGTGCTTGCAAAGCTATAAATTTTCCTCTCAGTACTGCTTTTGCTGTGTCCCATAGGTTCTGAGAGTTTGTGTCTTTATTGTCATTTGTTTCCAGGAACCTTTTTATTTCCTCCTTGATTTCATCTCGGACCCACTGGTTATTGAGCATGAGGCTGTTTAACTTCCAGGTGTTAAAGTGTTTCTTCTGAGTCCCTTTGGAGTTCACAAATAATTTCAGAGCCTTGTGTTCAGCGAAGGTAGTCTGCAAAATTTCTATCCTCTTGATCTTATGGAGGTATGTTTTATGTGCCAGCATGTAGTCTATCCTGGAGAATGTCCCATGTACATTGGAGAAGAATGTGTATCCAGGTTTCTGGGGATGGAGTGTCCTATATATATCCACTAGGCCTCTTTCTTCCATTTCTCTCCTCAGGTCTAGTATATTCTTGTTGGGTTTCAGTCTGGTTGACCTGTCCAGTGTTGACAAAGCCGTGTTAAGGTCCCCCACAATTATTGTGTTGTTGTTGATATTATTTTTCAGATTTGTCAACAGTTGTATTAAGTATTTTGCTGGCCCCTCATTCGGTGCATATATGTTTAGGAGAGTGAATTCTTCCTGCTCTACGTACCCCTTGATTAATATAAAATGTCCGTCTTTGTCCTTACAACCTTCCTGAGTATAAAGTTTGCATTATCTGATATTAGTATGGCCACTCCAGCTTTTTTATGGGTGTTGTTTGCTTGGATAACTTTTCTCCAGCCTTTTGTTTTGAGTCTATGTTTGTTCTGACTATTCAGGTGCGTTTCTTGTAGGCAGCAGAAGGTTGGATTGAGTTTTTTGATCCATTTAGCCACTCTGTGTCTCTTAACTGGTGCATTTACTCCATTGACGTTGAGAGAAAGAATTGTCCTGGGATTTAACGCCATCTTTATTTCAAAATTTGGTGTGTCTTTTGGGTAGTCTTGTCTTAGATTAGGTCTTTCAGTTTTTCTCTTAAGACTGGTTTTGTGTCTGTGAAGTTTCTGAGCTGTTTTTTGTCTGTGAAACCATGTATTCTTCCATCAAACCGGAAAAGTGAGTTTTGCTGGGTATAGTATTCTGGGTGAAGCATTCATTTCATTCAGTCTTGTCACAATATCCCACCACTGCTTTCTGGCATTGAGTGTTTCTGGTGACAGGTCTGCTGTAAATCTCAGGGAAGCTTGCTTGAACATGATTTCCCCTTTTGATCTTGCTGTTTTCAGAATTCTGTCTCTATCTGTGGGATTTGTCATTGTGACTAGGATGTGTCTTGGGGTGGTTTTTCTGGGGGTCTCTTTTGGTTGGTACTCTTTGGGCATGCAGGATTTGATCACATATATTCTTTAGCTCTGGAAGTTTCTCTTTAATGATGTTCTTGACCATTGATTCTTCCTGGAAATTTTCTTCCTGGGTCTCTGGGACTCCAATGATTCTTAAGTTGTTTCTGTTGATCTTATCATAGACTTCTATTTTCATCTGTTCCCATTCTTTGACTAATTTTTCCATTGTCTGCTCATTTGCTTTAAGTTTTTTGTCCAATCTCTCCTGTTGTATGGAATTGTTATGTATCTCATCTTCCACAGCACCAAGTCTATTCTCAGCTTCTGATACCCTGTCCCAGAGCTTATCCATTTTGTCATTCACTTCGTTTACTGACTTTTTCAGTCCTGTTAGTTGACATGTTATTTCAGTTTGGAGTTTTGTCATTTCTGCCTTCATATTTTCTTGGTTCTTATTAGTGTTCTGTTCAACTCGATCCATGGTTTCTTGGAGTCTGTTGAGCACCTTCCATATTGCTAGTCTAAAGTCCTTATCTGAGAGGTTGATTAGTTGTTCAGTCATTATCTGGTCCTCAGAATTGTCATCTTCATTCTCTATGTCTGATGCTGGCCTGCGTTGTTTCCCCCATTGTCACACTTGTATTGTGGGTTTTTTCTACGTGTTGTGGTGGTATTCATTGTCTATATGATGTAGGCAGCACACTCCTCTGGCTCCTCCCTTTCTGGATGGGCTGACTTGCCTCTAAGGGAGGGGAGTCCTCCGTGGATGAAGCCTCACACTGAGTCAAATCTTAGGCCCGAGCATGCAACAGAGAAGACAGTCCAGAGAGAAATGTTTGCTTCTGTGATATAGTGCCGTTCTTAGTGTGATTTTTTCCTTCTTGTTGCAATGGAGTTCTTTCCTTAGAAAGAGTGCACGGCCGCGTAGCGAAGCGGAGTGGCCGTGCTCCTCTGAGCCTCTTTTTGCCCCACTCGCAAGAGTTCACGCAAGAGGACAGTAGACAGACATAGACAGGTCACACTCACAGTCTTTCACAGTTGAGCCCCACTGGGCCGGTGTACTTTCGCGGATTTTCCCCACCTGGTGTCACACAAGGGAGCCGGCTTTTGCAAAGCTTAGCCGGTTTTTATGCTCTGAAGTCCCTCCCTCGGTTTTGGTCTTTTTTAATTAAATAATTTTTATTTTGACCAAAGTGGATTACAAATCTTTCACAGTAATATTTTAGGTACATAGTGACATTGAATTGGGGGGCATTCCCACCACCAGTGTTTTCCCTCCTTCCATCCCTGTTCCCAGCATGCATCCCATATCCCTTGCCTTTGACCCCCGAGCTGCTAGTATAAGTGGTCTTCTCTGTGTCTAGCTTGTTGTAGATTGATTTTTTTTTTTTGGGCCACACTCGACATTGCTCAGGGGTTTACTCCTGGCTGTCTACTCAGAAATAGCTCCTGGCAGGCACGGGGGACCATATGGAACACTGGGATTCGAACCAACCACCTTTGGTCCTGGATCGGCTGCTTGCAAGGCAAACACCACTGTGCTATCTCTCCGGGCCCTGTAGATTGGGTTTTGATTCTGTTGTCGTTGACTTTGGAATTAATGTTTAAGTATGACCATATTTTATTTCTACTCAATGTTCATACACCTGCTTAGTCATGGTACCCTCCATTATTCCCACTCAATTTGTGAGGCAGAACAAGATGGTTCAAGTTATGTAGTTCTGTTTGGAGGGATGGTTTTGGTCTTTTATTTGATTTTTATTTATTTATTTTGTTTTGTTTATTTTGTTTTTTATTTTTTGTTTTTCTTTTTGTTTGTTATGTTTTTTTCTTTTTGTTTGTTATGTTTTTCTCCTTTTTTCCCCCTTTCTTCTTTTTTTTTTTTTTTTTTTTTGGTTTTTGGGCCACACCCGTTTGACGCTCAGGGGTTACTCCTGGCTATGTGCTCAGAAATTGCCCCTGGCTTGGGGGGACCATATGGGATGCTGGGGGATCGAACCGCGGTCCTTCCTTGGCTAGCGCTTGCAAGGCAGACACCTTACCTCCAGCGCCACCTACCCCGGCCCCCTCCCTTTCTTCTTTTTAAATGATATTTATAACCCTTCAGACAGATTCCCCTTGGTTTTATTGTTTGTTGTTTTTTCTTTTTGTTCAAACAGATGACACAAAGTCAGGAATCAAAACCCTGGGGCTCCTGCACATGTGCTCAGCTCAGTGAGCTATGTCTGAGGGGGGGGTTGTTAGAATTGGGGTCAAGGTCAAAGGCATAGTGCTAGGGCTCTAGGATGTGGCAAGATGTGGTGCTAGGGCCCACCAGGATTAGAACCCCAGGGCTCAGAACTAAGGGCCTACACCCTATAGTGTTGTGGGGGTGGGGGGTGGGGGTGGATTATATCTCTGGGTAGATATGTAAAGCAGCACCCTTGACCCCTGTGCTATCTCCTGGCCCTAAATCTTGTTTGTTGGACTACAGAATGGTTGAATCTAGGTCCAGAGAGCGAATACATTGGGTGCAGCATCTGCCTTGCATGTGACCAACCTGGTTTAGATCCCCAGCACCTTTATAGGGTCCCCAGCCTGCCAGGAGAGATCCCAGAGTGCAGAGCCAGGAGTAAGCTTGAGTACTGCCTGGTGTGACCCCAAGTTAATAACAGCAAAAACACACAAAACTTTGTTGAATCTAGGCCACAAGGAGCCCTGGGTATATGGAAAAAGCCAGAATAAATAACGTCAGATAAGAGCATCCCTTTTGGGGCCTGGAGAGATAGCACAGCGGCGTTTGCCTTGCAAGCAGCCGATCCAGGACCAAAGGTGGTTGGTTCGAATCCCGGTGTCCCATATGGTCCCCCGTGCCTGCCAGGAGCTATTTCTGAGCAGACAGCCAGGAGTAACCCCTGAGCACCACCAGGTGTGGCCCAAACTGCCCCCCCCCAAATCAGACTTGAACACCCAACCCTATAGTCAACGAACAGAATCTATACCCAATTTACAACAAGCTGTAGAAATGGGGAACAGTTACACTAGCATTATGAGGTGCAGAGAGGAGGTCAATGCATGGCCCTCTTCATGGCAGCTCAAGTACTTTCGAATCATTTCCCCAGTCCATTGTTAGGCTCTGTATTAAAGTTTTCTTTGCCGCTCAGAAAAAGTGATCTTAAAAGAAAAAAAAGGAAGAAAGAAAAAAGAAGAATGAGAAAGAAAGAAAGAAAGAAAGAAAGAAAGAGAGAGAGAGAGAGGAAGGAAGGAAGAAAGGGAGGAAGGAAGGAAGAAAGGAAGAAAGGAAGAAAGGAAGAAAGAAAAAGAAAAAAGAAAGGAAGGAAAAGAGAAAAGAAAAGAAGGAAGAAAAAGAGGTAAGGTGCCTGCCTTGCCAGCGCTAGCCTTGGACGGACCGCGGGTTCGATCCCCCGGTGTCCCATATGGTCCCCCAAGCCAGGAGCAACTTTCTGAGCGCATAGCCAGGAGTAACCCCTGAGCGTTACCCGGGTGTGGCCCAAAAACCAAAAAAAAAAAAAAAAAAGAAAAGAAAAAGAGAAAAAGAAAATGAGAAAAGGAAGAATGGAAAGAAGGAAGGAAGAAGAAAGAGAAAGAAAGAAAGGGAGGGAGGGAGGAAGGAAGGAAGGAAGGAAGAAGGAAGAAGAAAGAAAAATAGAAAGAAAGAAGAAAGAAAGGAAGAAAGAAAAGAGAAAGAAAGAAAGAAAGGGAGGAAGGAAGAAAGGAAGAAAGAAAAAGAAAAAAGAAAGGAAGAAAAGAGAAAAGAAAGGAAAGAAGGAATTTAAAGAGAAAAAGAAAATGAGAAAAGGAAGAACGGAAGGAAGGGAAGAAGAAAGAAAAAGAAAGAAAGAAAGGGAGGGAGTGAGGAAGGAAGAAGGAAGAAAGAAAAAGAGAAAGAAGGAAGAAGGAAGAATAAGAAAAAAGAAAGAAAAGAGAAAGAAAGAAAGAAAAGAAAAAGAAAGAAAGAAAGAAGGAAGGAAGGAAAGAAGAAAAGAAAGAAAGAAAGAAAAAAGAAGAAAAGAGAAAGAAGAGGAAAAAAAATGTGATCCTTAAATCCATTCTGGCCTTTCCACGGCCTGTTCTCACTTAGAGATCCCAGCAGGGGGTGCAATCTCGTAAGCACTGAAACCCGACCAGCTACCACTCTAGCCTATCCCTTGAGTCAGTAGAGTCGCACCGCTTCCCGCCCCGGGGACGGGGAAGGACCGGAAGTCCGTGCGCTCGGGGAGTCGCGGATGGAGCCGAGCGAGTACGAGTCTGTGTTGTGTGTCAAGCCGGAGGTCCACGTCTACCGCATCCCGCCGCGGGC
The DNA here is from genome assembly GCF_024139225.1 of Suncus etruscus. Lineage (NCBI taxonomy): Eukaryota > Metazoa > Chordata > Mammalia > Eulipotyphla > Soricidae > Suncus > Suncus etruscus. The sequence goes on along the minus strand of NC_064851.1, from coordinate 21,084,549 downwards.
CACCAACCGCGGCTACAGGTGACACTCGGAAGCCTGTTACTCCCGGGTTGCCCCTAATTTGGCTTTTTCCCGCCGTCCCGACACACCCCCTTGGGGAGCAGAGACCCCCCGGGCAGTGGAGAGGAGGAGTGGAGTAGGGAAGGCCTGGTCCTCCCCCGGAGGGTCAAAGCAGGATGGAGACCCCCAGCTTTGGGCCACCTAGGGAAGGTCTTCAAGCCTGGTTGAGTGGTAGTTGGGGACCCTGGCTGAGCAGCCTAAGAGGTGGCCGGGACCCAAAGAGTCACAGGTCTTGGGGGTTTTGTTTTGGGGGACCATACTTCAGGGGTTATTCCTGGCTCAGTCCTCAGCAGTTATTTTCTGGCATTGCTCAGGGGCCAGATAGGATGCTGGGGATCAAACCCAGGTCAGATGCCTTGCAAAGTAAGTGTCTTATCCACACAGTTACTATCGCTCTAGTCCCCGTCCCCCCCTTTTTTGGCCTTTAGCTTAGGTCTGAAAAGATCCAGAGAATATTGAAGGGAACCTGATCTGATTATGTTGTCTGGTGTGGGTTCGGGGCAGGTGGTGATGGTGGCAGTTGAAGACAAGTCCCAGTTTTTTGGAAAGACAGGGTTGGTTGGCACCTGGAGATTGGTGAGAGCCTGGGGTGACTTCTTATCATCCTCGACTGTAGTCACTTGGGCTTCTAGTGAACCTTATCGAAACCCCTACGATATCCATCGACATGATTGGGGTGTGTGTGTGTGGATGTTGGACTACACCTAGCTGAACTCTGGCTTTTTTTGCTGGCTCTTTGCTCCGAGTGATCCATTCCTGGTAGTGCTCTGGGAACCTTGTGTGATGCCGGGATTCAAATCAGGGTAGTTGGGTGCTAGGCAAGTGCCTCTGACCCTTATACTGTCTCTCCAGCCAGTATGATGTGACTTAAACAGAATGCAACGGTATTAACAGCAACAGAAACATGTTTGCTTTCTGTCACCACAGGGGAGATGGGCATTAACCAGGAGGTTGTTTTCTCTCCCAGTCCCTTCAATAGGAGGGTCTTGGGCCCTCTTCTTTCCCCAAGAGAGTGAGGTTCCAAAGGGCCAGGGCTAGCTGATTTGGCAAAGAGAAAAACTGCTGGTCCCTGCATTTCCATCTCCACTTGGTTTGAGTCTAAGGCCCAAGATCTTAGGAGGAGGAAGTGAAACTGAGTAGGCTGACTTCGGAACCTGCATTTATGTGGCTTTCAGAACAGCCTGCATCCACAGTTAGGCTGTCAGCATTTTCTCCAGAGTTGGCACTTACATAGGGACTTCCAAGGAAAGCCTTCTGGAAATACCCACAGGATCCCTATTATTTGGGGGATTTACTGAGCTTGCCTCTTAGAACTCAAATGTGAATTCTCCTTTAGAAGAAAGAAACCATCGCTATAGGTTGCTTCATTTCCTGAGTGGCTGCTTCCTAATAATACCTTTCAGAATGTTTTGCTGCTGTAGGAACCACTCCTTGTGCTGCGGGGGGCTGGAGGGAGGGGTTGTGTGGATCAATTTTTTTTTTTTTTTTTTTTTTTTTTTGGTTTTTGGGCCACACCCGGTAACGCTCAGGGGTTACTCCTGGCTATGTGCTCAGAAGTTGCTCCTGGCTTGGGGGACCATATGGGACACCGGGGGATCGAACCGCGGGGTCCGTCCAAGGCTAGCGCAGGGAAGGCAGGCACCTTACCTTTTAGCGCCACCGCCCGGCCCCCAAATTTTTTTGGATCAAAATCCAAAACATTTCACTTGCAGGACTGTGTTATGTAACTTGGGCAACATTCCTAATTAGAGAAGATAGTTCTTTTTCTTCTTCTTTCTTTCTTTTCTTTCTTTCTTTCTTTCTTTCTTTCTTTCTTTCTTCTTTCTTTCTCTTCTTTCTTATCTTCTTTCTTTCTTTCTTTCTTTCTCTCCCTCTCTCCTCTTCCCCTCCTCTCCCCTCCCCTCTCCCTCCCCTCCCCTCCCTCTTTTATGTTTGGTTTTTGGGCTCACCACCTGGCAGCACCTCAGGGTTTACTCCTGGTTCTATGCTCAAAAATATCCCCTGGCAGGCACGGGGACCATATGGGATCCCGGGATTCGAACCAGTGACCTTCTGCATGAAAGGCAAATGCCTTACCTCCATGCTATCTCTCCGGCCCCTTTTTTTTTTTTTAAATTTTAAGATTCATTTAAAGAAAATGCATTACATAATTGACATTAACTGGTAATAATAATAATAATAATAATAATACATTTGTTTTAGGAAGACCAAAAGCAACATGATTTGAAAAAATAAAACATTGAAAGAAAAACTAAAGAGATGGAAGAGAAAGGAAAGATAAATTCTTTATTTTGATTTTTGTGTCATACCCACCTATGCTCAGGGCTTACTTCTGGCCTCTGCACTCAGAATCAATCCTGGTAGACTTGGGGGAGCATACGAAGTATTGGGTCTTAAACTCTAATCAGCTGTGTGCAAGGCAAGCACCCTGACTTGCTATACAGATCTCTGGCTTATTTGGGGATTTTTTTTTTCTTTTTTGGGTCAGACCCAGTGATGCTCGGGTTACTCCAAGCTGTGTGCTCAGAAAATTACTCCTGGCTTGGGGTACCATATGGGACGCCAGGGGATCGACCCTCGGATCGTCATAGTAGGTTAACATGTGCGAGGCAAACGCCCTACTGCTTGTGCTACCGCTCCGGCCCTATTTGGAGATATTTTAGTTGAGTTTTGTTTTGGGGCCATATTCAGTGATACTCAAGGATTATTTCGGGCTCTGTGCTCAGTAATTATTCTTGGAGATGCTTAGGAACCATAGGAAGATACCATATGGGATCAAACTAGGGTTGGCTATGGGCAAGGCATGGGCCTTACTTGCTCTACAATTGCTCCGGCCCTTAGGGGCTGACTTTTTCTTTCCTTTTCTTTCTTTTTTTTTTTTTTTTTTTGTTTTTGGGGCCACACTCCGTTTGATGCTCAGGGGTTACTCCTGGCTACAGTGCTCAGAAATTGCCCCTGGCTTGGGGAGACCATATGGGACTCCGGGCAGTCGATCAGCAGTCCTTCCTTGGCTAGCTAGTGCTTGCAAGGCAGAAACCTTACCTCTAGCGCCACCTCGCCAGCCCCTATTTCTTTTTCAATTTTATTTTTGCTTTTTGGCTCACACCCAAGAGCCCGGTTGCGGCGCTCAGGGGTTACTCCTGGCTCTGCTCTCAGAAATCACTCTTGGCAATCACGGGGAACATATGGGATGCTGGGATTTGAACCACCATACTTCCTGGTTCACTGTGTGCCAGGCAAATGCCTACGGCTGTGCTATCTCTTTGGCCTAGGGCTGACTTTTTATCTGGTTCACGATTCCATGGGGTCATGAAATAATGTGAAAGGGGCAGAAAAATTATTTTAAAACAAGTTTATGAGTTTTGGGAGGGCCCACATCCAGCAATGCATAGGGGTTACTCTTGGCTCTGTGCTCAGGAATCACTCAACGGCAAGCTTGGGACTATTTGGGATGCTGGGAATTGAATTTGTGTTGTTGTGTGCTACCTGCTGTGCTATCTCTCTGGCCCAAGTTTATGTCTTATTACCAGTAAGCCTTTGAATTGAATACATACTTTTTATACCTGGAATTCTTTTTTTTTTTGTGGTTTTTTGGGTCACACCCGGTAGTGCTCAGGGATTACTCCTGGCTGTCTGCTCAGAAAATTGCTCCTGGCAGGCACGGGGGGACCATATGGGACACCGGGATTCAAACCAACCACCTTTGGTCCTAGATCGGCTGCTGCAAGGCAAACGCAGCTGTGCTATACTCCGGGCCCTATACCTGGAATTCTTAAAAGTTTTCTCTGGGGCCCGGAGAGATAGCACAGCACAGCGGCGTTTGCCTTGCAAGCAGGCTGATCCAGGACAAAGGTGGTTGGTTCAAATCCCAGTGTCCCATATGGTCCACCATGCCTGCCAGGAGCTATTTTCTGAGCAGACATCCAGGAGTAACCCCTGAGCACATCGAGATGTGGCCCAAAAAAACAACAACAACAAAAACAAACAAACAAACAAAACAAAAGTTTTCTCTGATGAAAAATGGGTTTGGAGTGAGAAAATTTCAGCAGCCCTGTGCCCTTCCTATTTTTGTCTATAACATCAGAGTCATAGAGTGGAAGCCTCTGCCAGAGGGCTCATGGGTTTTTGTCCTCTTAGGGCTGCAGAATGGCAACTGGATCAGCCCGTCATGGAGTGGCCGGTTGCGGATCACTGCAAAGGGGGCAGGTGGCCTACATCAAGCTGGAAGACAGGACCTCAGGTAAAGCCAAGAACCCACTTTCTGAAGGGAAAACACAGCCGAGGTTACCTTAGCTGTGGACACCACTGTCCTCAGTATAAAAGGAACATTTGTTGTTGTTGTTGTTGTTGTTGTTGTTGTTAGGCAACTATTCCTTTGGGTAGGGGGGTGGCGAACAAGTTCGACACAAAGAGCCAAAAATTTTACTGTGAGAGTCAGAGAGCCACATCACGCAGTGACCTGCCAAAACAGACAAGCACTCACACAAAAGCATCTAATTTTAACAATAATCTATTAAAACACATATTGCATTTTGCATTTTGAGTGAGGGTAAAAATCCTGTTTGCCACCCCTGCTTTTGGGGGTCCTTAGAAAATACTAGTTTGGAGGCTCAGAAGAGGAGCCATCCAAATTAATCCCAAGGAGAAAACCCCAGAGCTTCCTATAAGGGAAGATAAGTCTTGTGAGTGAAGATTTGTGACCTCTGCTGAGGGCTCTTCCTGAGGAATCTGTTTATCATTTTAAACAGGAACTCCCCAGAACTGACCGCACCCACTGACAGAGCTGACCAGCTTGCTCGGCAGTTTCTGTGATGAGAGACAAGCCCTGCTGGGGTGGGGATGTCAGTTGGCATTTATTGCTCAGGAACTCTCTGGAAGGTTGACACTATTCACGCTAACTCTTGGTGATCTGTGAATGGCAGCACAGCCTGGCATAGCCCCAACCTCAGAGATGCCGCTCAGCCAGGAGTTTCTCTCATATATTAGAGAGTTGCCTTGGTGGACTGGCACAAAGTACAGATTCAAGACAGAACGACTTCTTTTTTCTTTTTTGGGGGGTTGGGGGGTGTTGAGGTCACACCCAACACTCACCAAGTCACTCCTGGCAGGCTCGGGGGACCATAAGGGATGTCGGGAGTCGAACCTGGATCCATTTGGGGTTGGCTACATGCAAAGCAAATGCCCTACTGCTGTGCTATCGCTCCGGCCCCAGAATTGACTCTTCTCAACCCCTGCATCACTCTCTGCGTGTGGGACCAAGAGCCAGCCACATGACCTGAGGCATGGTGGCCTCCGTTTTGATATAAGTGGGGCTCAGTCCAGAGTACAGACTGAGGAATCTGAGGAACAGCATCTGTGGCTTGGCAGAGGTCTCCTGGCTGTCTCTGGTTGTGTCACAGGGAAGGGCCACACAGGCTGGGAGGCCACAGCTAGGTATAAATGTAACCTTTGTGGGGGGCTGAGCTTCTCTTTTAGAGCCCATCCCAGAGATAAATCCTTAGCTTGGAGTTTGGTCTATTGGGTCTTGTTTGCACCTCGCTTTCCCATCACACAGGTGGGGCCACTTTCTTTTTTTTTTTTTTTTTTTTTTTTTTGGTTTTTTAGGCCACACCCGGCGATGCTCAGGGGTTACTCCTGGCTGTCTGCTCAGAAATAGCTCCTGGCAGGCACGGGGGACCATATGGGACACCGGGATTCGAACCAACCACCCTTGGTCCTGGATCGGCTGCTTGCAAGGCAAACACCGCTGTGCTATCTCTCCGGGCCCGGGGCCACTTTCTTAGCTTCTTATTGTCTTAGACCAGATGAGAACTATGTGCCCTGGAGTCTAATTTAAACAACACCACAGGCTGCTAGATGATAGCAGCCCCAAACTGTGACAATCAAAGTTCTTCACACATCTATTGGGCAATAATAGGGAACAAAATTACTCTTGACTTGAGGATCACTGCTCTAGAGTTAAAAGCATTAGCTGAACTTTAATCTAGACATAGGGAGAGAAAAACTGGCAAAATGCTATCAACTCCAGGGTCAGGGATTTTGATAAAACCAGGTTTAGTGTGGGCTGATGAAGCCGGAACAGTAGTACATACAGTGGGTAGGGCATTTGCCTTGCATGCATCCCACCCCAAATTCAATCCCCAGTGCTGCTTAAGCTGCTCCAAAGTCTTCCAAGAGTGATCCCTGAAAACTGCCTGGGTTAAAAAATAAAAACAAAAACAAAAAATTCAAAAGCAGACATAGTGTCTCAAAGTGGTGAACAAGGGACTTTGCATGCAGGAAAACCAGAGTTACCCTGAAGCTGCTGGGAGTTATCTCTAAACAACATACAGGGAATAGTTCTTTCACACTGTTGGATATGGCACTCAGAGGTTACTCCTGAGGTTACTGCTCAGAAATCGCTCCTAGCAGGCTCGGGGACCATATGGGATGCTGGGATTCGAACGACTTCGAACCACCGTCATCCTGGATGGGCTGCGAGCAAACCTTACCATTGTGCTATCTCTCCAGACCCCTGCATATAGCCTTAATAAAAATTAAACATCATATCACACAGTTACTTCTTTTGTTTTGTTTTTGGACTACATCCAGTGGCCCTCAGCAGCTACTCCTGGTGGGCTTGGGGACCAAATGTGTTGCCGGGATCGAACCTGGGTTGGCCAAGTACAGAGGCAAGCACTGTACTATTGCTCAGGCCTTCACTTAATTACTTTCATTTTTGTTTGTTGTTTGTTTGTTTGTTTTTAGCCAATTTGGTGGTGCTTATAAATTAATCCTGGCTCTGTGCTCAGAAATCATTCCTGGCAGGCTTGGGGACCATATCGGATGCTGGGAACCGATACAAGACAATCACCCTACTCACTGTGCTATTGCTCCATCCCCAACACACAATTACTTGGGTTTTTTTGTTCCCCCCTTCCCACACAATTACTTCTTTTTTTCTTTTTTTTTTCGGTTTTTGGGTCACACCGGGCAGTGCTCAGGGTATTACTTCTGTCTCTACGCTCAGAAATCATTCCTGTCAGGCTCGGGGGACCATATGGAACAGCCGTCCTTCTGCATGAAATGACAAACGCCTTACCTCCATGCTATCTCTCCAGCCCCACAATTACTTCTTAATCACTTGATCCAGTAAAAAATATTTCGTTGAATTCTAGCGATAGTATGGCTGGTAAGGTGTTTGTCTGTGCCTGGCTGACCCAAGTTCAATCCTATTATCTCATATGGTCCCCAGAACCTACCAGGAGTAATTCCTGGATGCTGCCGGGAATGGTCCAAATCCTCCACCAAAAATAAAAATATATCGCTTCTTGGCCTTTTGGCTAAGAACAAGTGTAGTATCAGTGCTTATCAGTTTATATCTGATATGTCCTCTATCCGAGGACAATATATTAAATGGATTTTTGAAGCTGAGAGTCGGAAGAGGACTTGCTCTGCCTGCTCCGTGCATTGACCTGGTATTGTAGTACCTCCAGGAACGGTTGCACCTCCCCCATTTTCTGGTGTATAAGAAAAGAGATTTTCACCAGTTGTGTATTAGCTTAAAAGCTTATGTGATTCATATTAAGCTGAAGAGGGGAAAGCACAATGTATCTAGCTGTTTAGAGAGAATAGGTGTTCGCTGCAGTGCTTACTACCAATATGTTCTAATCCCTCATTTTTATTAGGTATAAAATAACTTCAGCTTCTTTGTGCTAAATATTAGTTCTTGGAGATTTAGGGTGGACACCCTAATTTTTGGGGAAAAAAAAAGGTAAATACTTAAAGTAACAGGGAACAGAGAGATAGTACAGCATTGAAGGAGGCACTTGCCTTGCTCACAGGCCTACCTGGAAGATCCCTGGTACCAACATTTGGTCCCCCCTCAAGAGAGGGGCTCCCCCAAATAAAAAACAAAGCTAAACATTTTGTTATGTTCCATGTGCTTTATCAGGGTTTGGCAGTCTGAAATATTACTGTGAGGGGGATCTGATCTGTAAACCGGCTAATCCTATCTGAATCTTTCTTTGAGTCCAATGTGGATTCGATTTGGGTTCCAGAGGATGGTTTGCCTGTCTGTGTCACAGGAGAGTAACATAAGCATCAGGTGGGAAGGGACTCAGGCTTTCCCTCACTTGTGCTTTCAGGGGAGCTCTTTGCCCAGGCCCCTGTGGATCAATTTCCTGGGCACATCTGTGGAGAGTGTGACAGATTCCAGCAGGTTACTTTGTGATTCGTGTCGAAGATTGGCACTGGTAGGTACAGGTCGAGGGTATTGATCCCCTTGCAATCAATTGAGCAGGTAATGTCTGCTCAAGAGCAACACCCATCATGTGTTATGTGTTGTCCTCCAGGGCGACGGGCATTTATCGGAATTGGCTTTGGGGACCGAGGAGATGCCTTTGACTTCAATGTTGCATTACAGGATCATTTCAAGTGAGTGGCACTCGGAGCTTTCTCCTTTCTTGAGACAGAATGTCCTCTGCCCTCCACCCTCTACTTCCCACATTGGATACCCAGGCAGTCGGGTATGAATTGTCTGCTGGAAGAGCCTTAGGAAATCTCAGGCTCTTTTAGAGCAGGTTCTCACGTCTATTTTGTTTTCCTTTTCTCTGCTTTGTAGTCATTTCCTTTCCCTGTTACTTGGGTCAGCTGCCCAGCCATTGAAGGGTCCATCTCCTCTGTTAGATCCCTTGTGCTTTTCCTGGTGTATTCCTTTCTGGTGTAGCTAGTGTGCTTAATTCTGTCATAGAAGAGACTGTGACTAGTCCTTTCTGGCATTTTAAGACAAGAGGAAGGGGACCAGAGAGATAGCACAACAGTAGGGCATTTGCCTTTCATTTGGCCAACCCGGGACGGACTCGGGTTCCATCTTCGGCATCCCCTATGGTCCCCCGAGCCTGCCAGGAGCTATTTCTGAGCACAGGAGCCAGGACTAACACCTGAGCACTGCCGGGGTGTGTGGCCAAAAAAGAGGGAAAAAAAAGACAGAAGAAAGGACTGTTCCCTCCCATTGGCAGGATCCCCTCTATACCTGAGAGTCTGGGTTGTCCCTGTCACAAGACTGAAGCTAGTTCTGCCTGTGGCCTCTGGTTCTGTCCCAGACAGCTGCTGGAGGGGTGTGTGTGCAGGGTGGGGACATTTGTATAGCTAATACTCCTCGACCTCTCTCCCATTTCAGTAACTACCTTTAGAGGTAGGGTGTGTGTAGTAGTGTTCTATGTGAGTGTGTGGGTGTGGATTTGAGTGTGTGGTCTATGTCTGTTTGGCTAAATGATGTAGTCTAACTCCCAAGCCCTTGAGCTCTTATGTTTCAGCTCCCCTCGACAGAAGCCTCCTCTTGGGCTACTGGTAGGAAGGGGTGAAGTGAATATGGGAGTGCAGACCATTTGTTCTCTCTCTTACACCTTTCTTTTTCCTCTTTCCTCAGGTGGGTGAAACAACAGTGTGAATTTGAAAAACAAGCCCAGAACCCAGATCAGAAGCCCTAAGTTGGACCTTGGCTTCAAAGAAGGGCCAGACCATCAAGCTCAACATTGCAGTGAGTCTCCCGCTTCCCTTGGCTTGTGGGCCCCAGACACAACCCATCATTCCTCTCGCAGTACATATCCTTTACAACTGCTGAGATTTGAGTGAGAAAAACTCTATGGCAGAAGAGTTTGGACAACCTAGAACAGTCCTCAATGCATGGGTCCCTAGGGAAGGGGCATGCAGCCTAGAGTTAGGGGAAAGTGTCTCAGCAACAGCAGCAACAATCCTGGTGGCTTAGCGGAGGGAGCAGTATCTTCAGGACCTCTGGGATGAAGTGGTATTTCTGTCTGGGATGTGAGAGAGCTTGGGACCAGTGTGCTCATTCTGAGTTGTGTCATTTTGGCCTTTGGCTTTGGGTAAGGATATGCTCTGTGCAGGACAGCAGTAGGTTGGGTCCTAGGAGTCACACTTTATGCTTCTGCTGCTCTGTCCTGGCTCCTGTGTCTTTGTCCTGAGCAGCCCTGCTGGCTGCAGATCTGGTTCCCCCTTGGCTCCTGCTGAGAATAGAGAAGGGTGGTGTGGGCTTAGTTGCATCATTTGCCTCCGAAGGTATAGATGGAGTGACTTGGGGAAACCAATGGCCTTTTGGATTTGGGGGGCGGGGCAAATTGTAATTCTTAAATAATACTCTTTCTCTTACTTTCTATCTCTCTCTTCTCTCTCCTCTCTTCTGCTTCATGCTGGGACCCTTGAAGTTGGCCGCTGGCCCCTTAAGAGAAAATGCAGGTCATATCCAGTGGACTGGTTGGGATGTGATTCTTTCTCTTGTTTGGAAGAACTAACATTTAATGATCATCAGCTGTGTGCCAGGTAGTGTTGGTTTTGTTTGTTTGTTTTCTCCTTTTAGGCATTTTCTCATAGAAATGAAGGAAGTCGCCTTTCTTTTAGAGCATGATCAAAGCTTTGGCCCTGGGAACCTACCAGGGTCAGAGCTAGAAATCTTCACACAGTTGTACTGATAATGCAGGCTTGGGATTTCAGAGGGTTTGTTAGTTTGACCAAGCTCTTTCTCACAGGGAAGGACTAAATAAATCTCTTTCATTTTTGTTAATCATGCTGATTTCTGGTTCCTCTTTGTGTCTAAGGATTTTGTCACTTGCTGGGTTTTTGTGAAGTTTGTTTTTTCTGTTTTTTGTTTTTTTGGGTCACACCTGGCAGCGCTCAGGGATTACTCCTGGCTCTATGCTCAGAAATCGCTCCTGGGTGGCTCGGGGGACCATATGGCATGCTGGAATTTGAATGAATGACCTTCTGCATGAAAGACAAATGCCTTACCCTCCATGCTATCTCTCTGACCCCAATGTGGTTTTGTTTTTTTTTGTTTTTTCGGTTTTTGTTTTTGGGTCACGCCTGCAGCGCTCAGGGGTTACTCCTGGCTCTATGCTCAGAAATCGTTACTGGCAGGCTTGCGGGACCATATGGGAATGCTGGGATTCAAACACTGTCCCTTCTACATGCAATGCAAATGCCCTACCTCCATGCTATCTCTCGGCCCCTTGGTTTTTGTGTTTTATGTACTAGGGATTATTAAGCGCAGGGCCTCAAATCTATAAGATAAGCCTTCCCAGGCCTAGGTTTCTTTCTTTCCTTTTTTTTAAATTTTTACTGAACGTGTAATATGCATACACAACATTGTACTTTTTTTTTCTTTTGGCTTTTTGGGCCACCACCCGGTGACGCTCAAGGGTTACTCCTAGCTATGCACTCAGAAATCACTCCTGGTTTGGGGTACTGTATGGGGACGCCCAGGGGATAGAACTGTGGTCCATCCAGGTCTGCCGCTTGCAAGCAAATGCACTACCAGCTGTGCCACCGCTCCCGGCCCCAACATTGTACTTTTTTTTTTTTGTTTGTTTTGGGTTTTGGTTTTTCGGCCACACCCGGCGTCTCGTTCAGGGGTTACTCCTGGCTGTCTGCTCAGAAATAGCTCCTGGCAGGCACGGGGGACCATATGGGACACCCGGGATTCGAACCAACCACCTTAGGTCCTGGATCGGCTGCTTGCAAGGCAAACGCTGCTGTGCTATCTCTCCAGGCCCCTCCAACTTGTACTTTTTTATTGTTGTTCTTAGGGCTTTGGTTTTGGGGCCACACCTGGTGGTACTCAGGTGTCACTCTGGCTCTGTGATCAGAAAATTACTCTTGGCAGGCTCAGAGACCATACAAAATGGCTGGAATCAAACCCAGGTTGGCTGCTTGCAAAGCAAATGTCCTACTGGCTGTGCTATTGCTCAAGCCCTCACAAAATTTGCACTTTTTTATAAGTAAAGAACTCAGTAGAATTTTCTTTCTGGAGGAGTGCCATACTCAGCATACTCAGGCTTTATTCTGGCTCTGCTCAGGGATCACTTCTTGCTGTGCGTGGTGGAGGATTCCTGTGGTACCAGGAAGTAAACCGGGATTTGGCCACTTTCCTTATCATTGGTGTTGTTGCTCTGGCCCCAGTTTTGACCTTTTTCTTATTTTCACCAATGTACTTGAGACCACATGGCCTCTAGGTCCATGCACATTTTTTTCCATTTCTCAATTTGTAGAAAGACCTAGAAATATGAGGTAAGGGCCCGGAGAGATAGCACAGTGGCATTTGCCTTGCAAGCAGCCGATCCAGGACCAAAGGTGGTTGGTTCAAATCCCCGGTGTTCCGCTATGGTCCCCCGTGCCTGCCAGGAGCTATTTCTGAGCAGGACAGCCAGGGAGTGACCCCTGAGCAATGCCGGGTGCTGGCCCCAAAACTGGAAAAAAAAAAAAAAAGAAAATATGAGGTAAACAAGGTTATTCATGTCCCAAGCCCTTAGATTTGTTTTTAACTCTATGAGTGGATCATATACTATCTACTCTTTTGTAAATCACTTTTCTTTTTACTGTAAGGTTGGTGAGAGTGTTACTCTGTTTGCATAGGGTTTGTTCATTCTCATTGTTGGAGTATGTTCCATTATGAGAATATGGCCAATCATTTCCCCATTTAACAGTGAGCATTTGCACTTTGGGCTTCTTAAAAATCGTGTTGCTGTGAATGGCCAGGTGTGTGTCTAGGAGCCACCAACATGCATTTCTGTTGGGTATGTTGGTGTCCGCTATGGAGCTTCAGGATCACTAGTTCATGTGTCTAGCTTCAGAGGACTTTCTTTCAAACTGTTTTTGAAGCTGTTCCCAGTTCCCACTTTTTGCAGCCTTGTCTTGCTGCTCTGCTGCTCCATGTCCTGGCTTCCTGTTTCCGCCTTTCTGGCAAAAGTGTAATCAAATGACATTGTAGCTTTGATTTGCATTTCCGTGTATGATTAATGGGATCAGGTGCTAGGTTTAACAAAATGTGTTCCATCACTGTAGAAATGGTGGTGAGTGAGTAACATTCAAAGGCTGGCTGGCGTCTGACCAGGTTTTGGGTTACAGATGTGTGGGTCAAGATCAACGGATCTTCTGCCGAAGTAGGACAGGGAAATAGTCTGGATGGGACGGGATGAGACTGACCGTTACATTCCTCTCCTTTTCCTTAGAAACATAAAGAAGAAGGAAGGTACAGCTGGGACTCCCGAACCCGGCCTGCCAGCACTGGAGGCCTGAGCCTGCTCCCGCCTCCCCCAGGGGGGAAAGACCTCCTCTCTGATTCCTCCCTCCGGAGAGCACTTATCTGTGGAAGGGTCACTTGTACCCGCCAGTGGTAGCTCCTAGTTCAGTAAGTGCTCTGACTGTTCCTGCCACTATGTCTACCCTCTGGGCCTGTGGACACCCTCCTCCCTCTGTCAGTAGGGGTCCTTTGACTTTCCCTCCTCCACCTGCATGCCCCCCTTTAGTATCTGGATTGACAAACCCAAGGTGAGAGCACCACACAGTCTATCCTTCCAACATAGGGGGGTAGGCAACTTCCTCTGTTCCTTTGATGCCTCACTGCTTACCCTTAGAGAGGGTCCATCTTCCTCTGTGGACAAGTTCATCGGCTCCTTTGTTGCTCTGAAATCATCAGCAGATGGAATTTTGATTTTTGGAGGCTCCTCAGTATGGTACTGAGTTAATGGAGGAATAGAGATGGGCTCATATCTAGTAAGAAAGAAACACAGTCACAAAGGACCAAATTATGCAGACCACCTGGCATTTTTTGGGGAGGCTTCAATGAAAGACAAGGCCTTGATCTGGGCCTTGAAGGAAGGGATTGGGGCAGGGGATATTTGGCCTTCCAGACAGAAAAGCATGAATGAGGTTCAGACATGAAAGCCCCTAGTTCAGGCAGTGAGAAAGAGAATGAACACAGTCAGCTGTGCTGGTATTGTTCCAACACATAATAAGGATTCTATGGAAACCTTGGGATTCTAGGAGTGCCTCATGCCAGCCTTTGATAGTCCAGGATGCTACCAGCTTAAAGTCCTTCTCCCTCTCCCCTTCCTCCCAGCTATTGTCCCGGAGATTTTTAGCCTCCTTGTCATGGGTTCTGGGACAGTAGTTAGCAGGAAGCCTGTTTCTTTCCTTTTAAGTCCTGGAAATCCCACTTGCAGCTGGGACTTTGAACCCTTGTATGGAGGATCTGGTTCCTCCATCCCCCAACTCGGAGAATGGGAGGAGTCGCAGTCAGCTCATCCACTCTGGAGACCAGGACTTTTTGTTTTGTTTGTTTTTAAGGATGATTTAGGGAGGGGGGGATTAGGCCACTCCTGGCTGTGCTAAGAACTCATTGAATGTATTAGAAATTGCAGCTGTTGGGAAGTGCCAGATGACAAGCATATCACCCTCAGAAGACAGTTGTAGCACTGAGGAACTGACCTCCGCTGGCCCATGATTTGCCTCCCAGTGTAAAGACAGAAGGATCTACCTGGGCTGGAGTGATAGTACAGTGGGAGGCACTTGCCATGCCTGTAGCCAACCTGAGTTCAATCCCCAGCACTCCATATGTTCTCCTAATGCTTACAGAGTGATCCCTGATTAACAGAGCCAGGATTAAGTTTTTTTTTGTGTGTGTGTGTGGTTTTTGGGTCATACCCGGCAGTGCTCAGGGGTTATTCCTGGCTCCAGGCTCAGAAATTGCTCCTGGCAGGCACGGGGGACAATATGGGGCGCCGAGATTCGAACCGATGACCTCCTGCATGAAGGGCAAACGCCTTACCTCCATGCTATCTCTCCGGCCTCAAGAGTAAGTCTTGAGCATTGCTGGGTGTGGCCTCCAAACTGAAAGAAGTGCCAGCTTCTAGTGGGATCTCTCCAATCCTCAGCCGCTTCAACTCCTTAGGCTAAGCACACTTCTGGCTTATAATTTTCTCAGTAGTTTAACCCAGTCGGTGGACAGCAGGCTTTCCATGGCAGTAGCCTTTGTGGGTGTTCTCTACTTCTGAAATCAGGACTGGTGAGAGTAAAATGGAAGCAGATTTCCAGCACAATTTGTTTGAAGATGAGGTTGGCTTGGGGGTCAGGAGAGGTGGTGTGGGGCCCTCCTCACTGATGTACATGGCCTCCCTTTTCCTCCAGGAGCCCTCCAGGGTGTGAACATAGGGCAGAAAGGTGGCCCACTCATTGGTTGGTTACTAAAACACATCTCTGCCCCATTCAGTCACTGGAATCATGAGACTGATTCCAGAACCAGTGAAAAGTGGTTCTTTAAAGAGCCAGATTCAATAGTTTTTGTTTTTGTTTTTGGGCCACACCCAGCGGTGCTCAGGGTTACTCCTGGCTGTCTGCTCAGAAATAGCTCCTGGCAGGCACGGGGGACCATATGGGACACCGGGATTCGAACCAACCACCTTTGGTCCTGGATCGGCTGCTTGCAAGGCAAACGCCGCTGTGCTATCTCTCCAGGCCCAGAGCCAGATCAATAGTACAGTGGGTAGGATGCTTGCCTAGAAGTTGGCCGACCTGAGTTTGATCCCTGGCATTCTATATGGTTTCCCAGCCTGCCAGGAATAATTTCAGAGTGCAGAGGTAGGAGTAATCCCTGAGCACCTCTGGCAATGGCCAAAAAACCAAAACCAAACCAAAACAAACATTTACACATCCAACCCAGGTTGATTCCTGAGCACCACCAGGAATGATTCTGAGTATAGAGCCAGGGATAACCCCTGAGTATAGCCTGGTGTATTCCCAAATTCTTCCACCTCTTCATCCCCACACAAAAAAAGTTCTAATTCCTGTTTGTTTGTTTTTTTCTCCTTTCTCTACATGGCCAATTCAGAGACATCAGCAGGAAGTGTTTCCTGGCCTCAGCCTAAGCCTGCAACTACTGCCACTGCGGACATCTGGGGTGACTTTACCAAATCCACTGGGTGAGTAGAGGGCTTTCTCTGATGGAAATTGGAACTAGGGCTGTTTGCCTAAAGCCCGGAGTTGCTCCAGGTGCCAGACAGCAGCTCCAGTGTGAGCCTTGTGAGGACAGAGTCCCCAGTCCCTGCATGAAAAGTGCATTCAGAGTGAAGATTTTGTTGCTCTTTGATGTACTGGGCCGGCTTGTGGCAGTTTTCTGATTTTTTTAGCTGCTTCACTCAGACCCAAGTACCTCCCTCTTCTCCATCATCTTTCCAGATACCCCAGAACTCTGGACTGAGAGAGAATTGGGATTCTAGCCAGGGCCCAGCCCCTGAAGACATCTGGGCAAGGTGCTCTAATGTTTCTAGCTTTTCCCTTGGATAGTAAAAAGATGCTTGCTGTCTTGTTATGGAGGTAAGCTATAGGGCAGGAATCAGTAGACCTTTTTAAATCTTCTGTTGGGTCAACCCATTGATGCTCAGGGAACACTTCAGACCTGCACTTAGAAATTACTCCTGGGGCCGGAGAGATAGCATGGAGGTAAGGCGTTTGCCTTTCATGCAGAAGGTCATTGGTTCGAATCCCGGCGTCCCATATGGTCCCCCGTGCCTGCCAGGAGCAATTTCTGAGCCTGGAGCCAGGAATAACCCCTGAGCACTGCCGGGTGTGACCCGAAAACCACAAAAAAAAAAAAAAGAGAAATTACTCCTGACAGGCTCAAGGGACCATATGGGATGCCAGGGATTGGATCTGGGTCAGCAGCATGCAAGTCAAGCACCCTACCTGCTCTACTGTCACTCTGGCCCCAGCACACATTTTGAAAGAACCAGAGAGCCAAGAATTTCCAGTGTAGGTCATCTGATCTCAGCTCTTCACTTATAGCTGAGAAGCAGCTGGTATAGTTGACACCAATGGGCCTGGCCTATTTATAGGAAATCTTTATAAGACAGGCCAAGGGTTAGGCTTGTTTGAACTATAAATTGCATTTTTTTTTTTTTAGCCTCTGGACTTTATCTCTCCCAGCCTTACCCCCCAATTTGTCTTTTCACAGATCCATTTCCAACCAGACCCATCCAGGCACTGGCTGGGTGCAGTTCTGACCTGAGCACAGCTCTCCTTTTTCTCATTTGGCTTCTGGAGAGGAGCTGCCACCTCCACCCTGAGGAAGGAAGAACAAGCACTCCCTAGCCAGCCTGTTTGGAGCCTGATTCCTGCCTGGCCTGACTCTTGACACCCAGGGCCTGGGAGATAGTAAATTGGCACCATGTCACTCTTTTCCTGGAATTTCTGCATGTCCTCAGAGCACAGGAGAAACAAAGCTCCTCCAGGACCCCTGGCCCTGACTTTGCTCTAACACGAAGAAGATTCTGTGACTGTTGCTATGACCCATTAAACACAAGCCCAAGCCCCAAGAAGGCTGGAGTGTGCTGCCTGGAGTCCTGCCCAGAAAGGGCCTTCTGCACTTCCATTGTTGGTAGCGCTACCACATAGCCCAAGTGCCTTCAGAGGAGGTCCATTTCTGATTCTTGGCAGATTTAGAGGCGGCAGCTTGAACAGGAAAAGTAGGAGAGACTTTTGAAAACTTTTGAAAACGTACTTGCTTTGCTAACATACTGATCTATACTCACTTGTCCTTGCAAGAAGGAACTGCTTATGCCGCTCTGAAAGCATTGCCTTCTGTCAGCCATATTGGCTTAAGTGACCGGAAGCTATCAGAAGCAGTGCTCAGCTTCGCCAAATGGCCTGGTTTCCGTTTCTCAGGCCAAGTGTGCATTGAAGGCCCGGTGGAGACAGGCTCTGGAAGCCTGGTGGAAGTGTTTGGACAGGAAAAGAGGAGGCTGTTTTCATGGGAGCAGGGGGTGGCCTTCCTGTCCACTGGCAGCTCTCTGGGTTCACAGACTAGCAGCAGTTTCCAGTGGCCTTAGTTTTCTCCTTGGTAGTTCCTGAAGTGCCTTGCCTGCAGACAACCTCTTTGTTTTCTTCTGCAGGGACTGTACCTGCCAGAGAGAAGGAACTTAGAACAAACTGGAAGGCGTAGGTTGTCTGCATTACTGGTTTATAAGAGTGCACCTCTGAATTTGCTTGTATTGAATTTATCTCTACTGTACGATTTCTTTTCTGAAGGGTCAAGACAATGAACTGAAGAAAAGTATTGGGACCAGATTTCTGATAAAAAATAAAATATTTTTACTTCAGTCAGAGTATCAACATGTTTTTTAGATGCACAGCAGAACTGTCCTTCCATGCATCTAGAAGGCCATGGTCTCTATCATTCTAGGATGACTGTGAAAGTTTCTCACACCATATATTTTCCTAAGGAACTTGTGATGAAAAGGGACAGGAATCCTGCCTCTAATCAAAACCTTTCTGCAGAATTTTCTCCCTAAATAGTTGGATCAGAGAGATGGCAGAGGGGTAAGGTTCTTGCCATGACACCAACACTGGATCCAGTACCCAGCACGGTCAATAGTTACTCTTAAGCACAGGAATAGCCTCTGAGTACCACCAAAGAATAAAAAGGGCTTCATTACTTTTTGTGCCTGTGGGTTCTGTAAGAAGGACCCCTTTGTTGTAGTTTTATTAGTTAATGGAAACACCATTCAGTAATAAACTGTAAGGGAGGAGAGAGATTACCCGGGCCGGAGAGATAGCACAGCAGCGTTTGCCTTGCAAGCAGCCAATCCAGGACCAAAGGTGGTTGGTTCAAATCCCGGTGTCCCATATGGTCCCCCGAGCCTGCCAGGAGCTATTTCTGAGCAGACAGCCAGGAGTAACCCCTGAGCACGCCGGGTGTGGCCCAAAAAACAAACAAAAAAAAAAAAAAAAAGAGAGATTACCATTGCCTACTGAATAAGGAGAAAGAAATTTCATCAGAGGATTTTTTTTTGTTGTTTTTGCTTTTTAGGCCATACTCAGTGGTGCTCACGGGTTACCCCTAGCTCTGCACTGAGGAATCACTTTATGGGCTTTGGGAGTTTATATTGGGATGCTGGGGCTCACTTTTGGAAGTTGGGGATCAAACCTAGGTCAGTCACATGCAAGAAAAGTACCCCCGGGGCCGGGCGGTGGCGCTAAAAGTAAGGTGCCTGCCTTACCTGCGCTACCCTAGGATGGACCACGGTTCCATCCCCCGGCGTCCCATATGGTCCCCCAAGCCAGGAGCGACTTCTGAGCGCATAGCCAGGAGTAACCTCTGAGCGTCACCGGGTGTGGCCCAAAAAACAAAAAAAAAAAAAAAAAAAAAAAAGTACCCTATGGGGCTGGGCGGTGGCGCTAGAGGTAAGGTGCCTGCCTTGCCTGCGCTAACCTTGGATGGACTGCGGTTCGATCCCCCGGTGTCTCATATGGTCCCCCGAGCCAGGAGCGACTTCTGAGCACATAGCCAGGAGTAACCCCTGAGCATCACTGGGTGTGACCCAAAAACCAAAAAAAAAAAAAAAAAGAAAAGTACCCTACCCGCTTTTCTATCTTTAGTCCCAACACCAAAAGATTCTTAAAGAGTAAACCTCTATTTCCCAGTACTTCCTATTTTCTAAGTGCTAAAGTCAGGAAATGAGGAAGGCCAGACTTAGAAAATTCCAAAGTGTAAGTTGGTTATCCAAGGTAAGCCTTTTGGTTTTAGAGCTAGATTTGGGCTTTGGATCCCAGTTTCTAGTTAAATGTGCGATCAGATTCTGCAAATATGTCTCGGGAGAGGCATAGAAAGCCCAGTAGTTCCCATTCCTGTAATTTGATCTTAAACCAAACCTTTGGAATCACCCAGAACCTTGAAGTACCGTTGATGGGGAGGGAGTAAGCAGCAAGGATCTCAACAGAAATGCACCTGAAGGCGTTTGAGGAGGGCACTAGACAGGCGGATATGCTTCATCATCCAGAGTCACAGCTGAACAATGTGGCATCCCCAGAAAAACTTCATTATAAATCAGACATTTCAAGCAGATCCTAAATGGAGCTTACAAGTTGATGGGGAATGGAGTGGTTAGAGAGGCCTGGATATGGGGGTTGTGAGAAGCTGTGCTCCATACAGGGAAGATTGAGTTATTTCTGAGTGTGGCTGAGAAGGTGGCACTCATGAGCCCCACTTAAGGTATTCACGCCCCGGTGTAATTCCCCTAGACGTGATTTCAGATGCCCAGACAGTTATGATCTTAGAAGCCTTCCTCTTCCTATTGGTCCCTGGGAAGAACCCCAGCTAAGCTTGTAGACTCCTGACCAAGTAAATGTGCTATTGTAAGCTGTTACGTGTGTTACATACATAGTAGGTGGTAAGAGAGGGGAGACAAGGGTATTTTAAGATGCTTCTTAGAGCCCTGCCTGCCCCAGTACATTGACGGCCACTTTGCCGATGTTGTAATACTCTGCACTGTCCTATGTATTTACATAAAATTCATTCCATTGTCCCAAAAGCCCTGTGAGAGCTCATTTCCATTTTATGAGAAATGAGGTGAAGTAGGCTAAGGTAATAGAATTTGACAGAAGTCAGATGGGAATAGAACCCAGACAGTCTAACTTTAGCATCTTCTTTTTTTTTTTTTTTTTTTTGTATTTTGGGCCACACCCAGTGATGCTCAGGGGTTACTCTTGGATATGCACTCAGAAATCACTTCTTTTTTTTTTTTTTTTTTTTTTTTGGTTTTTGGGCCACACCCGGCGGTGCTCAGGGGTTCCTCCTGGCTGTCTGCTCAGAAATAGCTCCTGGCAAGCACGGGGGACCATATGGGACACCGGGATTTGAACCAACCACCTTTGGTCCTGGATCGGCTATTGCAAGGCAAACACCGCTGTGCTATCTCTCCAGGCCCCAGAAATCACTTCTGAAATAACAGGTACAGGCTCTATTATCATTGCTCATTCCTTGGGGGAGATCTAGAAGCAACTGACTGTGAAATATTTAGCAGAATTAATACTTGGGGACAAAAGCTGGTGCATAACAAAACCATTGTGTAAATCAAGCTCGGAATGTAAATCACGGGGGCTCCATTAATATTCTGTGTTCTAATGGAAGAAACACCTGCTGGGCTATCAATAAAGGAGCTCTACAGAAAAAGAAAAAAGAAATCACTTCTGGCTTAGGGTACCATATGGGATGCTGGGGGATCAAACTGTGATTTGTCCTAAGTTAGTGCGTCCAGGGCAGACGCCCTACCACTTGTGCGACCACTCTGCCCCCCCCCCTTTTGTAATTTTGTTTTTAGACCACAGCCAGTAGTGCTCAGAACTTACTTCAGGTTCAGTGTTCAGGGATCACTTCTGATGATGTGATTTCCAGCTTAGGGGACTATATGTGATATTAGGGATCCTGGGTTGACTGTAAGACAAGTGCTTTACCCACTGTGCTTTCTTTTTTGCACTCAGCATCTTTTTTTTTTTTTTTTTTTTTTTTGGTTTTTGGGCCACACCCGGTAACGCTCAGGGGTTACTCCTGGCTATGCGCTCAGAAGTTGCTCCTGGCTTGGGGGGACCATATGGGACACCGGGGGATCGAACCGCGGTCCGTCCAAGGCTAGCGCAAGCAAGGCAGGCGCACCTTACCTTTAGTGCCACCGCCCGGCCCCCTGCACTCAGCATCTTTTATTTTATTTTTGTTTATTTTTTTTTTTGGGTGGGTGGGGTCACACCTGGCAACACTCAGGAATTACTCCTGGCTCTGTGCTCAGAAATCGCTTCTGGCGGCTGGTCTGATAGCAGTGGTTTATCAGGACTTATTAACGTTAGTATCACAAAAGTTGGTTTATAACCCCCACCCCCACTGCTCAATTTGACTGGCTTAAAAAAAAAAAACAAAAACAAAAACAAAAAGCACTCCTTTTTTTTTTTTTGGTTTTTGGGCCACACCCGGTGGTGCTCAGGGGTTACTCCTGGCTGTCTGCTCAGAAATAGCTCCTGGCAGGCACGGGGGACCAATTGGGACACCGGGATTCGAACCAACTACCTTTGGTCCTGGATCGGCTCCTTGCAAGGCAAACAACGCTGTGCTATCTCTCCAGGCCCACAAAAAGCACTCCTGGCAGGCATGGGGGACCATATGGGCTGCCAGGATTCGAACCACAGTTTGCTGTGGATCGGCTGTGTGCAAGGCAAACGCCCTACTGCTGTGCTATCTCTCTGGCCCCTCAGTATCTTTTTGTTTTTTGTTTTTTTTTTTTTTTTTGTTTTTAGTATCTTTTTTTTGGGGGAGGGGTCACACCCGGCAGGGCTCAGGGGTTACTCCTGGTTCTAGGCTCAGAAACCGCTCCTGGCAAGCTCAGGAGACCATATGGGATGCTGGGATTCGAACCATCATCTTTCTGGATACAAGGCAAATAAATGCCTACCTCCATGCTATCTCTCCGGCCCCAGTATCTTTTTTTTTTTTTTTTTTAAATTAGGACAATCTACTTGACCATATAAGGAGAAGCTAGCGTATAAACTTGAGTTTACCACACAGAAACTTCCATTCTCCTCTTGGAATAAGAAAGTCATAATATGCCCAGTGCTGCTGGATGAACCAAGGGTGAACCAATATTCCACAAGTCACTGGAAGCTTGGAATGCAACCTAGGTACACACTTAAATAACTCCTAAATCTATTAGAGACAGACTGTATAGTACCAGGCTCTGGACAGAGTGGACTGAAGTTAGGGGTTTTTCTTTTATTTATTTATTTATTTATTTATTTATTTATTTATTTATTTATTTATTTATTTATTTATTTAGGGGGGCACACCTAATGACTCCTGGCTCTGCACTTCAGAAATCACACCTGGCAGGCAAGGGGGACCTTGTGTCTCTGGCCGGGAATTGAACCACCATCCGTCCTGGGTTCGTCAAGGCAGCATGCAAAGCAAACACCCTACCACTGTGCTATCTCTGGCCCCTGAAGTTAAGATTTTTTTTTCTTTTTTTGTTTTTTTTGGGCCACACCCATTTAATGCTCAGGGGTTACTCCTGGCTAAGCTCAGAAATTGCCCCTGGTGGCCGGAGAGATAGCATGGAGGTAAGGCGTTTGCCTCTCATGCAGGAGGTCATCGGTTCGAATCCCGGCGTCCCATATATGGTCCTCCCGTGCCTGCCAGGAGCAATTTCTGAGCCTGGAGCCAGGAATAACCCCTGAGCACTGCCGGGTGTGACCCAAAAACCACAAAAAAAAAAAAAAAAAAAAGAAATTGCCCCTGGCTTGGGGGGGACCATATGGGACGCCAGGAGATTGAACTGCGGTTGTGATCTTTCCTTGGCTAGTGCTTTCAAAGAAAAAAAAAAAGAAGCCATGTACGATATGCACATGGTGGCTAGGGCTTTTTTTTTTTTTTTTTTTTTTTTTTTGGGTCACACTTGGCAGTGCTCAGGGGTTACACCTGGCTACACTCTCAGAAATCACTCCTGGCAGGCCTGGGGGACCATATGGGACAACGGGGATTCGAACCAATGACCTGCATGAAAGGCAAACGCTTTACCTCAGTGCTATCTCTCCGGCCCCAGGCTAGGGCCTTATTAATAAAGCTTCTTGTCTCCTGAAATCTACTGACTGGCTGTGGGTCATTTCCTTGATGTTATCCTGACCTAAACCCTTAGACCTGCCAGGCCAAAGAAGCTGCAGGCGCCTGGGCAGGCTGAGAAAGGCTCCACCATCACCCAGCCCCATCAAGACTTTTGTTTGTTCGGTTTTTGAGTCACACTCAGCAGTGCTCAGGGGTTACTCCTGACTCCATGCTCAGAAATTGCTCCTGGCAGGCTTGGGGGACCATATGGGATGCCGGGATTCGAACCAATGACCTGCATGCAAGGCAAATGCCTTACCTCCATGCTATCTCTTCAGCCCCCCCATCAAGACTTGTAAGAATTTAATTAATTGAACATTCTTTTCTTTTCTTTTTTTTGTTTTTGGGCCACTCGGGTTACTTCTTGGCTCTGCTCCGAAATCACTCCTGGCAGGATTGGGGGACCATATGGGATCATATCAACCTGGGCCCATCCTGGGACAGCATGTGCAAAGCAAATGTCTTTTTTTTTTCTTTTTTGGTTTTTTCGGGGCCACACCCATTTGATGCTCAGGGGTTACTCCTGGCTAAGCGCTCAGAAATTGCCCCTGGCTTGGGGGGACCATATGGGATACCGGGGATCTCGATCTTTCCTTGGCTAGCATTTGCAAGGCAGACACCTTACCTCTAGCGCCACCTCGCCGACCCCCAAGGCAAATGTCTTACTGCTGTATTATCTCTCTGGCCCCCATATCATTTTTCTTTTTCTGGGGCATGGGGCAGGGGTTTAGGCCACTCTGGCAGTATTTAGATGCTACTCCCTGCGGTGTTCAGGGAACCATATAAGGTGCCAGGGATTCAAACCAAGATCAGCTTGATTTGAAGTACCTTAACTCCTGTACTATCTATCTCTCTGGCTCTAGACAACATTTTCTTAGTGATTACTGATTACAGATATGAAAACTAGAAAAAATAAAATCACTAACATGGTGCCAGGGAGACAGCTCAAAGGTTAGTGTGCATGACAGGCATATATGAAACTTTGAGAACAATTCTTGGCATTGCATGGCCCCTGGGCACTGTTATACCAATAACCAAAAAATGTGCAAATCCTGGGACTGGAGCAATAGTAGCGGTAGGATACTTGCATGCGGCCAACCTGGGATGGACTTGAGTTAGATTCCTGGCATCCCTTATGGTCCCAGATCTGAGCCTACAGGAGTGATGTCTGAGTGCAAAGCTAGGAGTAACCTGTGAGCACTGCAGGGTGTGGCCCCAAAACAAAAGATAAACAAAACAAGCCAGGAAGGTACTACAATGTATAGGACGTAGCCAACCTGGATTCAATCCCAGGCATTCTATCTAGTCCCCCCGAGATTCCCCATCCTCCGCTAGGAGTGACTTGGAACATAGACCCTTAAGTAAGCCCTGAAATCTGCTGGGTATGCTTCCCTCCAAAAAGATATCTATTTCTTTTTTTTTTTATTTTAGGATATTTATTTATTTATTTATTTATTTATTTTGGGTTTTGGGCCACACCCAGCAGAACTCAGGAGTTACTCCTGAGTAACGCCTCACTTCTGTGCTATCGCTCCAGTCCCAGATACCTAATTATTAACAGTTCATTTCTAATCTTTTTCTAATGTCATAAATATATATCATTCTTATATATAATATACATATATATTTTAAGTAAGATTTATTTAATCCTAGAATCTTGTTTTGGAGCCACACTAAATGGTGCTCAGGGATTACTCCTAGCTGTGCTCAGAGGACCACATGGGATGGGGATAGAACCCAGCCACATGCAAGACAAGAGCCTACACTACTGTACTGTACTGTTGCTCAAGTCCTCTTCTGGAATTTTTAATGTAGCCATTTCTCTAATCATTGAACATTTAAATGTAAGTTTGAAAATCATAGTATTTAATTCAGGGCACAACTCATGATTTATAGGTCCCTCTTTTTGGTTTGTTTATTTATTTATTTATTTATTTATTTATTTATTTATTTATTTATTTTTGTGATCATACTCAGCAGTGCACAGGATTTACTCCTGGCTCTGGTCTCAGGCATCCCTTGTGACAGGGAACCATATGTGGTGCTGAGGAGCAAACTCAGGTTGCCTGCATACAAGGCAAGTACCTTACCCATTGTTCTATTTTTCTAACCCTATATTCCCTATTTTTTTTATTTTGTTTGTTTTGGATCACACCCTACAGTGCTTAGGGGACCTACTCCTAGTATGTGCTCAGGGGTCACTTCTGGTGCTGCTCAGGTGACCATGCATACAGTTACAGGAATCAAACTCAGGAGGGCCTCAAACATGCAAGGCTAGTGCTCTACCACTGAGTTCTGTTTCCAGTTCCTATCAGTACCCCATTGATGGACATTTAGATCTTTCTAAAATTTTTTTTTTTTTTGGTTTTTGGGTCACACCCGGCAGTGCTCAGGGGTTACTCCTGGCTCCACGCTCAGAAATGGCTCCTGGCAGACTTGGGGGACCATATGGGATGCCGGGATTTGAACCAATGAACTTCTGCATGAAAGGCAAACGCGGGCCCGGGCGGTGGCGCTAAAGGTAAGGTGCCTGCCTTACCTGCGCTAGCCTAGGACGGACCGCGGTTCGATCCCCCGGCGTCCCATATGGTCCCCCAAGCCAGGAACGACTTCTGAGCGCATAGCCAGGAGTAACCCCTGAGCGTCACCGGGTGTGGCCCAAAAACCAAAAAAAAAAAAAAAAAAAAAAAAAAAACAAAAACGAAAGGCAAACGCCTTACCTTCATGCTATCTCTCTGGCCCCATAGATCTTTCTAAATTTTTGCTATGAAAGGTAGACATTGCTGCAGACAGCAGCCTCTTTGGTAGTAGTGTTCACAGCTTGTTGCTGGTATAGGCTGCCCTAAGAGACCTTCCTTAGAGACAGTCCTTTGGGATGGATACTCGTATCTTCCTTTATGTTTCTCTGACCTTAGATTCCAAACAGGTAAGTAAACCAGGGCATAATGGCCAGGGTCCATACTGGTCAAATGAACTTTTCCATCTGTGCCAAACCATAGAACAAAGAGTATGTAACTGAGACTCTATGTGGGGCTAAGTTCAAGTTCTCTGGCAGCCAGAAAATCTATATTGCCAAGAAAAAGCTCTTTACCAAGTATAATGTAGATGGAAAGCAGCTCATTCTCGATAGCTGTGGGGTCAATTATATCCTTAATTGTGGGCTTTATTGAGGACAAATGACCTCTACATTTTAGAGAGGCATGAAGAATCTGACCCCCACGTCCCCTTCTCTGACCCCCACGTCCCCTTCTCTACTATCACAGGGAAATCCTGATTTCTTTTTTTTTTTATTTTTGTTTTGTTTTGTTTTGGTTTTGGTTTTTGGGCCACACCCGGTGACGCTCAGGGGTTACTCCTGGCTATGCGCTCAGAAGTCGCTCCTGGCTTGGGGGACCGGGGACCATATGGGACACCAGGGGATCGAACCGAGGTCCGTCCTAGGCTAGCGCTGGAAATGGCAGACATCTTACCTCTAGCGCCACCGCCTGGCCCCTTTTTTATTTTTAACTTTATTGATTGATTGGTTTGGGGGCCATACCCGGTGGCCCTCAGGGGATACTACTGGCTCTTCAATCAAAAATTGCTCCTGGCAGGCTCAGGAGACCGTATGGATTGCTGGGAATCGAACTTGGGTCCCTCCTGTGTCTGCTGTGTGCAAGTGCAAGGCAAATGCCCTACTCCTGTGCTATCACTCCAGCCCATAAATCCTGATTCTTTTTTTGTTTGTTTTTGGGTCACATCAAGTGTGCTCGGGTTACTCCTGGCAGGCTCGGAGGACCTTATGGGATGCTCAGAATTGAACTACCACCAGTCCTGGATCCATTACGTGCAAGGCAAATGCCCTATGGCTGTGCTATCTCTATAGCCTCTAAATCCTGATTCTTATCTCAAAAGCTCAAAGATTAGCAAGCTCAACAAACTACTGTGCAATTTTTTTGTTTGTTTATTTTTGGGCCTTGGAAATACTTGTGGCTCTGTGCTCAGGGATCATGCCTGGTAGTCTTCAGAGTAACATATGGGATGTCAAAGATTGGATTCAGGTTGGCTGCATGCAAGGCTGCATGCATTCTCTGTCTGCTATAATTTTGCTTCAGCCCCAAGAGTGCATATTTTGCTTGCAGGAGGTGCTGAAGATCAGTGTCCCACCACCAAGCACTAAGTCAGGAGTCACTTTTATTTTATAAAAATAAATAAATAAATAAATAAATAAATAAATAAATAAATAAATAAAACTGGGCATTAGAGGACCAGGGATGTAACTCAGCAGTGAACATTTTCCTTGTATGTGTGAAGTCCAGGGTTTGATCCAAAGTACCACAAAAAATCTGTCAGGCAAGATAGCGGCCAGAGTGTTATTATAGGGAGCTTGCCTGAAATATAGTTAATCCAAGTTCTATCTCTGGCACCAGATATGGTTCCCTGACACTGCTATATTGAACCCTAGACTTATTAAATTTTATAATTTTATTTTGTATTATAATAAATGTGTATCATAATATAATATTTATATATTATATAATAAATATAAATGTTATATTTTATTTTTTGTTTTTTTGTGTGTGTTTTTTTTTGGGGGCCACACCCATTTGATGCTCAGGGGTTACTCCTGGCTAAACGCTCAGAAATTGCCCCTAGCTTGGGGGGGACCATATGGGACGCCAGGGGATCGAACCGTGGTTGCGATCTTTCCTTGGCTAGTGCTTGCAAGGCAGACACCTTACCTCTAGCGCCACCTTGCCGGCTTCAATATATTTTATTTTATGTAGAGTTATTGTATTGGGTTTTTTTTTTTTTTTTTGGTTTTAGTTTTGGTTCTTGGGCCACACCTGGCAGTTGCCAGAGGTTACTCCTGGCTCTGTGCTCAGAAATCACTCCTGGCAGGCATGGGGATATGGGATACTGGGATTCGAATCACTGTTGATACTGGGTCCGCTGCTTGCAAGGCAAATACCCTAACTCTGTGCTATCTCTCCAGCCCCTGTATTGGTTATTTTTGTTTGTTTGTTTTTTGGGTCACACCCGGCAGCGCTCAGGGGTTACTCCTGGCTCTACACTCAGAAATCGCTCCTGGCAGACTCGGGGGACCATATGGGATGCTGGGATTTGAACCACCGTCCTTCTGCATGCAAGACAAATGCCCTACCTCCATGCTATCTCTCTGGCCCTGTATTGTTTGTTTTATATCATATTTCTATTGAGAAATTCAATATATCAGGATGTATATCTAATTTTTTCATTATGTAAAATTTAGTTTACTATTTAATAAATTTCATTATTTCAAAAATGTATCATTTTATTTTGGGCAGTCAGAAGTAAACCCTGAATACCACTGGATGTGGCCCCAAAACAAAAACAAAAAGCAAAAAAACTTTGCAAGTTAGCCTAAAGATATACAGTGAAACAGCCAAAAAAAGTGGTACAGGAGGAGGTAAAGCACTTTCTTGATTTGCACATGATTACTCATCCTGGTTTGAGTCATCAGCATCAAATATGGTCCTATGGTCCACTGAGCACTATTAGGTCATTCCTGAATACTGTCAAATGTGGCCTTAGAAAAACAAACAAATAAAAATAAGTGAATCCATTTAACTACCTCCTAAACCTCCTGGTTAATGTGGTTTTACTGATGGGCAGAGTCCAGTCCAGCTCAGCACACAGATTTGGCAGGGATTTTCTTGGTCATAGCAACCTGGAGGTAACTCCACTTCTTTCCCAGCTCCCGGAGTTGCAGATTTAGGATCCTCCTTGGTGAGCAGGTGAGCACTGGCACAACTCCCTTCAGGTGGCTGGCTAGTCCTGGGTCGATGGCTGGGTACCACCTGGTTATAGGCAGGGAGACTGGAGAATCCAAAAACTACAGAAGGCTGAGCTGAGCAAAGCCACTGAGTCAGCACAGCAGGAAAGTTAAGTTTTCAAGGGGAGGGCTGTGGATGAGATTCCTTATGACTGTCCTCCGGAGGCAGCTGTGTTTACTTTACCTCCCAAATTCGAAAATGAGCAACACAGCAGGGTCAAGAACATGATGTTAATAGAGGCCCCTGAGCTTTCTACTGCGTGTCCTTGGGTAGGTAAACTGCCCGTCTCTGAACCCCTGTCTTTTGTGAAATGAAATCCTCCTAGAATCTGTTTCTGGGCCTACAGCCTGCTTTAGTAAAGGTTCAGAAGGACCTTGTGCAGAATGAGGAAGTATAGTAGGTAGGAAGCAGCCAGTACGAGGTAATTCACTGCCAGTGGGGGCTGCTATAAGGCAGAGCGACCTGGAGATGAAGGCTCTATGTAGGTATACTGCAGAGAAGGGCAGGGTTGAGGCCGGAACCTCAAGCTTGGTGCTATGAGGAGCCCGAAGAAGGGAGCCACAAGGATTGACAGGCTCCAAAGTGGACTGTGAATCTGCTAGAGCCTGGGAAGGATCCCATGATGTGGGGTCTACAAACAGGTGGCACAGATCTAGGACATGCTGGGGCATGGGTTGGGGTTTAGCGGTGCTTATTCATCAGTCTGCCTCCCCCTGTCTTCTCCACCTCTCCCCCCTCCCCCACTTCCCAAATCCAAGGATCATCCCAAATCCCCCTTGATCAATAGCTCTCAGCCCTGTTCCAATCCTTGACTTCCCTGCTCACCCTGTTTCCCTTTTTTCTGGTGTCCAAGTCCAAAGGGTACAATCGCTAGAGTAGTTTCTCCAATGTTAAATTCCCATCTCCAGTGGCTGGAGAGATAGTACAGCAGGCAGAGTTTGATCTGACCCAGGTTTGATTCCTAGTACTCCATATGGTCCCTCAAGCCCCACCTAGAGTGACTTCTGAGCACAGAACCAGGAGTAAGCCCTGAGCACCACCAGATGTGACCCTGAAATAAAAATGTCCAGCTCTTCTGTCTTGAAATTCCCACTCAGGCAGAGCATCTGCCTGGCACAGGGGAAGCTCCAGGAATGCCACGAGGAAACAACCCATTAGTCAGCTGCGTGATGGTTGTTTACTGTTCTCTAAATACAAACCCCCAAACCAGGCTGCTTCAGACCTGCTTCTCTCCTTGGAAAAGAATAATTTGATCCAATACTTTTGGATTTTTTTTAATTGGGAAAAATAATCACTTGTTCTAATGTTCAGGAACAGAGAGGGAGGTTGAGGCCCTGTGAGTGGTCTGAGTGGATGCAACCTGAGCATGGTTTCCTTGAAAGATAAGCTTCTGAGACCAGGGGCCTGAGCGTAGCACAGTGGTAGGTCGTTTGCTGTGGCTGACCCAGGATGGACCTGGGATTGATCCCCAGTGTCTTATATGGTCCCCTGAGCCCGTCAGGAGTGAGTTCTAATGAAAAAGCCAGGAGTAACCCCTGAGCACTGTGGGTTGTGGATCCCAAATGAACAAGCAAAAATAAAAGCTCATGAGGGGCCTCGATAGAGTAGAGTGGGCAAAGTGCATGACTTACATGTGGTCAACCTGGGTTCAATTCCTGGGACCACATATGGTCCTCAAAGCTCTGCTGAGTGACCCCTGAGCTCAGAGCCAGAAGTAAGCCCTAATCACTGCTGAGTGTGGTCCCCAAAGAGGGAAAAACCCTCAGTCATGTAAGGTAGCTCAGGAGCCGGCACGGTGGCGCTAGAGGTAAGATGTCTGCCTTGCCAGCGCTAGCCTAGGATGGACCGCGGTTTGATCCCCCAGCGTCCCATATGGTTCCCCAAGCCAGGAGCAACTTCTGAGCGCCTAGCCAGGAGTAACCCCTGAGTGTCACCGGGTGTGGTCCAAAAACAAACAAACAAACAAACAAACAAACAAACAAAAAAGGTAGCTCAATGGCTGAAAGCATGCATTGCATGGCAAAGGCCCTGGCTTGATCCCTGGCATCACATGGTCCTTTAAACACTGCTTGGAATGACCTCTGAGCACTAGGCAGGAAACAAGCTCTGAACACTGCTAATGTGACTCAAAAACAATAATAAGGGGCAGGAGAGATTGCATACTGTAGGGTGTTGGCCTTGCATGCTGCCCACCTGGGACAAACCCAGGTTCTATTTCTGGCATCCCATATGATTCATATGATCCCCCTAACTTGCCAGGAGCAATTTCTGAGCACATAGCCAGGAGTACTCCTGAGTGTCACCGGTGGTGGCCCAAAAACCAAAAAAAAAAAAAAAAAAAAAAAGATTCTGAGGCCAGAGTAGGAACAGTGGGTAGGATGTTGGCCTTGCACGTGGCTGACCAGGGTTTAATCTCCAGCATCCTATATGAGCCCCGAACCTGCCAGGAGTGATTTCTGAGTGCAGGCGGGCATGACACCCCTTAAAAGAAAAATTAAAGAAAAGCAAGGAAAGATCCCATGGAAAGGAACCAAAGCGTGGTTTTCTCTGTGCTCCATTCTCCATCCCATTTGGAGAAGGTGCAATAAAAGCGTTCCCAGGCCTGGTGTGATAGCACAGTGGAAGGTAATTTGCCTTGCATGTGGCTGACCCAGGACTGACCAAGGTTCGATCCCCGGCGTCCCATATGGTACCATATGAGCCAGGAGTAACCCCTGAGTGGCTCTGGGTGTGACCCAAAACCCCCCCAAAAAAATAAAAAGAAGGAAGAAGGGGAAGGAAAGGAGGAAGGAAGGAAGGAAGGAAGGAAGGAAGGAAGGAAGGAAGGAAGGAAGGAAGGAAGGAAGGAAGGAAGGAAGGAAGGAAGGAAGGAAGGAAGGAAAGAAAGAGGGAGTGAGCTCCCGAGCCAGAGTTGGCAGCCAGGGTGCAGCAGCTATTTCTAGAAAAACGAACTGCAGCCAGGGTGTGCGGGACACTCAGAAAAACAGACTTTATCTCTCTCTCCTACCCAGATGAAGTAGTTGGAACCCCAGAACTGCTACTATGGGCTCCCGGGGGTGGGCAGGTATTCCCCACTACCCTGCAACGGACTGAGCCATGCGTCAGTTCTCTGCAGCCAGAGATACAACGAAGGCGACTGAGGGGTCAGACCCCAATGTGGCATTCTGCAGGGCAACTCGCAGCTGCAAGCGGCACGGCTGGAGGGTGCAGAGTGGAGCCAATAAAGCCGGCCCTGGGGAGGGACCTGCCAGCTAGGCCTCCCTCCTGCCCTTTGACCCCGCCCCGGCCTAGGCTAGGCTCGCGCGCTCCCTCCGCCCCCGGCGACGGCGACGCGGGAAACGCGGGGGCGGGGCCTAGCGCTGACTCCGCCCCCACGCCCAGCCCAGCGGCCCCGGGCGCGGCGGCGGCGGCGGCGGCGGCGGCGGCGACGCGCCAAGGTAGGAGGCCCGGGAGGTGGCCCCTGCGCGCGCCCCCGCTGACGAGGCCTCGGGCACGCGCGACGCGCACGCGCGCGGGGAGGAAGGAGGGAGGGAGGCCACGCGGGCGCGCGCGTCCCGGCCACCGGGCCCAGGTGGCGGGAAACGGGTGAGCGCCAGGGGGCGGGCTGGAGCAGAGGCCTGCAGGTTCGCGGGGCTCAGGGCATCAGCCCCAATCCCCGAGGGGGTCCCCCTTGCTCCTCTCTGCAGTCATCCCGAATAGCCGGAGACTTCTCGCGCCTTTTGGGGCCGCCCATGTGGCCACCCACCCACCACCTTTCATCCTCCTGGAGCTCCTGGCTCCCTGAGGGGAAACTGAGGCCCAGAGTGGTCCTTTGAATTGTGCACCTGAGGGGAAACTGAGGCCCAGAGTGGTCCTTTGAATTGTGCTTGGGGTCAAAGATTTAAAAAAATTGGGGCCCCTTGTGCTGGTTCTGGGGATCATTTTTGTTGTTGTTGTTTGCTTGTTTTGGATTTGGGGTCCCATCTAACACCACATCCAGGGGTGCAGGGATGAAGGATGGGAGGAGAGCACTCATAGCTAGATTTAGAGGGATCATACCTGGCACCAGGAATCCTGCCTGGCACAGATCCCTGGAGCCATTTCTGGTTGACATCTTGAATGACAGCCCCCCTCCCTTGGGGGTTCTGATGCAATTCCAAAAAAAAGTGCTTTTCTTATTTTTTAATTTTTTTTTATGGGGCCAGAGAGATAGAACAGTGGTAGCGTGTTTGCTTTGCAAGCAACCGATCCAGGTCGAAAGGTAGTTTGAATCCTGGCATCTCACATGGTTCCCGTGCCTGCCAGGAGCGATTTCTGAGTGCAGAGCCAGGAGTAACCCTGAGGGCCTCCGGGTGTGGCCCAAACGACCCCCTCCCCCCATAAAAGAAAGGTGCTTTTTTAAAAAAATCTTTTAAAAAAATTGGTTCTTGAGGCCCACTGGAGATACTCAGGACCTACTGGTGCTTGGGGATCATATGTGGGACTGGAGAATTAAACCCTGGTGCAAGACAAGTTCCTCACCTGCTGTACTATCACTGCAGCATTTTGGGGGGTAGTTTCCCCAGCTCCCATTGCAGCCTCTATCTGCCTGGTGGAACCACTGGGAAAGGGGTGGTGAGGCTATCTCTGTCCTCTTCAAGATTTCCTATTTTCCTTAGCTGAGCTCACAGCTGGGGCTTCAAAAGTAAATCCTGTGGCCTGAGCTGACAGGCAGCTGAGGTGGGAAATGGGGTGGAATGGTGGCCTCCTCGCCTGCAGCCTGGATGAGGAAAACTTCAGGAGACAGGCCGCATCTAGGGACCCTGGAGATATAGTACAATGGGAAGGGTACTTCCTTGTATGTTCTGTTCCTGGAATCTCGTGTGCCTGAGCCTCACCAGAAGTGGGCCCCACCGTGCAACACAGGGGTTATTCCTGACTCTACACTCAGAAATAGCTCCTGGCAGACTCTGGAGACCATGTAGGATGCCGGAGATTGAACCTGGGTTGGTTCCCGGTCAGTAGCGTGCAAGGCAAATGCCCTACTGTGATGCTATCACTCCAGCCCCATCCTCCTCTTCTTTTTTTAATTTTTTTAATATTTTTTAATATAGTTTTTATGTTCTCAGTTATCTTCTTTTTTTGAGGGGGGCACACTCGGTTGCACTCAGGGGTTATTTTTTTTTTTTGTTTTTTTGGGCCACACCCGGTGACGCTCAGGGGTTACTCCTGGCTATGCACTCAGAAGTCTCTCCTGGCTTGGGGGACCATATGGGATGCCGGGGGATCGAACCGAGGTCCGTCCGAGGCTAGCACAGGCAAGGTAGGCACCTTACCTTTAGTGCCACCGCCCGGTCCCTTTTTTTTTTTTGGTTTTTGGGCCACACCCGTTTGACGCTCAGGGGTTACTCCTGACTATGCGCTCAGAAATCGCCCCTGGCTTGGGGGGACCATATGGGACACCGGGGGATCAAACTGCGGTCCGTCCTACGCTAGCGCTTGCAAGGCAGACACCTTATCTCTAGCGCCACCTTCCTGGCCGTACACTCAGAAATCTTTCCTGGCAGACTAGGGGAACCATATGGAATGCAGGGATTCAAACCACCGTCCTTCTGCATGCAAGGCAAACACCCTACCTCCATGCTATCTCTCCGGCCCCTATGTTGTTTTAATTTTAGTTCTGCTGGCCAGAACTTGGTTGCAAGATCGACCTGCAAGGCTTTCTGGGAAATGGCTTCTAGAGGATTGTAAATGATTTTTGGAAAACACTTAACAGCTTTTTGGCATACTGGATTCAGGCACATAACTAAATATTAATCATTTTATCTAATTCTCATCATAAAGCTGGCCTTATTGTTATCCCACTTACAGACAAGGAAGGTAAAGTTCAGAAACAGTGAGATAGGACCACTGAGAAGCTGCTTGTTTTTCAAGTGGCTGACCTTGCTTTGACTCTTAGCATTGTTTTTGGTCTCCTGAGCCCTGAGTGCTCTGCGCTCAGCCAGGTGTGGCCCAAAACAGCAGGTGTGGAGACAGGGTCAAAAGGAGTCTTGGGGCCAGAGTGGGGAGGGCTCTTGTCTTACACCCAGTCAACTCAGCTTCAATTCCTGACATCTCATATGGTTCTCTGAACCTGCCAGAATTGATCCTGAAAATAAAGCTAGGAGTAATCCCTGAGCAGAGAGTAGGCCCTCTGACCCCCCTCAGAAAAGCCTAATGAGGGGCCAGAGAGATAGCATGGAGGTAAGGCATTTGCCTTGCATGCAGAAGGATGGTGGTTCGAATCCCAGCATCCCATATGGTCCCTCGAGTCTGCCAGGAGTGATTTCTGAGTGTAGAGCCGGGAGTAACCCCTGAGCACAGCTGGGTATGACCCAAAAAACAAACAAACAAAAAAGCAAGAACAAAAATACAAACAAAACAAAAAAAGCCTAATGAGCTTCTTCTATCTCTCTGTCAAGTATCACCTTAAAAAAACATATAGGGGGGTCTGGAGATATAGCATGGAGGTAAGGCATTTGTCTTGCATGCAGAAGGACAGTGGTTTGAATCCAAGCATCCCATATGGTCCCCTGTGCCTGCCTGGGGCAATTTCTGAGCGTAGAGCCAGGAGTAACCCCTGAGCGCTGCCGGGTGTGACCCAAAAACCAAACCAAACCAAACCAAAAAAAAAAAAAAACAACCAAAAAAAACCCAAAACAAAACATATAAGGGGTGCCGGAGTGACAGCACAGCGGTAGGGTGTTTGCCTTGCATGTGGCCAATCCAGGATGGACCTTGATTCAATCCCAGGCATCCCATATGGTCCCCCAAGCCAGGGGCGATTTCTTTCTTTCTTTTTTTGGTTTTTGGGCCACACCCGGCGATGCTCAGGGGTTATTCCTGGCCGTCTGCTCAGAAATAGCTCCTGGCAGGCATGGGGCACCATATGGGACACCGGGATTCGGGATTTGAACCAACCACCTTAGGTCCTGGATCGGCTGCTTGCAAGGCAAACACCGCTGTGCTATCTCTCCAGGCCTGCCAGGGGCGATTCTGAGCGCACCAGGTATGCCCCCCCTAAAAAAAAAAAAACAACCCAAAATAAAGCATATAAGGATGTATTTATTTATTGGTGGGGAGGGCTTGAGCCATAC
Source organism: Suncus etruscus (assembly GCF_024139225.1). Lineage (NCBI taxonomy): Eukaryota > Metazoa > Chordata > Mammalia > Eulipotyphla > Soricidae > Suncus > Suncus etruscus. The sequence goes on along the minus strand of NC_064851.1, from coordinate 21,048,355 downwards.
CTGGTGGTATTCAGAGCTTACTCCTGACTGTGTGCTCAGGGGACTATGTGCTATTCTGGGTATCAAATGAGGGCTTTGAGGCTAGCCTCTAACCCTCTTCAGTCCCTGATTTCTTTGAGTCTCTGTATTCTCATCTGGAAATGGGTTGAGGTGATGACTTTTTTTTTTTGCCATACCCGTTTGATGCTCAGGGGTTACTCCTGGCTAAGCGCTCAGAAATCGCCCCTGGCTTGGGGGGACCATATGGGACACCGGGGGATTGAACCACGGTCCTTCCTTGGCTAGGGCTTGCAAGGCAGACACCTTACCTCTAGTGCCACCTCACAGGCCCAAAACAAGCCTTTTTTTTTTTTTTTTTGAGGTGATGACTTTTTTTTTTTTTTTTTTTTGTGGTTTTTGGGTCACACCCGGCAGTGCTCAGGGGTTATTCCTGGCTCAAGGCTCAGAAATTGCTCCTGGCAGGCACGGGGGACCACATGGGACACCGGGATTCGAACCGATGACCTCCTGCATGAAAGTCAAATGCCTTACCTCCATGCTATCTCTCCGGCCCCTGAGGTGATGACTTAATGAGATCTGTAATATGCTTCCTATGGGACTCGATACACAACAGGGCAAGGAGGTGACAGGAGCCTAGGCCCATGATGCAAAGGACCATGAACTGTGTTTCTGGTTTTTTTTTTTTTTTTTTTTTGGTTTTTGGGCCACACCCGGCGGTGCTCAGGGGTTACTCCTGACTGTCTGCTCAGAAATAGCTCCCGGCAGGCACGGGGGACCATATGGGACACCAGGATTTGAACCAACCACCTTTGGTCCTGGATCGGCTGCTTGCAAGGCAAATGCCGCTGTGCTATCTCTCCGGGCCCTGTGTTTCTGTTTTCCGCCTGCTCACTGCTGACCACTGAGCTTCTGAACTGCTGACGTCTTTCAACTCATAAATCCTCTCAGACTATTGCGCTTGTGACTCTAAAATTAATCCCAACTTGGCCTGAGAGATGGTACAACGGGTAAATCTTTAACCTTGCATGCAGCCAAACCAGGTTGATCTCCAGCACCCCTTAAAATTCCCTGAATCCATCAGGAGTGATTCCTGAGTGCAAGCCAGGAGTAAGCCCTAGAGCACCATCAAGTGTGACAACCCCCCCCCCCAACCCAAAATAACAAAAATCCAATTTTATTTTATGTTTTTGTTTTTGGGCCACACCTGGCAGTGCTCAGGGTTTAGTTATTCCTGGCTCTGTCCTCAGAAGTTGCTCCTGGCAAGTTCGGGGGACCATTTGGGACCCCCAATTTAGAGATGGGGAAATGAAGGCACAAAGAGGTAACTTATTCTAAGGTCATAATGCCAGTGAGGGGTCAGATCTCATGTAAATTTAGAACTGTGGACGCTAGCTGGACTCTCACTGTACCATTTAGCCCTTTTTTTTGTTTTGTTTTGTTTTGTTTTTTGGGTCACATCCAGCAGTGCTCAGGGGTTACTTCCCGCTTTATGATCAGAAGTCACTCCTGGCAGGCTCAGGGGACCATATAGGATGCTGGGATTCGAACCACCGACCTTCTGCCTTGCTGTCCATGCTATCTCTCTGGCCCCCATTTAGCCTTTTTACTCCAGACAGTGATGGGCCTCTGGGACCCTGAGCTTGGTGAGGATAGAGCGGTTATAGAATCTGTGTTTGGTTTCATCAGTGGCCCTGTGTCATAGCTCTTTATGTCCAAGGATATTTGTGTAAGGCCCCAGACCACCCCTGGGTGATCCCTGGTGCTCAGTGAGGCAGAGACATATCCTAGGAGGCGGCAGTAGGAATGAGGAGGGCTGAGGTTCAGATTCTCAGCCTTATTTCTTCCCAGCTCATGTGGGGAAGCATCATCCTGATACTCTGGAAATGTTTTTGGGAGCTGGGGTCACACCCAGAGATGCTCTTTGCTCTGTAATTAGGAATCATTTGTGTGTGTGTGTGTGTGTGTTTGTTTTGTTTTTGGACCACACCTGGTGGTGCTCAGGGGTTACTCCTGGCTATCTGCCTGGCAGGCACGGGGGTGGGGGTGGGGTGGGGGGGTTGTGTCATATGGGATTCGAACCAACCACCTTAGGTCCTGGATCAGCTGCTTGCAAGGCAAACGCCACTGTGCTAGCTCTTCAGCCCCAGGAATCATTCTTAGCAGACTCAGTACCATGGGGATGTCAGGATTGAACCCCGTTGAACAGTGCAAAGCAAGCACCCTACCTACCCCTGGAAATACATTATTAGCAAATCTCCCGGATCAGCTCAGGTCTTTTAAATGCTGTCCTTTGCTGTCTCTGGATGCTGATATCCAGCACTACATACAAACACTTAGAAACACTCATCTCCCCAGTGGTATGGAGGGCTCTAGGACCCAGCCAGGAGGGGAGGAGAATGGATGTGTGTAGAATGGGGGTGTCCTCCCCTTCTGTCCCCTCTGCTCTCTTCCCCCTTTTCATCCTTCCCCTCCCCCTTCCTCTTCACCCTTTCTCCCGCCTCTTCTTTTTTCACTCAGCCCCTCCCACCTCCTGGTCACTTTGAAGCACCATCGGATTTAAACCATAATCTCCCCAGTCCTAGTCCAGCAGTCCTACAGGGTGGGAGGCTGAGTTGGTGCCCTGGGCCCTGGAGGAGGGCCTGGAGGGTGCCTGGAGTCTCCCCGAATGAGTTTGGGACTGGAGGGGAAGTCGGAAGTTCAGCTGGCCCTGGAAACAGTTATCCAGGTGGGTCTGGGGGCTGCTCCCACTTGCTCAGGGTGGAGGCGATGGAGCCAGTAGGAGTGGGGAAGGGGCGAGTGAATTTTGGAGGCTGCAGGGTGAGAGATATGGGGATGTAGTACACTGGGACCTCAACTTGAGCTCACCGAAGGACTGAAGTGAAGGGGTAGGGAGTACTTCTATGGCACTTCTTTTTCCACTGCCTGTATGCAGAGGGGGATTCTCAATTTTAGATTTCAGGGTTGGGGGGACCTGTTGGCAGGGTGCAGCTTCACTCCAGTATCTGAGCTGGGTGGGAGCCTCCACTTCGTGCTAATCCCTCTGGGGTCTGCAAATGGGCTGTAAGATTCAATTGCTTCTCTGCTCCCACACTGTCCTTGTCCCTGGTTGATGGACAGGGGCTAGGGGACACCCAGGAAACAGCAATTTTTGGACTCTTGGCAACTCTGGTGAAGTTTCCAGTTCCCCCTTTTCAGGGATTTCCTAAATCTTGGGCATCCAGATCTTGAGTAGTGACTGAGTTCCCCCCAACCCACACTATCATTTCTTTCCCTGCAGACCCTGGAGAACAGTATTGTGGGGCCAGACCAGGAGAAAGGCCTGGGTGTGCAGGACCCAGCTTCAGACTCTGGGTCCATCTGCCTGCCTGCCTGCATCAGAGAAGTTGTCACTCGTAATCTCTCCCCACTGGGGAGCCCAGGTACAGGCCCAGCCCTTCATTGTCCAGACTCCGTGACAGCTCACAGCTGCTTTCTTCTTCACACTTTCACCATTTCCTAAATATAACGAGGCAGGTCTGGCCTTTCAGAGGGACCTTCTTGAGAGATGAGAAACAGTCATTGATGCAGTTTGCTCGGATTTGTTTTGCGTGTGGTGCAACTGGGTGGCAGGGCTCAGCATTTCCTCCTTGCTGGCCTCCGCTGACTGCGAAGACAAATTCCAGGGGCTGGAGAGATAGTTCAGGGGGCCATGTGCAGCCTTTGCATATGGAAGAGCTGGGTTCAAGCCTTGACACTGCATTATCTGAGTACTGCCAGGAGTGACTGACTCTCCCCACCCTCCCAGAACAGAGCTGGGAGAAGTCCCCCATCCCTAGCACAGCTGGGTATGACCAAAAAAGCCAAACCAAACAACCAAAAAGGACAATAACCAGGAGAAATAGCACAGCAGTAGGGCGTTTGCCTTGCACGCAGCCGACCCAGGACGGATTGTGGTTCGAATCCCAGCATATGGTCCCCTGAGCATGCCATGAATGATTTTTTTTTTGTTTTTTTTTTTTTGGGCCACACCCGTTTGACGCTCAGGGGTTACTCCTGGCTATGTGCTCAGAAATCGCCCCTGGCTTGGGGGGACCATATGGGACGCCAGGGGATCGAACCTCGGTACGTTCCTTGGCTAGCGCTTGTAAGGCAGACACCTTACCTCTAGCGCCACCTTCCCGGCCCCAGCCATGAATGATTTTTGAGCGCAGAGCCAGGAGTAACCCCTGAGCGATGCCAGGTGTGACCCTAAAATAGAAACAAATAAAAAAGGACAATAACCAAATGACTATTTCCCCAGGGTAGGCATGAGCTGGCTGACCATTACTGAGATTACAGAGTGAGGGCAGTTTAGCTTGACATACATCTTTTTTTTTTTTTTTTTTTTTTGGTTTTTGGGTCACACCTCGCAGTGCTCAGGGGTTACTCCTGGCTCTATACTTAGAAATCGCTTCTGGGGCCTGGAGAGCTAGCACAGCGGCGTTTGCCTTGCAAGCAGCCAATCCAGGACCTAAGATGGTTGGTTCGAATCCCGGTGTCCCATATGGTCCCCCATGCCTGACAGGAGCTATTTCTGAGCAGCCAGCCAGGAGTAACCCCTGAGCACTGCCGGGTGTGGCCCAAAAACCAAAAACCAAAAACCAAAAAAAAAAAAAAAAACAAAAAATCGCTTCTGGCAGGCTCAGGGGACCATATGGGACGCCGGGATTCGAACCACTGTCCTTCCGCATGCAAGGCAAATGCCCTACCTTCATGCTATCTCTCCGGCCCCTGACATACATCTTTAAGGATGGAGACCTAGATATCACTGCTGAGCACAGAGCCACTAGTAACCCCTGAGCACTGCTGGGTGTAGCTCACCCCACCACCACCACCACCAAAAAACAAACAAATATACAAAATATACAAAAACGCAATACTGAAACTTGGGTCTCTGCAGAAGTTTGAGGTGTGGTTCTATCTGCTTTCTACCTGGCCAGGTTGAGGGTCCCAGTGTCTCCTGATGGAAGCAATGCAGGTGTCGTTAGTGGTGTGCATCTGAGATGGGCACACCCAGTGGCTACTGCCACTTCTGTGTCCTGCCATACTTCTTTTCCTCAGTTTTCTTGGGAAGACCTAGGGTGTTGAGGCCCCAGGAATCTCCAGATGGGAAAAGACAGAGCCTTGGGACCGGAGAGATAGCATGGAGATAAGGTATTTGCCTTACATGCAGAAGGATGGTGGTTCAAATCCGGGCATCCCATATGGTCCCAAGGCTGCCGGGGCCAATTTCTGAGCGTAGAGCCAGGAGTGGCCCCTGAGCACTGCTAGGTGTGACCCAAAAACAAAAACAAAACAAAACAAAACAAAAAACAAACTTATAGGGAAAAGACAGAGCCTTTCTTGGGAGTAGAAAGATCACTTAGCACTTTTTGGAAATACAACTTTTTCTTTTTTGGAGGGGCTCAGGCGACCATAAGTGGGTTGGAGATTGAATCTGGGTTGGTCATATGCAAGGTGCTTATCTGTTTGGCCCGGAGAGATAGCACAGCAGCGTTTGCCTTGCAAGCAGCTGATCCAGGACCTAAGGTGGTCGGTTCGAATCCTGGCGTCCCATATGGTCCCCCGGTGTGGCCCAAAGACCAAAAAAAAAGATGCTTACCTGTTGTGCTATCACTCTGGCCCTGGAAATGTAGCCTTTTATTTATTTTGCTTTTTGGTTTTGGTTTTTGGCCACACCTAATGATGCTTAGGGGTTACTCCTGGCTCTGTGCTCAGAAGTCACTCTTGGCAGGCACAGGGGACCATATGGGATGCCAGAATTTGAACCTTCTTTCCTGGATTCACAGCGTGCAAGGCAAATGCCCTACCGCTGTGCTATCACTCGTGCCCCTCTTTTTCTCTTTTAATTCTTCCTCTTTCTCCTCAAAACCCAGTCACCCAGTCAATGCTATTTTGAGCACTAACCTTGAAAGTTTTCAGAAGCTCTTTCCTTTATCTGCTTCCTCGTATGATCTAATGACCTCTCTCTCTGTCTCTCTGTCTCTGTCTCTGTCTCTCTGTCTCTGTCTCTCTCTGTCTCTCTGTCTCTCTGTGTCTCTGTCTCTGTCTCTGTCTCTCTCTCTCTCTCTCTCTCTCTCTCTCCTCTCCCTCTCTCTTTATTTCCCTTTTCTTTTCTTTTTTGGTTCATACCTAGTAGTGCTTAGGGCTTACTTCTGGCAGGCTCAGGGAACCATATGGGATACCAGGGATCTAACCCAAGTCTACAACATGCAAGGCAAGTGTCCTTTTCTCTGTACTAGCTCTCCATCCCCTGGTGACTTTTCTGTCCATTTTACAGAACAGCCAAACTGAAGCCCAGGAAGATAGAGTCAGGGGAGAAGGAGGGAAAGAACTTTGAATCCAAGGCCTGAAGTCTCCCTCCTGTGTTTCCTCTCCCAGCTGCAGCCTCACTGCATCCATGTCTGGTTCTGGGCCTATCTGTGCCCTTTTTCCTGTTCTTCAACTCTTTTTGTGCATCCTTGTGCTGCATCTTCACCTTCCCCCCTTTCTCTCTCCCAAGGGTTTGGTCCATCATCCCACCTCCAGTCCTGGTGAGGGACCCTGCAGGGGGAAGACAGACCTGAAGGAACCCTGAAGAAGCTAATATTGCACTCACTGTTCCTCTCCAGCCTCACTGCCGGACACAGAGATGGCATCGATGCTATCACTGCAAGAGGAGAACCAGCTGCTGCAGCAGGAGCTCTCCCGGGTGGAGGACCTGCTGGCCCAGAGCCGAGCGGAGCGTGATGAGCTGGCCATCAAGTACAATGCAGTCAGTGAGAGGGTGGGTGTGATTGTAGGCGTCAGGAATGGGTCAGTGTCCTCTGCTGGAGGGGCAGGAAGATGACCAAGCCAGGCCTGCCCACTGGGCTCTTAGCCCTTGGAGTCAGTCAAGCGTTTCCTAGCTCTAGCTTGCATGGCCTCAAAAATACCCTCTACTCTCAGAGTCTCCTTTTCTGGCCCAGAGAGTGATCATTGAATTCTGGCATGCTTTGTGTCTGCTATCTTTTTTTTGTTTTTGTTTTTTGGGCCATACCTGGTGACACTCAGGGGTTACTCCTGCTCTGCGCTCAGAAATCGCTCTTGATTCAGGGGACCATATGGGATGCCAGGAATCAAACCCAGGTCCCTTCTGGGTAAGCCATGTGGAAGGCAAACTCCCTACTGCTGTGCTGTCGCTCCGACCCCTGTTCCTGATATCTTTTCTGCCCTAGCTTCCCTGTGCCTTCTTGCTGGACTCTCCTCAAGTCACTTGTGCTCCCATTTATATTGCCTTTCTTGGGGACTGTGGGGATAGTCTGGGCTAGGCCCAGGCAACTCTATAGCTGCTACTGCTCCCCTGGGGTTTGGAGTTCCACCAAGTAAGGAGGGCAAAGCCAATCCTGCCAGGATATACTACCCCCCAGTAGACAGGCCCTGTGGACATGGGGCCCAAGGGTAGGCTACTGTCTATGCATTGTGCCTTTTGGGACTTCTGACCTGTGCGCGTTGGCCCTGGGGAGTTGAAGAGAGTTAGTTGAAAGGTAGTGCAAGTTGGTGGGAGAGTTGTATGAAGGAGGGAAGTGTGTGTGCGTGCAAATGGGAAGTGTGTATGCAAGTGGAAATGTGGGTGTGGTGAGAACCAAGAAGTGACTGTGGCTGATGAGTGCCCATGCTGTATCTGGCCATGGTCCCCTGTGGGGTGGTGGTAGAGCCAGGCTGGTCTGTACTGGACCTGTGTTTCCAGGTTGGAAGGAGGGAATGTGTTTGTATGTGTGATTGGGGGCTCTGGATAGATACTGCCCATAGATCCTGGTATTTACCAGCCCACACAAGCCCCCAACTTGTTGGGACTTGCAGAGAGGCAAGTAGGGGGCTTCCGTGGTTTCCTAGGGATCGAAGAGAATGTGGTGGTGGTGGTGGGAGGCTGGCCTGAGACAACACTGCCCATGGTAACAGCCTGAGTTAGCCTTGAGCTCTTTCTTCTGTGGTCCCCTGACACAGTGCCAGCCCCCCGGGATCTTAAATGCCAATGTGCAGCTGGCAGTGGCCTGGAAGGCAGGCCAGGGAAGAAGAGGTGGGAGGTAGCAGGTCCCTTTTCTGGCAGGACAATTCTGTTGGGACTGCGGCACAGAAATGCATTCCTGAGTCTTGGGGGCCCTGGCAAACGTGGAGAGGACATCTGGGGTGGGGCTGACTCTGATGGAGACAGGGGAGTGATGCTCCTCTGTGATGAGAAGGACCTTGAGGCCTTTCCCAGGGATTGGACTCAAGGAAAGCAGCAAAGCCAAGAGATTCTCTTCTACAAATGCGGAGACCGCAGCCTGGAAAGGGGTCTAGTAGACCTTTGGTCATTGGCTGGGCTTGTGCCGTGCTATGCATATCTGTGTGAACCAGGTGTTGACATCTATGAATTCTAGGGGTTCAAGCGGTAGCCAGGGTTTACCCCCCACTTTCCTAGTCACATGTGGTTCCTGGCCATGCTCACCCCTGCCCAACCTTTTTACCATCTCTGGGTCAGGTCACACTTGTAGTTTGAACTCTCTCAAAACTAACCCAAACTTGTGCTTGCAGGGAGTAGTCAGCGCTCAGGGGCTACTCCTGGGTCTGCGCTCAGAAATTGCCCCTTCAGCCTCGGGGGATCATATGGAATGTTGGGGACAGACCCTGGGTCTGTCCTGGGTCGGCCGTGTGCAAGGCAAACGCCTTACTGCTGTGCTATCACTCTGGCCCTGCCCACAATATTCCATGGATGGTGAGGTCCTTCTGTGTCCTGATGACCACATAGTAGGGAAGAGACTCAGTATCCCTCCCCTCAGACCAGAGGAGGATCTTAGGATTCTGTAGATTCTGCATCCCCTTTCCTGCCCTGAGAAGCAGGTGTTGGGGAAGGCAGCTGGGCTAGGAGGGAAGGAAAGGCTGTGACCCCCCTTAACTCCACAGGAGGGACCCCTGGGTTCCCAGTGTCCATGGCAACTTGGTTAGAGTGAATTGAGTCCTGGCACTAGGCTGTGGTTGCCAAGGGAGACAGTAAACTTTCAAGCATTGCGTGGCGGCAGCCTAAATTCCAAGTTAAATGGAAAGGCTGTTTGGTGAGGCATGAATGGACTTGGTGGGAAGGGCCAAGTGTGGCTGTGAGCTCTGGGGAAGTGGGCGCAGCCCCTGGCTACTGTTCGGCCCCTGGAAATCATAGACACTAACTCATGGTTCACGCAGATATGTGGAACTCACCAGAGTATAGGCAACAATCTAGACCCTGCAGACACTCACGGAGGCACAAAGCACATCCCAGAAATGTCAAACTATCCCAGACACACTTAGCTCCATGCATTGGGCACTGCCAGCCCATGCAATCCTGGTGTGACACCGGACTGTCACAATTCCATGATAGCACCGCCCACTGAAGAACTCAGCACACACCATCTTTGTTTGTTTTTGGGCCACACCCAGTGGCGCTCAGGGGTTACTTCTGGCTCTGCGCTCAGAAATCATGCCTGGCAGGGTTGGGGGATCATATGGGATGGTAGGAATCGAACCAGGTTCATCCCAGTTGGGATGTGCAAGGCAAACGCCCTACTGCTATGCTATCTCTCTGGCTCCTACACATTATCTCTTTTAGGGTGGGGAGTGTACATCCAGTGGTGCCCCTGGATGCACTCAGGGATCACTCCTGGCAGGGTCTGGGACCACACGGGGTGCCAGAGACCAACTATACTATTGCTCTGGTCCCTCAATACAAACCTTGTCTCAAGACTATATGCAACCAGACAGTCTGCAATACAGCATGTTCTTTTTACTTTTTTTCTTTTTGGCTTTTGGGCCACACCCGGCAGCGCTCAGAGGTTACTCCTGGTTCTGTGCTTAGAAATCATTCCTGGCAGGCTCAGGGGACCATATGGGATGCCAGGGATTGAACCAGGTCCATTCCAAGTCATCTGCATGCAAGGCAAACACCCTACAGCTGAAAGCATGTCCTTTTCTTTTTCTTTTTTTTTTTTTTTTTTTGGTTTTTGGATCATACCTTGGCAGCACTCAGGAGTTACTCCTGGCTCTATGCTCAGGAATCTCTCCTGGCAGGCTCGGGGGACCATATGGGGTGCCAGGATTCAAACCACAGACCTTCTGCAGGCAAGGCAAATGCCTTACCTCCTTGCTCTCTCTGGCCCCAGCATGTCCTTTTCAAAGTGCCCACAGGCACATAAAGTGTGAGAGGCCTCTGACATGCACCCCACAGTTGACTGAGCTGACACCCACATCCAACAACACATCAACGTTCCCCAGACCCATCCTCTTCCCTGTCAGCTCAGGCAAACTGCTGCAAAGGCCAACAAACAGACACGCACAGTCCTGGATGAAGAGATAGTGATACAGCATCCATCACTTACGGAGGTCCTCCTACTTCCTGCACAACACCCACACGGTGCCTGTCCCCCCACACGGGTGGACATTGCTGGCCCCTGATCCAGATGAGCACCCCTGCACCTCTCCTTCTACTCCCCCTGTGCCCCTGTGACGGCTCAGCCCAGCACCATCCCGGGAGGTAGGGCAGAGGCAGAGGCAGAGGGGAAGGGGGGCTGAGGTTTCTATGTGGCTGATAATCACTAAGCATCTCCTGAGCATGGGGGTCAGCATGGGTGGCATGTGAGTGCCTTGGGTTGGCCGGGCAGTAGGGAGACAGATGGGCAGGGTTCTCATGCCGCCTCCTCTCATACCACCTTCTGCCTGATGCTCTCCTGGTCTTGCTCAACCTCAGCTGCCTCCTCCCTTCCTGACTACAAAAATAAAAGGATGCTTCAGGCTTGCGGGGGACGTCAGAGTCAGGCAGGCCCACAGTATCTGGCACTGCACTGAAGGAGCTGCCAGCTGGAAGGCGGTGGATTAAGTGGGTGGCTGCAGAGAATTCCTAAGAGGCGGGAAAGCAGTAGGCATCTAAAGCCAGGCTGGGATAGAGAAGGCGCTAGTCAGCCTGCTCTGCACTGGCTATTAGAGCCTGCTCTTGTGCTGACCTGAGCTCCGTGGAAGGATGAGTGGAGGTGGGGCAGGCAGGTCCCTAAACTCAGACCTGAAGGTGCGTATTGATTCCTCTGGCCCCCTTTTGTTTTGTTTTGTTTTGTTTTGAAACAGGGAGATAGAGCCTTATGCATGAAAGGCTTGGCTTTGCCCTGCAAGGTGTTCCCCTATGTTCCTGGAGTCTACTTGTCCACGATTACAACAAATATAATACAACGGAGAACAAAAATCCTGACTCCCTGTGCTTCCTTGGGGTGTGGGTGCAGGGAGCCATCACAGGGCATCTAATAATCATCCTTTTGCAAGAGATTCTCTGTGTGGCGAAGTGTGGCAGAGTCTCCACCACCCCACCCTCTTTGCATCTGTGTGTGTGTTCTGCATTATTCACATTTCTGTCTGCATGTGTCCATGTGTGCCAGGTCTGTTCTGCCTGTCTGCATACTGGGTCTGTATGTCCATGCATGGCTACATCTATGCTTGTGTGTATTGCATCATGGGTTTGCTCACATGTGCCTGCAAAGGATTGTGAGTGTGAGCTCAGTCTGGTGCCCCCCCCCAGTCCTCCCCAGCAAAGACCTATGCTTGCCTTCCCTGGGCAGGCCTAGGACTCTCACCCAGGGCCCTTCCCTACAGCTGGATCAGACTGTGCGACTGGAGTCTGGGGAGCTGGAAACACAGGAGCCCTCGGGGCTGGTGCGGCAGAGCGTGGAGCTGCGGAGGCAGCTGCAGGAGGAGCAGGCCTCCTACCGGCGCAAGCTGCAGGCTTACCAGGAGGGCCAGCAGCGACAGGCCCAGCTTGTGCAGCGGCTGCAGGCCAAGGTCAGGGCTGCCCTCTCCTGTGCATGCCTACCTGTGCGCCTGCACTGCCCTTCTCCCCACTCCCTAGAGGCTCACACTCTGCTCCCGCCCGCCCCCCAGATTCTCCAGTACAAGAAGAAGTGCTCAGAGATGGAGCAGCAGCTTCTAGACAGAGCCACAGAGCTCGAGCAGCAGCAGCTGAGGGTGGGTATAGAGTGGGCCAGGGCTGGCCCTTATTTTCTTTTTATTTATTTATTTATTTATTTATTTATTTATTTATTTATTTATTTATTTTGTTTTTTTGGGTCACGCCAGTGATGCTCAAGGATTACTCCTGGCTATGTGCTCAGAAATTGCTCCTGGCTCGGGGGACCATATAGGATGTCGGGGATCGAACCCAGGTCCATCCTGGATCAGCTGTGTGCAAGGCAAACACCCTACCACTGTGCTATCGCTGCAGACCCTGTCCCTTATTTTTTTCATGTCCCAGCCCTAATGCTTCTTTTTTCCCATCCAGGACAGCGAGCATAGCCAAGACCTGGAGAGCGCCCTCATCCGCCTAGAGGAGGAACAGCAGAGGTGGGCACAGCAGGGCGGGCTGAAGACCCACAGTTGGCTCCTTGCTGGCTCTGGGCCCCATGATCCTATCTGCCCTACCCAGGAGTGCCAGCCTAGTCCAGGTGAATGCCATGCTTCGAGAGCAGCTGGGCCAAGCCAGCTCGGCCAACCGGGCTTTGAGTGATGACATTCGCAAGGTGACCAGTGACTGGACTCGCAGCTGCAAGGAACTGGAGCAGCGGGAGGCAGCGTGGAGGCGAGAGGAGGAGGTGAGCCCGGAGATGTTTGATGCCAGTGGGCCTTGCTGGTTCAGCCTGGACTTCGGGAATGGGGCCCTGGGGAAGGGGTCTCGTGAGAGAGGGGGTGGTCCTGCTGCCTTACCTTAACCCTATGTGGTAGGTGCTACTTTATTTATTTGATGGATGTTTGGTGAGGGAGGTGCTTAGCCCATATCATCAGTGCTCAGATTCCTGGTCTGTGCTCAGGGTTCATGCTTTGCTATGTTGAAGGGGCTGTAGATGGTGCTGGAATCAAAATGGGGTTGCCATAAAGCAAAAATCTAAATCCTCATTTAAATTTTTTGGTGAAGCCTCTCAAGGAGTTCTTAGGGGGCTCAGAGGCATTTCTCAGACAACCCAGCCATGGTTTAGTGCTAGGGTTGGGGTTTTGCTTTTGCTTAGGTCCCATGGATGCTGGAGATCACTAGGGCCACATTCACCTATGATCAGGGACCCCCAGGATGTTGTTGGGAAGACAGGAACCATTTTGAGTGATTTTTTGAGTGTCAAACCAGGGTCAAGCACATGTAAGGTGTTCACCCTAAGCCTGTACTGTCTTTATTTTTGGGTCACACTCGGGTATGGGCAGGGGTTATTCCTGGTTCTGCACTTAGGATCATTCCTGTAGAGCTCTGGGGAATCATAGAGGGTGCTGGGAATTGAACCCAGATTAGCTGTATGCAAGGCAAGTACCCTACCCACTACTAGAGTATCTCTCAGGCCCTATTTGAAGCATGTATTCTTTCATGTCTACACCTTTACAGCTCCTCGCACCTCCAGTTTCAGGAGGGATCAAAGGGCCAGCGAGATAACTCAGTGGTCTGGAGCACATGTTTTTTTGTTTTGTTTTGTTTTGTTTTTTGGGCCACACTCGGCAGTGCTTAGGGGCTACTCCTGGCTGTCTGCTCAGAAATAGCTCCTGGCAGGCACGGGGGACCATATGGGACACCGGGATTTGAACCAACCACCTTAGGTCCTGGATCGGCTGCTTGCAAGGCAAATGCCGCTGTGCTATCTCTCCAAGCACTGGAGCACATGTTTTTTTTTTGTTTTGTTTTTTGGGCCACACCCGGTAACGCTCAGGGGTTACTCCTGGCTATGTGCTCAGAAGTTGCTCCTGGCTTGGGGGACCATATGGGACACCGGGGGATCGAACCGCGGTCCGTCCAAGGCCAGCACAGGCAAGTCAGGCACCTTACCTTTAGCGCCACCACCCGGCCCCTGGAGCACATGTTTTATGTGCAGAAGAACTAGGTTTAATTTTTACTGTGGGGTCCTTTGTGCACCACCAGGAGTGAGAGCACCAAGCTGGGATTATAGTACCAAAGCAACCCCAGATATGGCTCCAAAATTAAAAGAACTAACTAGATAAACAAACAGATAAAGATGAAGTGAGTTGCCTCATCATGCCGTTGCTAGCTGAGGTGTAAATGGCAGGCCCCAGCATGTCTACTTAGCCTTACTGCAGTTCCCTGGGAGAGAAGGAGGTGTGGGTAGGGGCAGGGCTGCCCCAGTATAGGCCTATGCCCTAACCCACGAGAGGACCCACTCACCTGGTCAGAGCCTGGGAGGAAGTGGGCTGCTTCTCTCAAGCCCCTCACTCACTCAGCCTTCTTCTCTTCAGTCCTTCAATACCTACTTTAGTAATGAGCACAACCGCCTGCTGCTCCTCTGGAGGCAAATCCTGGGGGTTCGACGTCTGGTCAGCGAGGTGAAGATGTCCACTGAGAGGTGAGGCCAGCCCAGTGGAGATGGGGTGAGGTGCTGAGGGCACACTCTACTTTGTATTTCAGTATTGGGGATCGAATCTAGGGCCTCAAACATCTGAGGCACCTTCTCTTTCTCTGACATCCTAGGCTTCTGACATCTGTTACTTTTTTTTCGGTTTTGTTTTGTTTTTATTTTTGGCCTAGACCTAACTTGGTGGTGCTCAGAGGCTATTTCTGGCTCAGTTTTGGGGAGTCACTCCTGGCAGTACTCTGGGGACCATTGTGTACTGGGGATTGAGCACAGTTCTCCTACAGGCAGAACATGCACTCAGTTTGATGAGCTTTTGCTCTGAGTCCAAGTAGCATCCTTATTTTGACAGCCACTAAGATTATTACAGTATTTCTCTATTTTTTAGGGGGGTGTTACTTAACATGTTTTTGGTTCACATCCTGTGTTGCCCAGGCTTACTCCTAACTCTGTGCTCAGGGATCACTCCAGGTAGCATAGGGGGACTATATGTGGTGCTGGAGATTGAATTTGGGTCAGCTGCTTACCTGGCAGGTGCCCTTTTCTCAGTATCCTCTGCACAGTATTTCTTACATAAGCAATGCTGCTTCAGCTCACCTTATATCCCAGATTTTTTTTCCTGGTCCTGGGGCTGAGCTGTAGAAGTTCATCAGCTGGAGTGATGAGTGTAAGGGCCTATCCATTTTGTGATTTTCAGAGTTACCCAGATTGTTCTCCATGCTGGATATAGCCACTAATCCCTATGGGCTGTCTCCCCAAAGCCTCCCCCCATGTTAGGGGAACTTATTCTCTTGGCCAGATTGACAGTGTCATTCTAGTGTGATGAGCCACACCTGATAGACCTCAAGGGGCTACAACCAAAGCCAGCTCTATATGGACTAATGGACTCCCCTAAAAGATGTTATGTGGTGCCAGGGAGTAAGCCAAGCCTCCCTCAGCCCTTTTGTTTTGGTTTGGGTTTTGAGCCACACCTGGTGATGCTCAGGAGTTACTACTGGCTGAAATCAGGATTCACTCCTGGCAGACTTGGGAACCTTATGGGATGGCGGGGATTGAACTGAGTTCGAAAGTGTGCAAGGGAGCTGGAGAGATAGCACAGTGGAAGGGCGTTTGCCTCAGATGCAGAAGGATGGTGACTTGAATCCCGGCATTCCATATGGTCCCCTGAACCTGCCAGGAACAATTTCTGAGCAAAGAGACAAGAGTAACCCCTGAGTGCTGTCAGGTATGACGCCCCCCCCCCAAAAAAAAAAGACAGTGTGAGGCCGGAGAAATAGCACAGCGGCGTTTGCCTTGCAAGTAGCCGATCCAGGACCTAAGGTGGTTGGTTTGAATCCCAGCGTCCCATATGGTCCCCTGTGCCTGCCAGGAGCTATTTCTGATCAGACAGCCAGGAGTAACCCCTGAGCAATGCCGGGTGTGCCCCCCCCCAAAAAAAAAAGCGTACAAGGCAAATGCCCATACCCACTGTGCTATTGGTCTGGTCCTTGCTTGGCCCTTTGAACTATCTCTCAGGCCTGGTACAGGTTTTTTTTTGGTTTTTTTTTTTTGCGGGGGGGGGGGTCACACCTGTTTGACGCTCAGGGGTTATTCCTGGCTATGTGCTCAGAAATCGCAATCACTTCTGGCTTGGGGGGGACATATGGGATGCCAGGGGATCGAACTGCAGTCTGTCCTAGGCTAGCGCTTGCCTTACCTCTACCGCTCCGCCCCCCCACCCCATGTGGTTTTTTTGTGTAGTTTTTGTATGTATATATGTATGTGTGTTTGTTCTTGTTTGTTGTTTTTTTGGTTACACCCAATGGTGATCAGGGCTTACCCCTGACTCTGTACTCTGGAACATATGGGGTGATGAGATTGAAACCAGGTTAGCTGTGTGTTAAGGCAAATACCCACTTGATTATCAGTCTCGCCCCATGTTTTACTTTATTTTGGGGCCACACCTGGTGGTGCCCAGTTTCTACTCTGGCTCTGTGCATGGGTAATTGCTATCAGTGGTGCTTAGGGGACCATAGGTTATTGGAGAGCAAATCCATGCACTCAGCCCTTTGAATATCTCTCCCCCCAACACTGAAATATTTAACCTCAGCATGGAATTTTGGTTTGGGAGTTTCTCTTGAGCCTACGCTCAGAGGATCATGAAGTGCTCAGAAGAGCATTAAGGCAAGTGCTCCAGTCCTCTCCATGGTATAGTTTTCACTTATCTTTTTTTGAGGGGGGGGTTTGGGTCACACCTGGCAGCGCACAGGGGTTCCTCCTGGCTCTACACTCAGAAGTCGCTCCTGGCAGGCTCAGGGGGCCATTTGGGATGCCGGGATTTGAACCATCGTCCTTCTGCATGCAAGGCAAACACCTTACCTCCATGTTATCTCTCCAGCTCCTTTCACTTACCTTTGGGAGCCCTTCACCCCATCCCTATCCTGTGTCCTCTCCCCTAGGGACCTGCTGCAGCTGGGGGGAGAGCTGGCCAGGACCTCCCGAGCAGTGCAAGAGGCAAGCCTGGGACTGAGCTCCGGCCTGCGGCAGGCTGAGAGCCGGACTGAGGCAGCCCTGGAGAAGCAGACCCTGCTGCAGGCTCAGCTGGAGGAACAGCTTCGGGACAAGATGCTCCGGGAGAAGGAGTTGGCCCAGCTGCAGGCTCAGAGTGACCTGGACAAAGCTGACCTCAGTGCACGGTCAGTGCCTGCAGGCAGCTCCTCAGGCAGGGTGGAAATGGCCCAGCAGGGACAGGGTTAAATCAATGGGGTGGGCCCTTTCCTGCTATGGTCTAGGCTTCTCAGGCACCCCATTATGCAGAGGCTCAGAAGATTCTCTTTCAGGGCACATGTGCCCTATGTCAGGTCTTGTGCTCCTGTGACCTAGATACTTCCTGAGAACTTCCCCTTGAATGAAAGGGAAATTCTCACTTTCAAAGTTCCAGGGAAAAGTGAATTTCCCAGGGTCACACAGCTAGGAAGCCACCCCCAGGACCCTATCTCAGGGTTTGGGGAGGGATGAAGGAACTAGAAACACCATTTCGGGGGCAGAGAGATAGCATAGTGGTAGGGTGTTTGCCTTCACACAGCCGACCCAGGATGGGCCATAGTTTGAATCCCCGCATCCCATATGGTCCCCTTTGCCTGCCAGGAGTGGTTCCTGAGTGTAGAGCCAGGAATAACCCCTGAGCGCTGCCGTGTGTGACCCAAAACCCCCCCAAAAAAAAGAAACACCATTGGGATTACGGGAAAGTTGAGGTGGGTCTCCTGTTCACCTGTGTGGCCGTCACCCCTCACCTTCAGAGTGTCAGAGCTGGCCCTGACAGTGGAGCGTCTTCAGAATCAGAATTTGGAGAAGGATCATCTCAACAAAGCCCTCATGGAGAAACTAGAGACCCTGGTAAGATGCAGTTGCATTGAGAGGGGGCAGGGATGGAGGGGAGCTGGCCAGACCCAGGGACTCAGGCCCCTTTCAGTAACTGAGCCCCAAGAATGTCCAAACTTAGTGGTAAGATTTTAATTTCTTTATCCCATTTGACCCTCGCAGATTGTAACCTGATTCCCCATTATATAGATGAGGGAACTGAATTCTATGAGACACTTATCCAGTATTTCAGTAAATGGGAGAATTATATGCCTTTGGCCAGAGTGATAGCACAGGGGTAGGGCATTTGCCTTGCATGCAGACAACCTGGGATGGACCTGGGTTCGATCTTTGGCATTCCATATGGTCCACTGAATGTGCTAGGAGAAATTTCTGAGTGCAGAGCCAGGAATAACCCCTGAGCGCCACCGGGTGTGGTCCAAAAACCAAAAAAAAAAAAAAAAAAAAAGGAAGGAAGGAAGAATTAGTTGCATTAGGAGGAGAGATAGTACAGGGCTTAAGGTGCTTGCCTTACATGCAATTTCCCTGATTTGATCCTCAACAATGCATGGACCTCTGAACCCTGCCAGGAATGATTCCTGGGCCCAGAGCTGGAAGTAGACTCCCAACATGGCTGGATGTGGTTACCAACATCCCAATAAAACCTCCGCTGCCCCCTCTGAGGGTACCCCTCTCAGGGACCTTTCTCATGGCTGCCTCCTGGCAGCCTACCTAGCACTATTCTACCTGGGTTCTCTGTCCAACTCTCCCCTGTGGACTGTGAGGCTTGGAGTGGGACATGCTCAGCCTCTTCCTGTCTGTCCAGGGAGGGTGTTGGGACTGCTGTGGGATCACCAGGCTGCTGCTTATGGGTGGCCACCTGGTGAGTGAGAGGCCGGGGAAGGGATGAAGGTGGGCTCCAAACTTGGGCAGAGACCCTGGTCTTATCTCTCCATTCCCACTGCAGGAGGCCCTGCGGCTCCAGGAGCAGGTTGCCATGGAGACAGAGGACTGTGAAGGACTGCAGCAGACGCTCAGGGATCTGGCACAGGTGCGAGGAGGGAAGGATAGACTGTCCAGTCGAGGGCCATCTCGTCCTCTGGTGGCCATGAGCTAAATTGCAAGAAGTTGGGGGACGTGGGGCTCAATCCAGAGGGTTCAGAGGGCCTGAGCTAGCTCAGCATCTGCCCTAAGGGAACACCTGCCTCTTCCCTGTTAACCTGGGAGAAACTTTGATGTCTTCACATTGAAAGAAAGAACTGAACTGATAGGTTGAAGGCTGTGAGCTAATAGGGGTGACATCAGTCTTCTGGGGGGCTAGAGCAATAGCATAGTGTGTAGAGAGCTTGCTTTATACACAGTGAACTTGGGTTCAATCCCCCCCACTCCATGTGCTTTCCTGAGCCTACCAGGAATAATTTTTGAATGTAGAACCAGGAATGAGTGCCTCCTGGTGTGGCCCAAAAACAAAAATAAGAAAAGGAAGGCTTGTTGGAAGGGAGTTCAGGATATGTTACTGAGATTGGGGTAAGACAGGATTTGTGGCTCAACTGCCTGCCTGGGGTTATTTGCCTAACTCACCTGTGGCTCCCTCTTCTCTCCCCTTCCCCATCCCATCTTCAGGCCGTCCTGTCAGACATGGAGAGCGGGGTCCAGCTAAGTGGCTCTGAGCACACAGCGGAGACATCCAATGGCAGCCTGCGGGGCCTCTCAGGCATACGGACCCCATCCCCAACACATCGCTCCTCGCCCAGCCGTGGCCGTTCCCCACGGCGAGGCCCATCTCCTGCTTGTTCTGACTCTTCCACACTTGCCCTCATTCACTCTGCCCTGCACAAACGCCAACTGCAGGTTCAGGTAGGAAGGGCCCAGGGGTGGGGCCAGGGTCCCTCAGGGCAGAGCCTGAGCATCCCAGTATGGATCCTGTAGGGCAGGCGTGATGAACACGCGGCTCTCGAGCCGCATGCAGCTCCCGGCCAAAATGATTGCAGCTCTTTGCCTCTTATCATTGTTTTGTATACTGTGGCTCTTTGCCAAGTTTGGATTTTGTTCTGCTGCTTCTGAGGAGAGACCTCCGAGCGCGGAGTCCCACCCCCAAGCTGCGTCATCCCGTTTCCCATCCCTCGGAAACAACTGCACGGGCCAGCGAGTGGGGGGGGGGGGGAACCCGTGTGTCACATCTTGCCGCTAGTTCTTAGTGTGGAGGATGCAGCACACCCTCACCATCACTGCAGGATTTTTACCCTCACTCAAAATGGCAAAATGCAATATGTATTTAACAGATTATTGTTAAAATTAGATGCTTTTGTGTGAGCGTTTGTCTGTTTTGGCAAGTCACTGTGTGGTGTGACTCTCTGACTCTCACAGTTTAAAATTTTGGCTTTTTGTGTCGAACTTGTTCGCCATCCCTGCTGTAGGGCATCTGAGAGCCCTAAGTTAATAGATCGCACAGTGGATAGGACACTTGCCTGGCATAAAATCCACTTGGGTTTGATATCTTGGTACCCTGTATTGTTCCCCAAACCAATCAGGAGAAATTCCTGAGTACAAATCAGGAGTAACCCCTGAGCACTCCTGGGTAGGTGTGGCCCAACAAACAAAACAAAAACCAAAGCAGGTGCATCTGAGAAATTGGATTGGGGGCTATGACCAGAGGTGGCAATGGGCTCAGAGCTGAATCTGAGCCTGGAGAGGGTGGAGCCTGGCTGTGAGGATGTGGCTTGGGCAGAGCTAGAGCCCTGCCTTAGAAGTGGGATGATGGGGGCTGGAGAGATAGCATGGAGGTAAGGCATTTGCCTTTCATGCAGAAGGTCATTGATTCGAATCCCGGCATCCCATATGGTCTCCCGTGCCTGCCAGGAGCAATTTCTGAGCGTGGAGCCAGGAGTGACCCCTGAGTGCTGCCGGGTGTGACCCCCCCAAAAAATAAGTAGTGGGATGATGGGGCCAGAGGATAGCGCAGCGTTATGGTGCTTACCTTGCATGCGGCTGACCCAGGATGAACCTGGATTTTTATTTTTTATTTTTTGTTTTTGGGCCACACCTGGTGGTGCTCAGGGGTTACTCCTGGCTATCTGCTCAGAAATAGCTCCTGGCAGGCACGGGGGACCATATGGGACACCAGGATTCGAACCAACCACCTTTGGTCCTGGATCGGCTGCTTGCAAGGCAAACACTGCTGTGCTATCTCTCCGGGCCCCGGACCTGGATTTAATCCCTGGTGTCCCATATGGTCCCCCAAGCCAGGAGTGATTTCTGAGCGCAGAGCCAGGAGTAACCCCTGAGCATCACTGGGTGTGGCCCAAAAACAAGCAAAAAAGAAGTGGGATGAAAGGAGCTGGAGTGATAGCACAGTAGTTGTGCATTTGCCTTGCATACTGCTGACCTGTACAGACTGGGGTTCAATTCTCAGCATCCCATATGGTCCCTCGAGCCTCCCAGGAGTGATTTCTGAGTGCAGAGCTAGGAGTAACACCGAGTGTGGCCCAAAAACCAAAAGAAAAACAAAAGAGTGGGATGAGTCTTAGGCTAACAGATAACTGTGAGCTTGAGAGTTAGCCAGCAGGACAGAGCAAAGAGGGCGAAGAGGAATATGGGGGTAACGATCAGGAGGCAAAGTGGGGGAGCTCGGAGCCTCTTGACAGAACCCAGGGAGGGAAGGAGATCTGGACTTTCATCAGAATCGTTGGTGGCCTTTCATCAGAGCTGCCCAGGATCCCAGGGAACTGGAGAACATTCGACAGAGGGTCAGGAGGAAAGTGAGGGCTCTGAAGGGGAATGGGAATGCAGTCTGGGGTGGGGGGAGGGTCTTAGCCCTGCTCTTCCTTCAGGGACCAGCAAAGGGAGGGAGATGGATCTCTTCTCTGGGAGCTGCTTCGTGTTCCCCCAGACCTGCCATCCTGCCATACCCCCACATCCTAGGACATGCGGGGACGCTATGAGGCCAGTCAGGAGCTCCTGGGCACTGTGCGGAAGCAGCTTAGCGACAGTGAGAGCGAGCGCCATGCCCTGGAGACTCAGCTGCGGCGGCTGCAGGACGAGGCTGATCAAGCTGCCCTGGCCCAGGAGGAGGCGAGACGGGAGGCGCAGCGGCTGCAGAGCACCCTTGACCTCCTGACCAGGTACTGCCTTGTGTGTGTGTGAGTGTGTGTGGGGTATGTTCGGGGGAACACTGGGTCCTGTAAACTTGCCCCAACATGCTGATGACAAGGGTGTGTCACTGTTAAAATTCTAATGAAAATTAATTTAAAAAATGTTCTGTGTGTGTTTGGGTCGCACCCAGTGGTGCTCAGGGGTTACTTCTGGCTCTACACTTAGAGATCATTCCTGGTGGTGTTCGGGGTCATATGGGATGCCAGGGATTAAACCCGGATTAGCTGCGTGCAAGCAAACTCCTGACTTTGCTGGAGCACATGCTTTGCATTCAGGTGGCTCGGGTTTGATTGTCTTTGTTACCAATCAGTCCTCAAAGTGACACCAGGAACAATCCCCTAACACCAAACCACAAGTAGACTCTAAGCACTTCTGGTGTGTCACCTAAAAACAGAAAAATTTATTTTAGGGGCCAGAGCAGTAGTGTAGCGGTAGGGCATTTTCCTTGCACATGTCTGATCTAGGACGGACTGTGGTTCAATCCCCCAGCATCTTATATGGTCCCCCAAGCCAGGAGCGATTTCTGAGTGCATAGCCAGGAATAACCCCTGAGCATCACTGGGTGTAGCCCAAAACTCAAAAACCAAAAAAAAAAAAAAATTTAAATATTTTAGTTAAAAAATTGGGGTGTATGTTTCAAGCAATAGTATAGGGATGGCGAATATGCAGCTCCCGGCCAAAATGAATGCGGCTCTTTGCCTCTTATCATTATTTTGTATACTGTGGCTCTTTGCCAAGTTTGGATTTTGTTTTGCTGCTTCTGAGGAGGGACCTCTGAGGAGAGATCTCCGAGCGTGGAGTCCCGTCTCCCATCCTTGGGAAACAACTGCATGGGCCAGCGAGCTGGGGACCCCGTGTGTCACATCTTGCCGCTAGTTCTTAGTGTGGAGGACGCAGCACACCCTCACCATCACTGCAGGATTTTGGCCCTCACTCAAAATGGCAAGATGCAATATGTGTTTAATAGATTATTGTTAAAACTATAAGCTTTTGTGTGAGTGTTTTTTTTGGCAGGTCACTGTGTGGTGTGGCTCTCTGACTCTCACAGTTTAAAATTTTGGCTCTTTGTGTCGAACTTGTTCGCCACCCTTGCAATAGTATGTCAAGTACAGGTTTACCTTACATACTACTGACCCAGATTCCATCTCAGGCACCCTATAGAGTTCCCTGAGCACTAGCAGGAGTGGTTCCTGAGCATAGAGCCAAGAGTAAGCCCCGAGCATCTCTGGGTATGGCCCCAAAAGCCAAAAAAAAAAAAAGTTTTGGAAATGGGGCTAGAGTGATACCACAGTGGTAGGGCGTTTGCTTTGCATGTGGTCTACCTGCGATAGACCTGGGTTTGAACCCGGCATCCCATATGGTCCCCTGAGCCTGCCAGGAGCGATCTCTGAGTGCAGAGCCAAGAGTAACCCCTAAGTACTGCTGGGGGTGGCCCAAAAACCAAAAAAAAAAAAAAAAAAAAAAAAAAAAGTAAAAAAACGTTTTGGAAAGGTTCTCTCTAGCAGTGCTCAGGTACCAGGACCCACTACTGGCGATGCTCAATTCTGCTGACAGATAGATGCTGAGCCCATTCTTCTAGTAACCACCAGAGACCCAGCAAAGCTGGTTCAACAGAGCATGGTTTATAGAGCTGTAGGTCAAACTCAGGACTTTGCACATGTTGACATTTGTTCCAGGGCCCAGAGAGATAGCACAGCGGCGCTTGCCTTGCAAGCAGTTGATCCAGGACCAAAGGTGGTTGGTTCGAATCCCGGTGTCCCATATGGTCCCCATGCCTGCCAGGAGCTATTTCTGAGCAGACAGCCTGGAGTAACCCCTGAGCAGTGCCGGGTGTGGCCCAAAAACCAAAAAAACAAAACAAAACAAGACATTTGTTCCAACCATTTGACTGTCTCCCTGACTCCTCTTCTTAAATTTTTTTTTCTTTCTCTCTCTTTTTTTTGAGCACCGCCGGGTGTAGCCCAAAAACAAAAACAAAAACAAAAAAAAACAAAAATATTATTTGACTGTTTGTTTCTTGATCTTGGCTATATTTTCTCAAGATGTACTTGAAGGTATATTGCAGAGTGCTTCGCAAATGATGCACAGGAGACTAGGACCAGAGTGGTTCAATGTAAGACCCCGAGGATATAATATTTCTCAGGCCCTATGGTGTCAGGGATGACTCTAGGGTTATTCCCAGCTATGCCAGGAGTTGAACTGGGGTTGGCTACCTCCAAGGCAAATATATGCCTTAACCCCTGTACCATCTCTTCTGCCCCTTCCTTGGGAGAATTTTCAAATTACCCACCTGTTAACTTACTCTTTGATTTAAATTTTTTTTCTGCCATTGTTCTTCTAGGCAGATCCACAACTTAAAATAAGCCCTGAGTTTATTGGGGTGTGGCCCAAAAGGCAAAAGGAAAAACTTTTTATGCTGGAATTGAATCAGGTCCTTCCCAGGTTGGTCGCATGCAAGGCAAACACCCCACCGCTGTACTCTCTCTCTGGCCCCAGGAGTGATTTCTGAGTGAGAGCCAGGAGTAACCCCTGTAACAAACAAACTAGAGAGTTGGGGTTAGAGAGTGTACAGTAGATAGGGCTCTTGCTTTGCATGGTTCCCAAGAGTAATTTCTGGGTGCAGAGTTAGGAGTAAAACCCCCCCAAAACCCAAACAAACAAACAAACCCTAGATAGAGCACTTGTCTTCCATGAAGCTGACCCTAGCACCTCATATGGTCTCTCAAACCCTTCCAGAAATAATTAATTCCTGAGTGCAGACCCTGAGTACTACATGGTGTGACTTAACAATATTAACAGGGGCTCAAGGTCAGGTGGAGGCGGCTTAGGCTTGGACAGTGGCCCCAAAGCCTGTTCAGCTGCTTCAGCTCCCCTTCCCTTGTCCTCCAGGGAAAAGAACAACCTTGCTGGCAACCTGCAGGTGGCTCAACAGCAGGCCGATGAGCTGCGACAGGAGCGGGAGAAGCTGCAGGTGGCCCAGGAGGAGCTTCGGCGACAGCGGGAACAGCTGGAGGAGGAGCGGGAGGACTCGGTCCAGGACAGGGTTCGGATGCGCAGGGAGCTGGAGCGCAGGTGAGGGGCCGCTCATTCCTGCCTGGATCAGCTCAGGGGACCTGAGGCTGGAGAGCATTGCTGTGTCCCAGGCACTGGGCACCCTTCCTGTGTGGGGTATTCTCACTTGCCATCACACTTTGGGAAACTGAGACTCAGAGCAATAAGTCACTGACTTGGGCTCAGAGAACCTGGTCCCAGCGAGGGAGAGTGTGTGGATGATGATGGAAACAGTCACAGAAGGTGCCTGAGAGATAGTAAAGCAGGTAGAGTATATGTCCTGTGTTGAGATTCCATCATTAGCATCACATAGGGTCCTCCAAGCCCTGTCAGAAGTAATTTCTGAGCACAGAACATAGAGTAATTCTGAGCATCTTTGGGTGTGATCCAAAACCAAAAACCAACCAAAAAATAAAAATAAAAAGAAACAAACAAAAAAGAAAACAATAAAAACCAGTTACAGGGGCCAGAGCGATGGCACAAGCCGTAGGGCGTTTGCCTTGCACATGGTGGTGGTGGGTACAACTAGCTCAATGATCACACCCAATACTGTGCTTTCCTGGAAGTCCTCAGGGGACTATGCAGTGCTAGAGAAAGCCCAGGCCTCAGGTGTGACTGTCTCTGTGTGGGTACAAGGCCTCTGCCCCCACTCCTCCAGGAACTGACTGCAGGAGACTCTAGCTGGGAGAAATGCAAACCCCTGCCTTCCCTGCTTTCTGTTCACAGTCACAAACAGCTGGAGCAGTTGGAAGGGAAGCGCTCTGGGCTGGCGAAGGAGCTGGTAGAAGTGCGGGAGGCACTGAGCTCCACCACGCTGCAGCGGGACATGCTGCAGGCCGAGAAGGCTGAGGTGGCCGAGGCACTGACCAAGGTGAGGCCCATTTGCCCCACAAACACAGAACGACTTCTTCCTTTGGTCCCTGTCCTAGGTGAACTCTGGTTACAGGCTGACCTCGGACCCCACTTATGGGTGGATCCTCTGAGCACAGACTGATGTCTTATCCCAGCCACAAGTGAGTTGGCCTCTGTGAGGACCAGTGCTACTTTTCCAGATGTTCCAGACCATGCCTGTGACTTGGACTTGTTCAGTCCTACCTGGATATAGCTTCTGGGATCTGGGAAAGTTAGGGAATCCATCCTTAGCAGGTGCCTACCCCAATCTTGTAGCTTGGCCCTGTGCATACTTTTTCTGTCTATCATGGGGACCCTTTGACTTGACCTCTACTGAACTGGGTTGATTGGTTCTCTCTTTTTTTTGTGGGAAGGATTTGGGCCACACCTGGTAGTGCTCTGGACTTACTCCTGTCTCTACATTCAGGAAGCATTTCTGGTGGGCTCAGACGACTATAATGGATCCCTGGGACTGAACGGGGTCATCCATATACAGGCTTCCCTGCTGTACTATCACTCTAGCCCAGGGGTCTCAAACTCGCGGGCCCACGGGCTGTTTGCGACCCTCCGTACAACATTTTGTGGCCCGAGGCTGGCCTTCAAATATTGCAGTATTTGCGATTATATGGAGATTAGTGGAAAAGCAGACATGCATGGGCAGTTTTTGAGAGAATTGCCCCCCAGCTTCCCTGAGCTTTCCCGAATGTTCAAGTGCACCATGTGCCTTTTTGGGAGCACATATTTGTGTGAAAAGTTATTCTCCACATTGAACTTCAATAAGTCAAAGTATAGGTCTAGACTTAATGATGATCATCTTCAAGCCATACTGAATACTGAGGGTCTCAACTGCTTCCTCTCTAAAGCCAAATGTGGCTCAGATTTGTGAGAAGTGCTGTCAAGTCTCTGGCAGCAAGGAATAGGCAAAAGATGCCATGTTCAGAAGGAAGTTCATGATCACTCAATGTTCTATTCATGTTCAGAAGAAATAATTAAAACTTTTTTTTGTGTGAAATCTCATATGTGGCCCTGCCTTACCCCGACTTTGCCTCCTTCGGCCCCCAGGTAAATTGAGTTTGAGACCCCTGCTCTAGCCCCATGTGCTTATTTGGATACAAGATATTTTTTTTAACTTCCCCTCCTGGGTGGCAGGGAGCCTTTTGTAGAGATTGTTTTCTGCCACAGGGGGGTGCCCTCTTCTCCAGCCTGTCTCTGTATCCTGTCTCTCCTCACCTCTCCATCCTCCTTTCTGGGCCTCTGATGTCTCTTCTGCAGGCTGAGGCGGGTCATGTGCAACTGGAACTTTCACTGACCAAGCTGCGGTCGGAGGAGGCTTCTTTGCGGGATTCCTTGTCCAAGATGAGTGCCCTCAACGAAACTCTTGCCCAGGACAAGCTGAGTTTGAACCGCCTCATTGCCCAGGTATGTTGGGCATCACCCAGACACTCCACTGAGGCATCCCAGGCCATGCACGTCTGTCTGTCCATCTCTCTTGATGCCTCAGCACTTGGATCTGCTTTCTTAGCTCTATCTGTTTTTTTGTGGTTCTGTCTGTCTGTCTGTCTTTTTCTAATAGTATCAGAGAAAAGAAAGTGCTTCTCAGGGCAGGAGATGGCTCAGAGTTTTCTTTGGTTTGGGGGCCACACTGGAAGGTGCTCAGGGGTTGCTTTTGGCAGTTCTTGGGGGGATCATCGGGTCTCAGGGATTGAAGTCAGGTCTCTTGCACAAGGCATGCCCTCCAGCACTTTGAATTATCTTCCAGGTCCTCAAGAACACACATTTTGTATGCAAGAGCCCCAGGTTTGGGGTTGGAGCAATAGCGCAGGATGGAGCTGGGTTCAATTCCTGGCATCTCATATGATCTCCCGAGCCTGCCAGGAGCGATTTCTGAGCGAGGAGCCAGAAATAACCCCCAAGTGCCGCCAGGTGTGGCCCCAAAACAAAAAAAATAGGGGTGTGCACCAAGCAATAGTATATCAAGGAGAGATTTACTTTACACACATACTACATACCCAGATTTCATCCCAGGTACCCCATAGAGCCCCCTGAGCACTAGTAGGAGTGATTATCTGAGCACAGAGCTAAGAATATAAGCCCTGAGCATCACTGGGTATGGCCCCAAAAGCCAAACAAAAATATAAAAGTTTTAGAGATGGGGCTGGAGCAATAGCACAGCGGTAGGGCTTTTGCCTTGCACATGGCCGATCTAGGATGGCTCAGGTTCGATCCCCAACATCCCACATGGTCCTCCAAGTCTGCCAGGAATGATTCTGAGTGCAGAGCTAGGAGTAACCCTTGATCCTTGGCACCATATGGTCCCCCAAATGCCTTCAGGAGTGGCCTCCAAATACTGTATGGGCAGTGTAGAACAGGTTAAGGTATTTCACTGGCACGTGGCTTACCCAGTTTATTTATTTATTTGTTTGTTTATTTATTTTGGTTTTTGGGTCACACCCGGCGGTGCTCAGGGATTACTCCTGGCTGTCTGCTCAGAAATAGCTCCTGGCAGGCACAGGGGACCATATGGGACACCGGGATTCGAACCAACCACCTTTGGTCCTGGATCAGCTGCTTGCAAGGCAAACACCGCTGTGCTATCTCTCCAGGCCCCAGTTTATTTATTTATTTTGGTTTTTGGGCCACACCCGGCGATGCTCAGGGGTTACTCCTGGCTGTCTGCTCAGAAATAGCTCCTGGAAGGCACGGGGAACCATATGGGACATTGGGATTCGAACCAACCACCTTAGGTCCAGGATTAGCTGCTTGCAAGGCAAGTGCCGCTGTGCTATCTCTCCGGCCCCAAGGATGACTTCTTTGACCCTAGTTGATACTTGGCAACATATGGTCCCCAGAGCCTCACTAGGATCAATCCCTAAGCACAGTCAGTCAAGAGAAGCTCTAGAGCAACTCTGGGTATTACTGTCTACCTCAAATTTTTTTTTATTGTTTTCTGTTTTGGGGGCTACACACAGTAGCTCAAGGCTTACTCCTGTCTTTGCACCTTTGAATCACTCCTGATGAGATCGGGGAGCATTTGGAGTGTTGGGGATTAAACCCGTGTTGATCACATATGAGGCAAATGTCCTACCCACTGTACTATTGCTCTGGGCTCCCCAAAAAAATTTTTTTTTTTTTTGATTTTTGGGCCACACTCGGTGACACTCAGGGGTTACTCCTGGCTATGTGCTCAGAAGTCGCTCCTGGCTTGGGGAACCATATGGGACGCCGGGGAATAGAATCGCAGTCCATCCAAGGCTAGCGCAGGCAAGGCAGGCACCTTACCTCTAGCGCCACTGCCTGGCCCCTGGGCCCCCAAATTTTTAATCTTTTAAAGTGAAGCTCAGATGCTGCAGCAATAGCACAGTGGTGGGGCATTTTCCTTGCATGTGGCTGACATGGGATGGACTCGAGTTCCATCCCAGGCATTCAATATGGTTCCCTGAACCTGCCAGAACCCATTTCTGAGCACAGAGCCAGGAGTAACTCCTGAGCATCACCGGGTGTGACCCCAAAACAAAAAATAATAAATAATAATTAAAGTGAAGCTCTGGGCCAGAGCGATAGAACATGGTTAGAAGCTCTTGCCTTGGGCCCAGAGAGATAGCACAGCAGCGTTTGCCTTCCAAACAGCCGATCCAGGACCAAAGGTGGTTGGTTTGAATCCTGGTGTCCCATATGGTCCCCCGTGCCTGCCAGGAGCTATTTCTGAGCAGATAGCCAGGAGTAACCCCTGAGCAACGCCGGGTGTGGCCCAAAAAAAACAAAAACAAAAACAAAAAAGAAGCTCTTGCCTTGCATGTGGCTGACCTGGGTTCGATCACTGGTATCCCCTGAGCACTGCTAGGATTGATTCCTGAGTGCAGAGTCAAGAATAAGCCCTGAGCATCGCCAGGTATGGCCCACAAAGAAACAAACAAAAAATGGGGCCAGAGAGATAGCATGGAGGTAGGGCATATGCCTTGCATGCAGAAGGACAGTGGTTCGAATCCCGGCATCCCATATGGTCCCCCGTGCCTGCCAGGAGCGACTTCTGAGCATAGAGCCAGGAGGAACCCCTGAGCGCTGCCAGGTGTGACCCCAAAAAAACAAAAACAAAAAAAAGGAACAAACAAAAAATGTGAAGCTTGCAGGCCTTCTTCAGTGTCTTCATCCCCGGGGTCGTTGCACTGACCCCCAAAGAGCCTCCTTGAGCTAGTTGTGATAGGTCTGTGGCTGGGTTCTGGGGCAAACCCCTTCCTGGATGCAGAGACATGCCTCAGCCACTCACTGACCCCACAGCTGGAAGAGGAAAAGGCAGCGGTACTGGGCCGCCAGAGGCAGGTGGAGCAGGAGGCCCATTCTGCGCGGGAGGAGCAGGAGCGGCTGGAACAAGAGCGGCTGGAGCAAGAGGTGGAACGGCAAGGCCTGGAGGGCTCCCTGCGGGTGTCGGAGCAGGCCAGGGAGGCCCTGGAGCACCGGCTCCCCACACTGTGCTCAGAGCGCTGCAGGCTGCAGGAGCAGCTGGCCCAGGTGTGTGGGGAAGCGTGGAGGAGAGGGCCTCTGACTTGGCTTCTCTGTGTCCACCTTACGAGTTTCATATGGCTTTCAATCCCAACATCCCTAGGTAGTGACCTTGGGCACTCGCCCAACTTCCCCATGTCTCTGTGGGTTCCTTGGTGATGGGATAGGTGGGAAATGGGTTGGAACTGTTTCAGGGAGTACTGTGAATGAGCACTTAGCAGTAGTTAGCACTTGGAGAAGAGAATTGATGTGTTGAGAGGGAAGAGAAGTGGGACCAAAGTGGTAGGGCTTTTACCTTGCATGCAGCCATCCCAGGATAGGCCTTGGTTCGATCCCTGGCATCCTTTATGGTTCCCAAGCCTGCCAGAAGCAATTTCTTAGTGCAGAGCCAGGAGTAACCCTTGAGCGCTGAAGGGTTTGGCACAAAAAAAAAAAAAAAAAAAAGAGGAAAAACTTAACTGGAAGTCTGGGCTGTTAGGGTGTAACAGCTAGAGGATCCAAGGGTTTTAGGGAGCTATATTTCGAGTCTGTCCTCAAGAGACTTCAGGAATTGGGCTCAAAGCCACCTCTGAGGCCCTGTACAGAGGCTCCACCTGTTTTATATTTTCAGTTTCTCTGGGAGCTTCAGGGTGCAGAAAAGACTAAAGGAAGGGCTGAGGCCTTTGGGGTGGGTGCTTGCCTTGCACACAGCCAACATAGGTTCAATCCCTGCCAGCATCCCATATGATGCCCCAAGCATAATCTGGAGTGTGTGTCCTGAGCACAGAACTAGGAGTATGCCCTGAGTACCAACAGCTGTGGCCCAAAAAGAAAAAGAAAAACAAAGAATGGCTAAAACACAAGTCTCATCTTTTTGTCTTATTTTTGTTTGGGGGGCCATATCCATGCTGGTGTTTGGGCGTTGCTCCCAATAATGCTTAGTGAAGCAGGAAGTGCCAGGGATTGAATCCAGGTCTTTGCTTGCAAAGCCTGTACTATAGCCCACTGAGCTCTCTCCTCAACCACGGACCCTCATTTCTTTTTTTTTTTTTTTTTTTTTTTTTTTTGGTTTTTGGGCCACACCCAGCAGTGCTCAGGGGTTACTCCTGGCTGTCTGCTCAGAAATAGCTCCTGGCAGGCACGGGGGACCATATAGGACACCGGGATTCGAACCAACCACCTTTGGTCCTGGATCGGCTGCTTGCAAGGCAAACGCCACTGTGCTATCTCTCCGGGCCCGGACCCTCATTTCTGAACACATCCGCATCGCAGGCTCAGAGCAAACTATGATTTGCCTGTGGCCACACAGCAGGTGATTTTCAGCCTAGGTTTTTTTTTTTGTTTGTTTGTTTTTTGTTTTTGGCCACACCCGTTTGATGCTCAGGGGTTACTACTGGCTAAGCGGTCAGAAATTGCCCCTGGCCTGGGGGGACCATATGGGATGCCAGGGGATCGAACCTCAGTCCTTCCTTGGCTAGCGCTTGCAAGGCAAACACCTTACCTCTAGCGCCACCGCGCTGGCCCCCAGCCTAGGTTCTTAGGGCCACAGCAGGCTGGCTCCAGACAAGGGAGCCAGGAAGCCTGATGAGCAGGTCTTGAGGAGGTCTGGGGGTGCTCATGGTGCCTGGGTGGGGGGCCAGCTCTCCCGGCAGCTGAACGGACGGGAGCAGGAGTTGGAGCAGGCACGGCGGGAGACCCAACGGCAGGTGGAAGCATTGGAGCGCTCCAGCAGGGAGAAGGAGGCTCTGGCCAAGGAGCAGGCCAGCCTGGCGGTGCAACTGGCTGCAGCTGAGCGGGAAAGCCTTACCCTGTCAGAGGAGGCTATGCGCCTGCGGTAAGGCACGGGGGTCTACCCTGCTCTCTTGGGGGCGTTGTGTGTTCTACTGGACAGGTTGGGACTAGCCCTGCTCTGCCCTGTACTAGTTCTCAGGGGCAGTTACTTAGGAGCTGGTTTCTGGCACCAACGCTGGCTTCTCCAGGGAATGTGGGGCAGGTTGGCTGGCACTGGCCTTGACTGGCCCCGCCCTGGGAGCCACCATTTCCTGGGCCCTGGGAAGCTGAGTCCCAGGCTTTGGGTCTGTTTGTGTTGCAGCTTGGAAAAGGAAGTGCTGGAGGGCAACCTGTTCGAGGTGCAGCGGCAGCTGACCCAGCTCGAGACCCGTCGGGAGCAGCTGGAAGCTGATGGACAGGCCCTGCTATTGGCCAAGGAGGCCCTGACTGGTAGGTGGGACCTATAGTGGGATGGGGGGCATACAAAGCTTCAATCCCCTACTCTGTTGCATTCTGGAGACAAGGAAGTGGAGAATCTCTGGCTTTGGGGGAGGGCTGGTCTGGGTCCAGATTTGTCGGCCCAACTTACTTCCACCTTCTCTCTGGGCCATAGCTCCCTCACCTGACAGTTACAGGCGTCCAGTGCCTACTCTGCCAGGTGGTTGCCAGGCTACAAGGCAAAAAGCAGGCAAGAAGCCCTGGCACAGTGCCTGGCTCCACCCACACTGCCCGATGCTGTTGATCGTCATCAGGGCCCTTAGGGGATTTGGGGTTCTCTGCGGAGTCATTAGTGCCAATGACTCTCAGCCCCAGGATCCCTGTGTCCCTGCCCCTCTGCCCTCTAGTCTTGGAACTCAAGGCTCTTCTTGCTCAGCAAACACGGGCTCAGCATCTACTGGGGTCACCGGTTAGTTCTACCATCTGCATCCATCTGGGCCAAAAAAGTCGTGCAGGATTCAGTAGCACATTCCACCTGAGGAGTCCTGAGGGTGCTCTCAGCTGGGTGTACCAGGCTCCCCTCCCTCAGGGCATGACCATGGTGGTCCAGCAGGCAGGGCTATGCTGCTTCCCGCCATCACCCTTCCTCTGCACCTCCAAGGTCTTAACTGTAAATTGGGGGTGAATGTGGCTTCTGGGCTACTGAGCCAGGGTCCAGACCAGTAAGTACTTGGCTAGCTGTGGGGATCGCTTCCTGATCCTTCTCTCTGCTCTCCTCATCGGTCCTGTCATCTGGTATCAGGACCAGGGGTCCTGGGTCATAGCTGGGGAAACTGAGGCATAGAGAGGCAAGGAGCTTCTGAAGCCAGCCTAGCTAGATGCACCCACTCCCCTCTGGGATTTCGCCCACTAGACTCTCCTGGCCTGAGCCTGCTGGGCCCCATCATGTCTCTGCCCCCATCTCCCTCCTGTGCAGCGGAGCTGGTGGGCCTACGGCAGCAGATGGCAGCAGCTGAGGAGAAGGCAGCGCTGGACAAGGAGCTGATGGCCCAGAAGCTGGTGCAGGCTGAGCGGGAGGCCCAGGCCTCTCTCCGGGAGCAGCGAGCTGCTCATGAGGAAGACCTGCAGAGGCTGCAGCGAGACAAGGTTTTGGGGTGGGCGGGCAAGGTTCTGCATTCTGTCTCGGGGACCTTGGACACATCTCTTTGCCTCTGGTCTCCACATCCACAGACTGAAACTTTCTCTATGTTCCAGAAGTCCTAGGGGATGAGGCTAGAGAGATAGTACAGTGGGTAGGCCATTTACCTTGCATGTGATATATTCAGGCTCCATCCTTAGCATCCCACAGAACCCTGCCAGGAGTAAGCCCTGAGTACCACTGAGTTGGCCCCAAATAACAAAACAAGCCTTGCAACAGGCTTGTCAGGTAAGCCAACTTCCTGTCAGGAGAGACAGCAGTGCGATAGGGCATTTGTTTTGTTTGCGTGCTGCCAACCTGGGACGGGCCCAGGTACCCTGAGCCTGCCAGAAGCAATTTCTGAGTGCAGAGCCAGGAGTAATCCGAGTGCTACCGGATGTGACCCAAAAACAAAAAAACAAAAAGCAAAAGAGAGATAAGCCAATTCCCAGGCTACAAATGAGGTCCAGCCGTAGCAATTCTGTTGCAAAGACTCCACAGCCACATCTGGGAAGCTATAACCCCATTAGCAGTAGATGAGCACTTGGAATTTGCTAAGAGGCTCTGTGAGCACATGAAGGACTAGTGGAACCTGAGCACGGAAGGGTTGGGGGGGAGGCCACTAGGACCCAACATCTGCTTGGATTTGAATCTGATCGTGGTCAGACTGATTATTTTCCTGTAGGGGCCTGTCACTCCGCCTGTGATAGTGGGGATCGTGATCAAATAAGATGTGATGGTGAGAGGGGTCGGAGAGATAGCATGGAGGTAGGGTGTTTGCCTTGCATGCAGAAGGACGTTGGTTCGAATTCTAGCATCCCATGTGGTACCCCCAGCCTGCCAGGAGCGATTTCTGAGCGTAGAACCAGGAGTAACCCCTGAGTGCTGCCAGGTGTGACCCAAAATCCAAAAACAAAACAAAACAAACAAACAAAAAAAGATGTGATGGTGAGAAAACCCAGAGAGGGTTTCGCAGTGAGCAACACACAGTTAAAGCTGCCGAGGTACTGCGGCTTGTTGTGATTTGGGTACTGGGATAGGGGATGGGGTGGCGTGGAGTGGGTGTCCACTCATTCCACCAGGGGACGCCCTTCACCCTGCAGGCTTTTCTTGCTTTGGGGCGCTAGTGTCATACTTTTCCAGCAGGTGGCACCAAAGCACTAGATTTACCATGGTTTCTAGGGTCTTTACCCCGGAAACTGTACCTACCAGTTGGACTAGATGCCTCCCTAGGGAGCCAAATGGGCCCTTCTCGGCCTATGGGTGCTACTCAGAAACCCAACTACATAATCTTAAGAAAACGGCTCCTGGTCCTGCCCATATTCCCCTTGCACTGTATATCTCAGTCGTCACATATCACCAGAAATAGTCTTTGTTTTACATCTTTCCCCAAAATCCCTTTCTTCCTCATACATGACCCATCTCCCCTTCATGCCAACCTCCACTCCTGGCCACTCTTTCTCAGCATCTGAATGAACTAATTTCAGAGAAGGAAGGCTAGGATGTAGGCTCAGTGGACCAACACTTGCCTTACTTGCTTGAGATCCTGGGTTTGATCCTGAGCAATAATAAAATAATAATAATGATCAAATAAAGTCCACAGTGCTTTTTGTTACCCTGGATGAGGCTCTCTCTATTGCCTGCACTGTCATTCCACAGAGTACATTCCACAGAGCAGGGCTGGCCCTATCACCCCCCAGATCCCCACATAGTTCAGCTTCAGCAAACTTAAATGTTGCAGCTTCCCTGCTGGTCAAATTTCTCTTCCCTCTTGGCCATTTCTGAGACTGTCCCCTTGGCCTGGGGTTCACTTTCAGGATTTATGTTATTTTCTCTCTTTACCTAACCACCTTCCAGCCAGGCCAGGTTCCTGCTGTTGCCTACAGTCTGAGTGTGTCCTCACCCTACCTTACAGTGACTCATTGATCCCCAGTGTGGGGGCCACACAGTTTGGCCTGACTGTGCCTATGCCTGGTCCTGGTTCCTAGGAGGCGGCATGGCGTGAGCTGGAGACGGAGCGGGCCCAGCTGCAGAGCCAGCTGCAGCGGGAGCAGGAAGAGCTGCTGGCCCGGCTGGAGGCTGAGAAGGAAGAGCTGAGTGAGGAAATTGCTGCCCTGCAGCAGGAGCGAGACGAGGGCCTCCTCCTGGCCGAGAGTGAGAAGCAGCAGGTGCCCTGAGTGCTTTCCAGGGAGGGGTTGGTCTTGCTGGGGTTGGTCTCTACTCAAGCCACTGGTAGAGAAAGGCCAGCTGGCTCTCTGGGGTGAGGGGCTGTCACAGTCTTCTCACCTGCAGGGTAGGAGGAATAAAGGGGCCAATCCCACACTGTCGAGCAGAGCAGTCGACTTGCATGCTTGGTTTGATCTCAGCATTGCAGGAAAAGGGGTTTTTGAACCCCACATTCAGTGAGCCCGTGCCTGGCCCACAGTCGGAGCTTGCATATGGGTAGCCACTGTTGGGACACCAAGTGTTTGGTTCCAGGGGCTGGAATGATAGTACAGCAGTAGGGCATTTATTGTGCATGCAGCTGACCTGGGACTGACCAGATTTGATCCTGGCATCCCATATGGTCTCCTGAGCCTGCCAGAAGCGATTTCTTTTTTTTTTTTTTTTTTTTTTTGTTTTTGGGCCACACCCGTTTGACGCTCAGGGGTTACTCCTGGCTATGTGCTCAGAAATCGCCCTTGGCTTGGGGGGACCATATGGGACGCCGGGGGATCGAACTGCGGTCCTTCCTTGGCTAGCACTTGCAAGGCAGACACCTTACCTCCAGCGCCACCTACCCGGCCCCCAGAAGCGATTTCTGAGCATAGAGCCAGAAGTAACCTGAGCACCACTCAGTGTGCTTCCCCCCCCCCAAAAAAAAAAAAAAGAAGTGCTTGGTTCCAGAGGAGCTAATCCTCCTGATAACATCCTTGCTCCTTCTCTTGTGGACAGTCATTCAGCTTGTCTTCAAAAGGACCAGCTCCTGGAGGTGATGGTTCAAAGGGCTGGAGTTCAGGTTTCACACAAGGTGGTCCTGGATCCCATCCCCAGTCCCATGAGTCAGGTCCCCCCAACCCCCCTTTCCATTCTCCAGTACTGCTGGCAGTAGCCTCAAAACCAATCAAACAAGGAAGAACCAGCTCCCAATTTCTCAGAAGGATGACCACGTCTTGCTTCCCCTTCTTACCAGCCCTAGGAGCCCACTCAAGTCTCTTTTCTGCCTGGTCCCTCAGTTTTTTCCTCTGTACATTGGGACTAATGAGAGGCCTGCATGTGGTTGCGGCGACTTCAGGAGGTTTGTAAGGCATGTCATCCTCAGCGGTGACTGTGGTTCAGCCCTTTGCTGAGGCTGCCAGGGCTTGAGCCTTTACTTACGCCATCTCTGTGCCTACCAGGGGAAGGTGCCAGCAGCTAATGTGTGGGCTCTTTGCCTCTGCTCAGGCTCTGTCCCTGAAGGAGTCAGAGAAGACAGCGCTGTCGGAGAAGTTGATGGGGACCCGGCACAGCCTGGCCGCTATCTCTCTGGAGATGGAGCGGCAGAAGCGAGAAGCGCAGAACCGGCAGGAGCAACACCGGGTAGGGCAAGGCATTCCCCGGATCCGTGGGAGCTGTAGCTCTTACCTGGGGAGGCCCTGTTCGAGGGAGGTGACACCGCTGTGCTCCCCTCTACCGCTGCTCTGGGGGAGACGCTGGGTCTCTGGGTTTCCAGGGTTAGCAGAGGGTTGGGTGGGGTGCACCGGGCCCCCTCAAAGGGGTATGGTGGGTCCTAGAATACTGTGAATGCCCTGACTGCGGAGCTGCGGGATACGCGTGCCCAGCGGGAAGAGGCTGCCATGGCCCACGCACAGGAGTTGAAGCAGCTGCTGGAACAGGCCCAGGATCTGGGCCGGCAGCGGGAGTCGTCCCTGCGTGAGGTGAGCACTAGGTTTCCTGAAGGCAGAGTCCCTTGGTGCCATTCGGGGCTGGATGGGGCTGGAGCGGTATCAGGTAGGGCACTGACTTGCATTGCATGTGGCAGACCCCGCGTTTGATCCTTGTCACTCCTTATGTCCCTCTGCGAGTGATCCCTGAGGGCAGAGCCAGGAGTAAGCACTGAGCACCACGAGGTGTGGCCTGACAACAAACAAAACAAGATTCAGGGCTGGAAAGATCATATGGGAACTTGGAATCTTTGATACTACCTTGGCACTGCCAGGGATTATTCCTGAACACAGAATGAGAAATTGTTTTTTTTTTTTCTTCTTCTTCTTTTTTTTTTTTTTTTTTTTGATACTCAGGGGTTACTCCTGGCTATGCACTCAGAAATCGCCCCTGGCTTGGGGGGACC
This sequence comes from Suncus etruscus, assembly GCF_024139225.1. Lineage (NCBI taxonomy): Eukaryota > Metazoa > Chordata > Mammalia > Eulipotyphla > Soricidae > Suncus > Suncus etruscus. The sequence goes on along the minus strand of NC_064851.1, from coordinate 21,010,392 downwards.
TTATGGGACGCTGGGGGATTGAACCTCGGTTCGTTCCTTGGCTAGCGCTTGCAAGGCAGACACCTTACCTCTAACGCCACCTCTCCGGCCCCCCAATTTTTTTTTTCGGGCCACACCCATTTGATGCTCAGGGGTTACTCCTGGCTAAGCGCTCAGAAATTGCCCCTGGCTTGGGGCCACCATATGGGACTTCGGGGGATTGAACCTCGGTCCTTCCTTGGCTAGAGCCTTACCTCTAGCGCCACCTCACTGGCCCAGAGTGAGAAATTGTTTCTGTGTATCACCAGGTATGGCCCCTAGGGGAAAAATGAAAGAGAGTGTAAGATTGGACCTTGCTGGCACTGGAGAGATACTATACCTGGTAGGGCTCTGGCCTTGTATCAGACTGACTGGTCATGGTGCTCCTTATGACCCCCCAAGCCTGCAGGAGTGACCCCCTGAACGTTTGGCCTAAAAACAAAACACAACAAAAAGATTTCTCTCTGCCTTCGAGGATAATGGTAAGCTTTAAAATCAGGTGGCTAGCATTTCTTTCTTCTTTTTTATTTGGCTTTTGAGCCACACCTGGCAGCGCTCAGGGGTTACTCCTGGCTCTGTGCTCAGAAATCACTTATTGCAGCCTCAGGACCATATGGGATGCCTGGGACTGAATCTGGGTTGACTACTTGCAAGGCAAGCACCCTCTCTTCTGTGCTATATAGTATATAGCTCCAGCCCCAGCTTTTTTGTTGCCATTCCCACAGATGGCCAGCTCCTGCAATGCTTGGTGGTCACTGGGACCATACCCCACAGAACTCAGGGGAATCATGTGATTCTGGGGATCAAACCCAGGGCTTATGCTATGGAAGTTCTATGCTCTGCTTGCTCCTCAGGCCAGAGCCTTGGCCTCTGAGCATGTCTAAAAGGCCTTTTATTTATTTATTTATTTATTTATTTATTTTTGTTCTGTGTTTTGGTTTGTGGGTTACAACCGGAGGTGCTCAAGAGTTACTCCTGGCTCTGCACTCAGAAATCACTCCTAGCAGGCTTGAGGGACCATATGGGATGCCAGGGATTGAACTGAGGTTTGTTCTGGGTCAGCCACTTGCAAAGCTAACGCCCTACTCTTGTGCTATTGCTCTAGCCCTCTGAAAGGCCTATATACACATGTGGGACACAGTGCACTCTGGGAGAGATTGGTGGGGGCCTGCCCATGCTGTGGCATCCATGAAATAAGCCTGACAGATAACTATTTGAGTTGCTGACTCCAGCATGATTTGCTCCCCTGTGGCCTGCACAAGGGGTTTTTGGAACAGGCTGGTTTCTACCCAGGTGCAGCTTGAGTAGTACCCCTCCCTACTCCCACCATCCTTGTAGGCAGAAGAACTCCGAAAGCAGCTGCAGCTGCTGGAAGAGGCCCGGGATGGGCTTCGACGTGAGCTGCTGGAGGCTCAGCGTAAGGTCCGAGAGAGCCAGGACAGCTGCGAGGCCCAGAGGCAGGAAGCAGCTGACCTGCGGCGCAGCCTGGCCGAGGGTGCCAAGGAGCGTGAGGCTTTGCGGAGGTCTAACGAGGAGCTGCGGGCAGCTGTGAAGAAGGCTGAGAGTGAGCGTATCAGGTAGGCACCATAGGGAGCCAACCCCCCTCCTTCCCAGGACCTCCTAATTCCTGTTTCTCTGAATCTCATCTCTAGAACAAAACTTCACCTCCAAAGTTTTAGGAAGATCATCTGGGTGAAAAGGCACTGACTGAAGTCCCTGTCTGAAGCTGGGATGCTTTTCTGTTTGTTTTACTTTTTTTTGGTTCACACCTGACAATGCTCAGAGCTTTCTCCTAACTCTGCTCAAAAATCACTCTTTTTCTTGCTTGTTTTTTGGGCTACACCTAATGGAGCTCAGGAGTCACTCCTGGCTCTGCACTCAGAAATCGTTCCTAGCAGGCTCAGGGGACCCTATGGGATGCTGGGAACCGAACTCGGTTCGTCCCAGGTCAGCTACATGCAAGGCAAATGCCCTATCACTGTGCTATTGCTCCAGCCTCAGAAATCACTCTTGGCGATGCTTGGGGGACCATATGGAATGCCAGGGATCGGACCTGGGTTGGCTATGTGCAAGGCAAGCATTTTACCTGCTCTGCTATTGTTCCTGTTCCCAAGCTGGGGTGTTTGGTTTTTCTGGGTGGGATTCATACCTGATGATGTTCAGGGATTACTCCTGACTGGATTCAGGATTCATTCCTATCAGTGTTCATGGGACCATATGGGGTGCCAGGGATTGAACCTAGGTCGACTGCAAGGAAGGCAAGACCCTCCCTACTATGCTATTGCTCTGGTTTAAGCTAGGTAATTTTGGTGCTTTTCCTATCTGGACAAGGAAAAGATTGTAACCTGGGAAGGCAGGGGGCGTGGCTAGAGATTGGAGGTGTGATTGGGCCATCTGCTGTGCTCAAACTACACCTGGCAGTGCTCAGAGGTCCGTATGCATGCTGAAATTGGGCTGCACGTAAGACAAGCACCTTAACTCCCATTCTGTCCTTCACTCATCACCCCCACCCACTACCCTCATTTACTATGAAGACAATGGAGAGGCCTGTCCCCTTTAGCCCCAAGCCCTTCACTGCTCCCTCTCCCAGCCTCAGGCTTGTCCCTACCCTGCCTGATTCAGCTCAGGGTACCAGCATCTTCATTGAGAATTGGGATGTGGGGAGTTGCTGTGCCTCCACTTATCTGAGGCTGCCTCCCCAATCCCAGCCTGAAACTGGCCAAGGAGGACAAGGAGCAGAAGCTGGTGCTGTTGGAGGAAGCACGAGCAGCTTCGGGCAAGGAGGCTGGGGAGCTGCGGGCGGCATTGCAAGAAGTGGAACGCTCCCGGCTGGAGGCCCGTAGGGAGCTGCAGGAGCTCAGGCGCCAGGTATGTCCCACCTTGCTGCCCTGTCCTGTGCTTACAGGCCAGCAGATCCCCTCTGAAGCTCCTACCAGTGACCTCAGAAGCTTAAACTAGAATAAGATTTCTTCTTACCTAACTTCACTCTTAGGGAAAACAAACAAAACAAAAATGCTGGGTGCAGTGCTGGAGCTATAACACAATGAATAGGGCATTTGTCTTGCATGCACCTAACCCAGGTTTGATCCCTTGCATCCCATATGGTACCCTGAGCCTGCTAGCAGTAATCTCTGAGTGCCAATGGGTATAACCCCAAAACAAAAATTAAAAAAAAAAAAGAATTTTTCTGTGTGTACATAGAGCTTCGAAAAGCTCCTGATATGAGGGTCTTAGCTTTTCTTCCCCAAACCCTTCAGACAGGAAAATCTGATTAGGTGGTCAGAGGCCTCACAAGGGGAGAGATGTTTTACAGCCAGTGGGATCATCTATTGGGTTTATGTCTGGGTCCAGTGGGTCCTATAGTGTCCCCTGAACCAGGCAGTCTGGACAAATAGGCTGTTCCTTTTGTTTTGGAGTCAAACCTGGCAGTTTTCAGGGCTTACTCCTGACTCTGCACTCAGGATTACTCCTGGTGGGACTCAGGGTACCATATGGGGGTGATGCGGATTGAACCCAGATTGGTTGTGTGCAAGACACATACTCTACTTGTTATACTATGTCTCTAGCCCCTGGACAGGCCATTCTTGTCCTGAGCTGGCAGCACTCAGATATCACACTGGGTTTGAAGGGCTGTGGGTTCTGAGTGGGGTTGCTGAGCTGCCCTGACGCCCACCTGAGCCTGCCCTCTCTCATAGATGAAGGTGCTGGACAGTGAGAATGCCAGGCAGAGCCGAGAGCTGACAGACCTGCAAGGCCGCCTGGCTCTGGGCGAGCGGGCAGAGAAGGAGGGCCGGCGGGAAGCCCTGGGCCTGCGACAGAAGCTGCTGAAAGGGGAGGCCAGCGTGGAAGCCATGCGGCAAGAGGTGAGGAGGCGGTGGGGTAGGAGCCCCTGCAGGGTCTCAGGTTGCCTGTACTCACTTCTTCAGTGAGGACAAGGAGGGCAGCAGCAGTGCTGGGTCCTTCAGAGACCACCTCCAAGGTCCTGTCTCTCCAGGTTCAGTAGCTTCAATCATAACCCTGAGGACTGGACAGCAGAGATGGGATGGGCTGGTTCTTATTTAGTTCCCCCAGCAGTCCCATGAGGTTGGTATAGGCAGTCCCAGTTTACAGGAAGAACCAGTAATGGAGATTCAAGAGGTCAAGGAATCGCCTCCAAGGTCGTCACACAGCTCTTCAGGTTGGAATCCAAAGCCAGCACTCTGGTTGCTGGTTTCACAGGCCCTTTCACTGTAGTGAAGCTACTGTGTAACTGAGTTACTGTGTAACTCAACTGAGTTATGTAACTTCTCTGTGCTTTGGAGAAGTCTTAGGTTTTGGGCCTTAGCACAGGTCCTAGGTAGGTGTGAGCAACAAGATGATGTGAGTGAGGGGCTGGAGCGATAACACAGCAGTAGGGTGTTTTTCTTGCATGTGGCTGATCCAGGATGGACCTTGGTTCAATCCCCAGTGTCCCATATGGTCCCCCAAGCCAGGAGCGATTTCTTTGTTTTTTTTTTCTTTTTTGGTTTTTCGGGCCATACCCATTTGATGCTCAGGGGTTGCTCCTGGCTAAGCGCTCAGAAATTGCCCCTGGCTTGGGGAGACCATATGGGACGCTGGGCGGGGGGAGGGGGGGGATCGAACCTCAGTCCTTCCTTGGCTAGCGCTTGCAAGGCAGACACCTTACCTCTAGCGCCACCTCACTGGCCCCAAGGAGCGATTTCTGAGAGCATAGCTGGGAGTAACCTTTGAGCGTCATTGGGTGTGCCCCCCCACCAAAAAAAAAAGATGGTGAGAGAGAGAATGCTTAAGTGTGTGTATTGTATGTGTGTATTCTCTGAGGGTGTGTGTGTTTTCATGTGCTTACATGTATGGTACATGCCAGGAATGATTTTTAGCACATGTCCTCACTGTGTGTCATTGTGCACAAAGAGGCAGCTTGTCCTAGGCATTAAGAGAGCAGCCTCGGGCCCGGAGAGATAGCACAGCGGCGTTTGCCTTGCAAGCAGCTGATCCAGGACCAAAGGTGGTTGGTTCGAATCCCGGTGTCCCATATGGTCCCCCGTGCCTGCCAGGAGCTATTTCTGAGCAGACAGCCAGGAGTAACCCCTGAGCATGGCCAGGTGTGGCCCAAAAACAAAAACAAACAAACAAACAAAAACAAACAAAAAAAAAGAGAGCAGCCTCTAGAACCAGACAACCTGGCTTCGAACTCTAGTGCTTGGCTTACTAGGTCTGTGACATTGAGTAAGTTATTTAACTGCCCCAGGACTCAGTCTTCTCATTTATAAAAGTGAAAATGAATCCTACTAGGAACTAAGATTGATGTTTTGGGGGAAAGTATTTAGGGCCTGGCTGTATTTAAAACTCAGGTTGCTGATGACTAATAAGCTTCTATAGGGACACCTTCTCCACACACCCTATGAGTTTACCTCTGTCTCTTGCTGACCTTATTGCCACACACACTTATTCCTGCCAGCTCCAGGGAGTTCTGCGGAAGCTGCAAGAGCAAGAAGGCGAGTTCAAGGCCCGAGAGCGAGGCCTGCTGGGCTCCCTGGAGGAGGTGAGGAGCGCTGAGAAGCAACAGCTGGACCATATGCGCAATCTGGAACTGCAGCTGGAAGGGGCGCGTGCCGAGTCAGCAGAGCTGGGACTGCGACTGAGTGCAGCTGAGGGCCGGGCACAGGGACTCGAGGCGGAGCTGACACGTGTGGAGTCTCAGCGGCGGACAATCAGTGCCCAGCTCAGTGGCTTGCGATCGGCCCTGCGTCGGGGCCTGGGCCTTGGGCGTGCTCCCAGCCCTGCCCCACCGCCTACCCCTGCGTCCCCAGCAAGGGGCTTGCCTGCTGGGGGTAAGTTGCGAAGGGCTGGCCTTGGTCCTTCTCGCTGCTCTGGTTTGGGCCCCTTTGGTGAGCCTGAAGGCCAGTCACCTCTATTTACCTCCTTCATCTCCCTGGTTCAACTGCTCCCTTAGTTCAGTTTTTTTGGGAGGTTGGTAGTGGGGAATGTTGGTATTTGGCCAAACCCCAATACTTGGGGACAACTCTTAGCTCTTTGCTTGGGAAAAGACTTTGGTTCCCCAGCAGTGCTGAGGGAACTTTATATTCTTTTGTTTAGTTTTAGCCTGGCTCTGCACCCTGGAATCACTCTTATTGGGGCTTAGGGGACCATATGGGGTGACAAAGATCGACTCCAAGTCAGCCACTAACAATCAGACACCCTTCCCACTATATTACCCTCCGGCACAGGAATCTTTCTGGTTTAAGGGATCTGATCCCACCCACATTCCACCTCTTTCTCTTTGTGACCCCTGACACTTTCTATTTGTTTGTTTTGTTTTGATGCCACACCCTGCGATGTCAAGGGTCACTCCTAGCTCTACATTTAGGAATCACTCCTAAGTGGTGCTTGGGGGAACCTTATGGAATGCTGGGTATTGAGCCCAGATTGGCCACATGCAAGACAAATACTCTCCCTACTGTACTGTTGCTCTGGCCCCTTACTTCTGGTTATAAAGTGCCTCTTGATTTCCCTCACCCCTGGGACAGTGAATTCCCTTTCTAGTGTCCTCTAGTACCCATGGTCTCTGTTCTTCCTTCCCCAGCTTTATGCTTAGCCTCTGACTTGACATCTTCCCCAGGCAGATACACAGCTCAACCTCCCCTTTGCAGAAACTTCACAGCAAACCATCCCTCTCAGCCCTAGCTGCTCCACAGACCAATGGATGGAGCTGGGAAAATCAGCTGTGGGGCCAGAGAGATAGTACAGGGGTCAGGAAGTTGTGTTGCGTGAAGCTCACTCCTAGTCCATCGCAGGCACCATACATAGTCCCTAGAGCACAGAGCTGGGAGTAGTCCCCTAAAAATACATCTGTCTTTTATCAAACGCCCCCCCTTGTGTGTGTGCGTGCATGCCAGATACAGAGCAAACATGGCCTGAAACATTGAAACGACCAGATTTCTTTTTTTTTTTTTTTTTTTTTTTGGTTTTTGGGCCACACCCATTTGACGCTCAGGGGTTACTCCTGGCTATGTGCTCAGAAATCGCCCCTGGCTTGGGGGGACCATATGGGACGCCGGGGGATCGAACCGCGGTCCTTCCTTGGCTAGCGCTTGCAAGGCAGACTCCTTACCTCCAGCGCCACCTACCCGGCCCCAAAACGACCAGATTTCTGCTCAATGGAATTGAAGCATGAGAGCAGAGGGCAATGTGTTTGTCTGGGGGTGCTAGGAGGGACTGGAAAACAGGTAAGGAAAAGACCAAGGCAGATTGTAAGTCAAAAGTAAAGTGGTGGGCCCGGAGAGATAGCACAGCGTTGTTTGCCTTGCAAGCAGCCAACCAGGACCTAGGGTGGTTGGTTCGAATCCCGGTGTCCCATATGGTCCCCTGTGCCTGCCAGGAGCTATTTCTGAGCAGACAGCCAGGAGTAACCCCTGAGCACCGCCGGGTGTGGCCCAAAAACCAAAAAAAAAAAAAAAAAAAAAGTAAAGTGGTACAGCTGCTGTGGAAAATAGTTTGGTAGTTCCTCAAATAGCTACAATATAGAATTTTTTTTTTTTTTTTGGTTTTTGGGTCACACCTGGCAGTGCTCAGGGGTTACTCCTGGTTCTACGCTCAGAAATCACTCCTGGCAGGCTCAGGGGACCATATGGGATGCTGGGATTTGAACCACCGTCCTTCTGCATGCAAGGCAAATGCCCTACCTCCATACTATCTCTCAGCCCCTGCAATATAGAATTCTATCTCTGAATGTTCCATCGCTTGATGTGTACCCTGAAGAATTGAATACAGGGTGTGTACATCACTTTCACAGCAGCAATTTTACAGTAGCTATAAGAGGGACACAGCCCGAATCCCTGGACATCTCACTTGTGATAATTCTATCCAAAGACACCACTTTCTGTTCTATCACAGGCTGTGGTCTGGGGAAGCCTGGATAGCACATTGCTAACTGATGTTGTAAAGAGACAGAATAATATAATCTGATTGTACTTCATATGAAATATCCAGGCAGAAATGAAAAGATAGATACTGAATGGGAGAACATATTTGCACACCATACACCTAACAATGGGCTAATATCCAAGATTAAAGTACTCACAAAACTCAAGGGTGTTGAGGCTGCAATAATAGCAAAAAGGAAGGAAGGGAGGAAGGAGGAGGATAAAAGGAGGCTATAGGGGCTGGAGAGATAGCATGGAGGTAGGGCATTTGCCTTGCATGCAGAAGGATGGTGGTTTGAATCCCGGCATCCCCTATGGTCCCCCGAGCCTCTGCCAGGAGGAACTCTTGAACGCTGCCACATGTGACCCAAAAACCAAAAAAAAAAATATATATATATATAGTTAGGAGGGTTAGGAGAAGGATAAAAGAGGAATGCTAGATTTAGGGTTAGAAGGATAGAAGGGGGCCAGAGCAGTAATGCAGCAGTAGGGCGTTTGCCTTGCACACGGCTGACCCAGGATGATTTGATCCCCGGCGTCCCATATGGTCCCCCAAGCCAGGAGCAATTTCTGAGCACATGACCAGAAGTAATCCCTGAGCATCACAGGGTGTGGCCCCAGAACAAAACAAAACAAAACAAAAGAATGATGGAAGGATTAGAATTAAGAGAGGGAGAGGGTATTTGTCTACCTTGTATGCACTCCACTGGGGTTTTTTTTTTTTTTTTTTGGGCCACACCTGGCGGTGCTCAGGGGTTACTCCTGGCTGTCTGCTCAGAAATAGCTCCTGGCAGGCACGGGGGACCATATGGGACACCGGGATTCAAACCAACTACCTTTGGTCCTGGATCGGCTGCTTGCAAGGCAAACACCGCTGTGCTATCTCTCCGGGCCCCTCGACTGGGGTTCTATCCCCAGCATTCCACGTGGTCCCCCGAGCCTGCCAGGAGAGATTTTTTGGGGGGTGGGTTTTGGGTCACAGGAGTTACTCCTGACTCTGTGCTCAGAAATTACTCCTGGCAGGCACAGGAGACCATATGAGATGTTGGAATTCAAGCCACTGTCTCCTGGATTGGCTGTGTGCAAGACAAATAAATGTCCTACTGCTGTGCTATCTCTCTGCCCCTGGGAACAATTTTTGAATGCAGAGCCAGGAATAACCTCTGAGCACCGCTGGGTGTGGCTCAAATCACACGTGGGGCTGTAGTGGACAGTGGGGAGTGGTCAGTAGGGCTCAGTTTGTACTCTAGGCATTGGAGATGCAGAGTGAGACCCTAGAATCTCAGGCACCAGTCTAGGCCATTGGCTGCTCCCTGGCTAAGTCTCTTTCCTTTAGGAAGCCGAGAAGGGCTCAGCAGCCCAAGTGCCCTGGAACGCAGTCCTGGGTCTGAGCCACCATCCCCAGGAACCGTCCTCTCCCCGGGATCGTCTGACCTAGACCTAGAAGCGGTCCAGGGAGCCCTCCGGGAATTCGTGCAGGAGCTGCGGAGTGCCCAAAAGGAGCGGGTGAGACTGGATGTGAAGGGTCAGCCAGGGAAAGGGTGGCCGAGGACCTCTTGTGGAGTACAGGTTGTCAGTACGGGGTCTCCCCTATCCCTCCATGCTGGGGGCTGCAGGATGAACTCCGGACTCAGTCGAGTGCCCTGAGTCGCCAGCTAGCTGAGATGGAGGCTGAGAGAGACAGCGCCACTTCCCGGGCAAGGCAGTTGCAGAAGGCAGTGACGGAGAGCGAGGAAGGTCGGTCTGTACTTTGGGCCTCACTGCAAAACTAGAAGCTGTTGCAGGAGTATGCTCTATTCCCACGTGGTCACTGTCCTGAGCCAGGACTTCCCCTTTGGTTGTCCTACCCCTAGGTCCAAACCAGTGTCCCCTCCGTGACCAGAGAAGCAGCGCCTGCAGGGTTGGAGGTGGAGGGAGGTCAGGCTGGTTGTCCCAAGGCCTGGTTGAAGTCTGACACTTCTGCTTGGGGCTGTAGCCCGGCGCAGTGTGGACGGGCGTCTGAGTGGGGCCCAGGCGGAGCTGGCTCTGCAGGAAGAAGGTGTGCGACGCAGCGAGCGGGAACGCCGGGCAGCGCTGGACCGAGTGACCACCCTGGAGAGGAGCCTGCAGGCTGCCGAGAGCGAGCTCCGGACCCACCAAGTAGGCATGAGGCATGCGTGATGATAGATGGGGCTTGTGGAGTGACAACCCTGTGTGATCCTGAGTGGGTCTCAGTCCTGTGAGCTTCACTGCTTCTGGCTGCTGGTTCTCTCAGCACTTGCTTTCCTCACCGTCTCCTAGCTCCATGCCAGATTAAAGAGCAGCATTGGGGAACTGTTCTGTGCCAAAGGCCGTTGGCTATTTATAACCTCATTCATAGCCATCCAGGACAGGCACACAGGAAACTGACGTATCTGTCCATCATGCATGCTCTACGGTCATGCCATCCCACATGGTTCTGCAGGCACAATGTTGGACACTCCCCCTGCAATAGATGTAGGAGGCTACACATTTTGGGGGCAGATTGAGAGCATACTCAGTGGTGCTCCCTGAGAGGTTGGGGGTCACTTGTGGCATGTTGGTTGGGGCCCCCGCTGAGGATCAGATCCCAGGCCTCCCATGTGCACAACATGTGGCCCAAAACTTTGAGCTGTCTCTTTGGCATGAGCCTGAAATTTTTTTTTTGTTTGTTTGTTTTGTTTTGATTTTGGGCCACACCTGGCAGTGCTCAGGGGTTACTCCTGGCTGTCTGCTCAGAAATAGCTCCTGGCAGGCACGGGGGACCATGTGGGACACCGGGATTCGAACCAACCACCTTAGGTCCTGTCTGGATCGGCTGCTTGCAAGGCAAACGCCGCTGTGCTATCTCTCAGGCCCCTGAGCCTGAAATTTTGAGCCTGATAGCCCTGGATTCAAATCCTGGTCCTTCCTCTCTGCCTGCCAGCTTCTCATTTCCTACATCTATAAGGGGAAGGCCTGTGAGCATCTGCCAAAGATTATACTCCAGATGCTTCAAGGACCTTTGTCCACAGAGGCGAGTTCTTGGGTGGGGGTGGAGATGAGAGTTATGTGTGTGGGCAGGTGGATATTCACACACATGTGTATATGTGCGTGTGTGGGTGGGTACATGTGTGCAAGTACTTGTATCTGGGTCAGGAAACACAGGCCCTGATGGTGATAACAGTCTAGACTTTCAGAGCCTGGAGCCCTGCCCCCTCCTCTCCGCTGTCCTCCCCTGGCCCTCCAGTTCTGCCCCCAGCCCACCCCTGCCTCTGGCTCCAGGCCCAGCTTGAGCTGGATTGTTGTGTCTGTGGCTCCAGCTCTGGCTGTGGGCCCAGCTGCAGGAGCCTTGGAAGGAGGCTGGGAGGAACAATGCTGGGCAGGAGCCAGAGTAGAGTGTTGCATGGCTCAGTCGGGGTTCTGACAGGGTGGGAGAGAGGCCAAGCCTGGAGAGGTCGGGTGGTGTTGTTATAATCTCCCCTGGTCCGCCTGGTTCCAGGAACGGAAGGAATTGCAGTCTGGCTTTTACACTCCTCGGCAGCCTCCATACCTGCCTGAGCCCATGGTGGGGGTGGGGGGTGGAGGGTGGGTGGAGCAGACCAGAGCAGAGCACCAGCCCCTGAAGCTTGGCAGGCCCAAGGCTCCTGCTGACTCAGCTCAGGGCTCACACATGTAACCCCTGTGCTTGCGTGTGAGTGGGACACAACACTTACACACATCTTCCCCCAGACTCTGAGCACTCAGGCGTAGGTGCCCTTACACCCCTGTCATTGAGCAAACCCCATACATGATGTGAAATAAGACAGGAAAGGGGCGATAGTACAGCAGTTGGATTCTTGTCTTCCTTTTTTTGGGGGGGGGGGTGGTGGGGGTGGTTTTGGCCACACCCAGTGGTGCTCAGGGACTACTCCTGGCTCTGCACTCAGAAATTGCTCCTGGCAGGCTCGGGGGACCATATAGGATTGCGGGGGTGGGGGGATCAGACTTGGGTCTGTCCTGGGTCGGCAGTGTGCAAGGCAAATGCCCTACCACTGTGCTATCCCTCTGGCCCCAGTATTCTTGTCTTGCACAAAGCTGACCTGGGTTTGATCTTGGGCACTACAAATGCCCAGCACCCCTCCAGGAGCAATAGCTGAACACAGCCAAGAATTAGCCCTGACCTAATTCACTGAGGAGGAAAAAAAAAAAAGACGGCATGAAGGGCTGTCTCAGTTGGCTCACCTTCAAGGGCATATGCTCCTGGAACCCTCTTAGGAGCCCACAGGGTCCCAGAGTTTGTGATTGGCCAGGCCACAGGGAAGCAGTGCCCCATTTCCTCTGGAGCTGGAGGGAGGGAGAGTGGCAGGCTGGAGAGCTGGGACCAAGGTTTCCCCTTTGGCCAGGATAAAATCAGCAAGCTGAAAGCCAACGAGGGCAAACTGGAGAGCGACAAGAGGCGCCTAAAAGAAGTACTGGATGCTTCAGAGAGCCGCACCATCAAACTGGAGCTGCAGCGGCGTTCCCTGGAGGGGGAGTTGCAGCGCAGCCGGTTGGGCCTGAGTGATCGGGAGGCCCAAGCCCAGGCCCTCCAGGAGCGGGTGGAGTCTCTGCAGAGACAGGTGAGCTCCTCCCTGTATAGTCTGGCCTTCTGAGCATGGGGCCTGACTGAGAAGGGTCAGTGCTGCCAATAGCCCCAGAAGCCAAGAATTGGCATCATCTCTGTTTCACAGGTGGGCAAGTAGATCACTAAGAGAATACATATGTGGTCTCAGGGATTGGATTGAATTGGGTTGGGCTGTGTGCAAGGCAAGCGCACTCCCCACTGTGCTATCTCTGGCCCACAAGGGGCATTTTGGATAAGAGATGCTGATTTCACTCACGACCCTTTTTGCCTTGGCTTCTGGGAAGTTCAGCTCTAGCTGGGATGTTGAATAAAGTCACTCTGGAGGCCAGAACATGGGCAGCTTTTGACCTCTGCCTCTTCCACAGCTTAGAGACTGTGGGGTGTGTGTGAGGCAGAAGAGGCTGTAGCATTAGGGCTTTACCTGAGAGTGGGTCAGAGTTCCATCTGGCTAGCCTAGTAGGTGCACATGGGCCTAATAAGTGTCTCTGACTTGGACTCAGATAGCTGGGGAGGGCCGGGATTAAGGCTGGCTTGGCTGATGGTGTACATGACAGAACAGTTGCCCTGTCCTTCTGCCAGGTGGCAGACAGTGAGGTGAAGGCAGAGACTCTGCAGCTGACAGTGGGACGTCTGAGTGGGGCTCTGGCTAAGGTGGAGGAGAGTGAAGGGGTCCTGCGTGACAAGGTGAAGGGACTCACAGAGACCCTGGCCCAGAACAGTGCCAGCCTCACCAGCACCCAGGACAAGAATCTGCACTTGCAGAAGACCCTGACTGCCTGTGAACATGACCGCCAAGTGCTCCAGGTATGGAGATACTCCAGGTTCTGCCTTGCGAGAGTTAGCCAATAGGAGCAGGCTTGAAGAACCTGGGTGGGAAGCCAGCCAATGTGACCATCAGTTGAATAACTTCGGAGCTATTCATTGAACCCATCAGCCACTGAGAGGAGGTTGGTGAGGGCCTGAGCCTACTAGAACAAGCCTTTGTAGATAGGCTTGGAGAAACCAGATACCAGAATAATGGGGAGAAGAGTTGGAGTTTAATTTTTTTTTATGTGAGTGCTAGGGATTGGACTCAGGGTTTCACACATGCCAGGATTAAGTGCTGAGCTCCACCCCCAGCTCAATGGGGGAAGAGCAGGGATCCGAATGGTCTCCTCTAGATGCAGAAAATGGACAGGTGCTAGGGTCAGGCCTGTTGAGCTTTCCCTCCAGGTGGGATGGGTACCTGTCTTAAAAGGCTTGTGAACCTGGCCCAGAGGTACAGAATAGAGGGAAGCCCTTTACAGGCCGGCATCATCAGCCCCCCTCTTCTAGGAACGGCTGGAGGCCACAAAGCAAGCGTTGTCTGAGGCGCGGAAGCAGAGCGGACAGCTGGCCGAGCAGGTACAGGCCATGCGGAGCGAGCTGGCTGACCTGGAGCTGCAGCGGGCAGAGGCTGAGGGCCAGCTGCAGCAGTTGCAGGAGGTAAGGGCCGGGGCAGTCCCAGACCTGGGGTAGGGACTTCCCACCTCCATATCTCCTCCTCTCCCAAGCCTAGTATCCCCCCAAGAAGGCAGGGTTCACTCCATCTATAACTCTAGTACAGAAGGGGAAACTGAGACCTTGAAGGTAGCAAGGCTCCAACTCTAGAGTAGGTACAGCAGTCTGGTACCGTCTGCCCCAGCTCAAGCTGTGTACTGAGGTCTCGTTGGGCCTTGTTTGTTTGTCCCAGGTGCTGCGGCAGCGGCAGGAGGGTGAGGCAGCGGCCCTGAACACGGTGCAGAAGCTGCAGGAGGAGCGGCGGCGGCTGCAGGAGCGTCTGAGCAGCCTGCAGCATGCCCTAGCCCAACTGGAGGCTGAGAAGCGGGAGGTGGAACGGTCAGCCCTGCGGCTGGAGAAGGACCGGGCAGCCCTCAAGAGGACCCTGGAGAAGGTGGGCTATGCCCTTCATTTTCTATGAGCGCTCAAGACCCTCAGTCCCGATCGGATGGCCTAAGAGTGAGGGTCTCGTGTCTTCAGGCCTCCCCGTCCTCTTGCCTCTTATCTTCATCCCCCTTTCCCCTCTCTTGGTGCCTGAACCCTTGGGGCTTTCCCTGACTAGGTGGAGCGGGAGAAGCTTCGCAGCCATGAGGACACCATGCGGCTGAATGCCGAGAAAGGCCGCCTGGACCATACACTCACTGGGGCTGAGCAGGAGCTGGCGGAAGCCCAGAAGCAGATCCAGCTGTTGGAGGTCCTGCACAATCAGCCCAGACCCCACCCCCACCACATCCTTAGTGCCAGGCTGTCCTGGGAGCTGCTGCCAGTCAGGCCACACCCACAGCCATGAACCCATGAGACCCGAAGCTTGGAAGGAGTGGCCCAGAGCCAGGTCCCAGGAGGAAGGGTCCTCCCCAAAGGAGAGAAAAGAGGCCCAAGTCTTGTTTGCAATCGAGCCTGCCTTTCTGTCTGCTGTGGACATGGAAGTGTTCTTAGGCACACAAGAATCATGGGGTATGGCTTGACTGATTAGGAATGTGGCTCATAAATCTGGGTCCTAGTAATTTCTTGTAGGGCTAGGCTATCAGGCATATGCATGCATCCATATGAATATTTTGGTTTTATCTTGGGGGGCCACACCAGGTGATGCTCAGGTGTACCCAGAAATTTGATCCTGGCTTGGGGGGCCATATGGGACACCAGGGGATCGAACTATGGTTGTCCTAGGTCAGCTGCATACAAGGCAAACGCCTTACCTCTGCAACACCGATCCAGCCCCTGGTTTTATTTTTTGTTTTTTTTTTTTGCTTTTTGGGTCACATCTGGTGATGTTCAGATGTTACTCCTTCCTCTACACTCAGGATCATTCCTGGTGGTGCTCAGGGGACCATTTCGGGGTTGAACTCGTGCAAGGCAAGCTCCCTACTACTGCTCCTATCCACATATGTCTTATCTGAACATGGGCCAAGTGCTCACAAGCTTGTTTTTATGCCTGTGTGCCTGTCACTGTATTTATTTTTATGTGTGTGAAGCAAGTAGTTTTATTTATTTATTTTTTTATATAGCTTACTTAGAAAAATGTGAGGGGGAGAAACAGAAAAGTACGTGCTGGAGAGAGAACATGGGTTTCTCCAGACAGGAAATAAGCAAGCAAAGAAACAGAGATAAGCAAGTGAGATACATGTTCTAGGGGCTTGAAGAGCAAGGCCTATCTCTGTACTTAAATATGTTTGCTTGTGTCTGGGACACCTGTAAGCCCTCACCTGCTTAAGTAGGAGTGACAGGGAGCCCCTACTTGGGATTTGCACAGCAGCAGAGCAGGATGCACACACAAGATCTTCAGATCCCCCTGACTACTCACATAACCAAGCCCCTGACCAGTGCCCCCTCTACAGGCTCAGGTGGTGGAACTGGAGCAGAACCACAGCCCCTCCCAGCTGGAACTGCAGCAGGAAGTGGAGCGGCTACGCAGTGCCCAGGTGCAGACGGAGCGTACACTGGAATCCCGGGAGCGGGCCCACAGACAGAGGGTGCGTGGGCTGGAAGAGCAGGTACTCAGGCTGGGCTCGGGCCCTCTCCAGGGGCTGCAGACCAGCAGGACTCCTATGCGGGGTGGACTGCTAGGAAAGCAGTGGTGGCACTGGAGAAAAGGGTGGCCTCTCAGGGTTAAGCTGACACCAGTGTGGGGCTTGGTGTTATCACCACTCTGTCAAGTGGTGTCAAGTATTGTCACCATCAGAGCTATTTTGAAATGGCTTTATTGACTTTTGGTCTATACCCAGCGGTGCTCAGAGGCTTCTCCTGAATCTAAACTCAGAAATCACTCCTGGCAGGCTTGGGGGACCAAACGGGATGCCAAGGATAGAACCTGGGTTGTCTGCATGCAGGCAAACGTCCTATCCACTGTGCTATCATTCTGGCTCCTTTTCTGATTTTTTATTCTAAACCAAGAGGACTCATTAGCTCCAAGCTTGGATTATCCCAGTATCCGATACCCCAGAGTAGAAGGGATGCTTATCCTAGGGGCTTCCCACCAACACAATAGCCAAAGTCCCAGAGATGAGCCTCGGTGGCCCCAACCTTGCTGGAGTGCCAGCCAGAGGGATAAGTGGGTGCCATGGTCCCCGGGGCACACTGAGTGGCAAGAGTAAGCCCCAGAAACCCTCAGCACTCCCGCATCACCAGCTGTCTGGCATCAGGTGAGACGGCCTTCTCTTCCAGGTGTCTACACTGAAGGAGCAGCTGCGGCAAGAGCTTCGGAGGAGCTCAGTGACCTTCTCTTCGCACTTCAACCCCGTGGAGAAATGAGCCTCTTCTCAGCTGGCATCCGAGAGAAGCCTCGGCAGGAACCACCACAGAGCCCGTGCCGCTCCCAGCCCCTGTGCTTAGCTGGGTTGAGGAGCTGGATGACTGTGTAGAAAGGTCGGGCTCCAGATGTGTCTGTCCCCACAGCAGCTGGCTAGCATCTGGTCAGTGAGAGCCCCTCAGATCTGTGGTCACCACCTCACCTCTGCACCCCTCCTGGGAGGAGCCACTGCTGATTGTAAAAGTAGTTGAGGGGAACTAGGGTACGGGGTCCTGTGTCTCTGGCGCACCCTTGGAGCAGGGTCTCATGGGAAGGAGCAGGGGAGAGATCTTTGCAGCCTTAGTTCAGAGAGTTGGTCAGAGTTTATGTATTTTTGTACCTTTTTATAATGTTAATGGTTCAGAGCTGTTGGATTTTTGTAACAAAACTCCTTTTGCTACAAACTACTGATGCCTAACGTGTCCTTTTCTATGAATTTGCTGCTCTCAGCACCTCTGGGAAGGTGACTGGAGGGGATACAGGTGACACTCAAAAGGGATTAGGGGTAAAGATTTGATAACCACCCTGAAGCTCAGCTGGAGAACATATCTCAGGGCACACACCGCTTTGCTCGCAGCCTCTATGGCCCTCCTCTGGGCTGTCTACCCTTTCGTCAGCACAGTTCACCAGGCTGCAGGGAGACCCCATATGGGCCTTGTTCCGCGGAGCAGGTGGATTATTTTTGGTTTTGTTTTTATTTTGGGACACACCCAGCAATGATCAGGGCTTACTTCCTGGCTCTGCACTCAAGAGTCACTCCTGGTGGTGCTAAGGGGACCATATAGGGTGCTGGGGTTAGACTCTGGGTTGGCTGTATGCAAGGCAAATGCCCTACCTGCTGTACCATCTCTTCAGCTCCTCCAGGTGGTTTTTTTGGTTTTGGGTCACACCCAGCAGTGCTCAGGGTTTATTCCTGGCTCTGCGCTCAAGAAGTCATTCCTGGCAGGCATGGGGGACCATATGGGATGCCGGGATTTGAACCATCGTCCATCCTGGATCGGCTGCATGCAAGGCAAATTCCCTACAACTGAACTATCTCTCTGGCTCCCTTCCAGGTTGTTTTAAGGAGATGCTTGGGAAGGTGCTTGTCCCCCCAAAGAGAAGTGACATTTCTCCCATGCAGCGCCAATCCCAGCCCCCTTACTCCTCCCTACCTTCCCCCATCAGATTTTGTCTCAGCTCAGCCATTTCTAGCTTGGCCCTTGGCTGGGAGACTTCCTGTCTCTGGGCTGTCTCCCAAGTGTTTAAATGAGGTGGACACAACCCGCCATTGACCTGTGGGACAGAATTGTCCTGCAGGGTTAGGAGGAGGAACCGTTGTCATCTCTGCTTCTGACCACGCACATTCTTCACTTCGCCTCCCATAAACCTGGGCCTCACATACCTTCCTGTGGGGACTGGAATAAGGCCCTCATCCGGTATTACTGATTCAGGCTCTTTTTGGAGCAATGCACCCTGGGCCTGAGGCAGGACAGAGGTACATGTGGACATGCAGGCACAAACACACACACACACACACACACACACACGCACGCACGCACGCACGCACGCACGCAAAGCCACAGGGTGCCCAGACACAAACAAACACACGCAAAGCCTCAGGGTTGGGGGTTTTCAAGCACTTGAGCCCTCTGTGAGTCAGACCACAATTATGAAGGCACCCGCCTCCCTCCCTGGGTCTCCACTGAGAAGGGGATTCCATGACTTTTGTAAAAACTGGTTTTTAATTTTATGTAAAACCAAGATGGCCGATGCCCCGGGGACTATAGAAAATCCAAGCAGACCAGCTGGGTTGAGGGGCATAGTCTACCTCAGGGTGGGGACGTAGGGGGACCCCCACAGAGGGACTGAGAGGCAGGGCCGGGCCTAGGCCCCGTGGTGCCCCTGAGGCAAACCCAGGACCAGCGCAGCCTCTTTATAGAATACAAGGAAGGAAGGGCTGGGAGGAAAGCACCAGGTCAGGCCAGGCCAGGCCTGAGGACCCCGGATTCAGGGTCCAGGTTTCGGGGTGCCAGCTGCACCCTAGCAACCCCCACAGCTCCTGGCACAGGAGGCTGCCACTGACTGGCACAGGCCGCTGAGGGCCATCACCCCACACTTGGAGAACTTGTCCCGACAGAGGTCAGCTGTGGTGGGGGGGGGCGACAAGAAGGAACAGAGGTCAAGGGGGCTGGACTGTGGGAACCCCATCCCAGCACCCCCTTGCGTTCAGGACTTAGGATCCCCAAAAGTGGCCTGGCACAGAACATAAGGGTACTAAACATGGGAGAGAGGGAGGGAAGGGTGGGGGTGATCTTCCTACCTCGGAGCAGCTCTTCATGGGCACAGACGGTGCGGACACAGATCTCCTTGTTGACCACATACACACGGCGGAGGCTGGGGAAATGGGGAGTGGGAGGTGTCAGCTATGGGCTTATCAGAATCTGGGAGAATCCAGACAAGCCCTGGCAGGGGAGTCCAGCCCCCCACCCCCAAGCCAGACCTGGGTTCTTGCTTCATTTTTGCCCCCTCCCGGCCCTGTCTGTTGGAGCGCACCCTGCTGGCTGCCCCACACCGGCACACCTGTAGAAGCAGATTTCGTTGACACATTGCTTGCAGGGCTTGTGAATGGAGTAGAGACGGGTGCATGGGTACTGCTCCTCACGACAGTCTGGGTGACACGTGGGATCAGAGATCAGGGACCCACAGTGGGCCCTGATCTGGAGACCTACCTCTCAAATCCTGCCTGTTTCTGCACGTGTGTTCACATCCCCAACACAGGTGCCATGGCTAAACTACCTGATTTTGTTTGCCTTTAATTTTTGTTTTTCATTTGCATTTTATTTTTGTTTGGGGCCCCACATGGTAGTACCCAAAGGCTATGGCCAACAGGGAGCCTGGAGATCGATCGCATGCAGAGGTGCAGGAGAAACCATGAAATGCAGGCACAGAAGCCAAAGCTTAATTCTTTGAGGTCTGGCCCCAGCCCTGATTACTGTGTATTTGTATTGTCAGGATGGATCGACATGATTCATCCTTGTGACAAGTGCCCCACTACTGAACCACCACCATCCCCAAATTCCTGTAATTGGGTTTGGGAACCATACCAGGTGGTGCCTGGGAGACCATGTATTCTGGAAACTGAACCTGGGACCCTGCACGCCAAGCCTGTGCTCTAGACCTGTTGTCTGATCTTAGACAAGATATTCTGTGTGTGGTCTCACAGCCACATATGGAGACAGCAACTATTCAAACATTAGTTTACACACAGAAACAGCACACATATCGACACATGCTTCATTCTTACTTTCGCCAATGCTTACACACAAGGTCAGGGATTCTGGCCCAAGCTAATGCTTTGGCATCTCTCATGCTTTTGGCTTAAGATGGCACAGGGCGTGCAGGTACGCTTTACCTGCCTAATCTCATCTGCCTAGTCCCCTGACAGACAGGAAGCCTGCGAACATGCTTTGGCCCTTGGGGAGACTGCAACAGCTCCTGTACAGAGTCCCTAAAAAGACCTAAAATAGGGCAAGTCTGTTGTCTGTTCCACCACCACTTGCAGAGCCCAAGGCCTGGCTCTCTCTGCTCCAACAGTACCATACCCCCACTTCACCCCAACTTTCAAGCCCATGGCAGTGCTTACCCAGAGGCCCAGGTTCCGTGGGCTCCGTCTCTGTGTTCCCTGGTTCTGGAGTTGGGACAAGGGCCAGCAAAAATCAGAGAGGCATCTAGCC
The DNA here is from genome assembly GCF_024139225.1 of Suncus etruscus. NCBI lineage: Eukaryota > Metazoa > Chordata > Mammalia > Eulipotyphla > Soricidae > Suncus > Suncus etruscus. The sequence continues at coordinate 20,989,851 of NC_064851.1, read as the reverse complement.
AGGGCAAAGTTTTCCATTTTCCCAGGGTGACAGACATGCAACCTACCAGGGGTGAGTGCTGAAATGACTTCCTGCTGGACTTGCTGCTGGGACTGGAACTGCTCCTCGGGGGACTGAGAAGTCACCTCTGCAACAGGAAATAAAGAGAAGGGGACCTGTTTCTCCCCAGAAGATCTCCATGAGCTCCCCATCCAGCTGCCCCCATCCCTTCTGTCTCCCCACATTTTACCTTGATAATCATAGTAGTCTGAATTGGCTGAAAACAAAAAAGAATGTGAAATGGGTGGGAGGCAGGTTAGCTCCCAGTTCCAAAGCAAGTGAGGTCACAGACCGAGTCAGAGACATCCCTGAGGTTCCCAACCTCCTCCCCCAAACCAGCTACAGGCTGAGGACTCAGGTCTGAGACTGTGCAGGACAGGAAGCAAGGGGCAGGCAGAGCCTCACCGAATTGGTCCTGGTCACTGTACTGGTTGTACTGTATGTGGTCCAGGAATGGAGGCAACGGGTCCAGGTCGTACTGGCCCTGAGCCAGCAGGCCTGCACAGGAGGGCAGAACACAAGGGTAGAGGACCCCAGGGAATTCCTGGAGGACCAGGGGCCTACAACTAAGCTATATTTTGATCTGGGATCACACCTGGTGGTGTTTGAAGGCTAATCCCAACTCAGTACTGGATTTTTGGGGGAAGGAGTTAGATCACACTTCAAGATACTCAGCAGTGGTTACTCCTGGCTCTGTATTTAGGAATTATTCCTGACAGTACTAGGAGAACCATAAAGATGCCAGGGATTGAATCCTGGTTGGCCGCATGCAAGACAAGTGCCCTACTAACTGTAGTCTCCCTCTGTCCCCCAGCTCAGTGCTAGGGGGTGCTTGGGAGACCATGTGGTGCTGGAACTGAACCTGAACTTTGATTGCAAAATATGTTCTCGGTCCTTTTGAGCCATATCTCAGGACCTACTGAAATTAATACCCAGGGCCCGGAGAGATAGCACAGTGGCGTTTGCCTTGTAAGCAGCCGATCCAGGACCAAAGGTGGTTGGTTCGAATCCCGGTGTCCCATATGGTCCCCTGTGCCTGCCAGGAGCTATTTCTGAGCAGACAGCCAGGAGTAACCCCTGAGCACCGCGGGGTGTGGCCCAAAACAAAAAAAAAAAAAAAAGAAAAAGAAAAGAAAAGAAAAAAGAAAAAGAAATTAATGGCCAGGGGGCCGGAGAGATGGAGAGATAGCCTGGAGGTAAGGCGTCTGCCTTCCAGGCAGAAGGATGGTGGTTCAAATCCCGGCATCCCATATGGTCCCCCGTGCCTGCCAGGGGTGATTTCTGAGTGTAGAGCCAGGAGTAACCCCTGAGCACTGCCGGGTGTGACCCAAAAACCAAACAACAACAACAACAACAAAAAATTAATACCCAGGAAAAGTAAACTCATTTTCTCTCCCCCATTTCCCAGTTTTTGGACTACACCCAAAATTACTCCTGATTTTGCACTCAATAATCACTCCTTGAAATGTTCAGGAGACCATGGGGCCAGAGCAGTGATACAGAGTGGTAAGGAGTCTGCCTTGCCGGCATCCCACATGGTTCCCCAAGCCAGGAGCGATTTCTGAGTGCATAGCCAGGAGTAACCCCTGAATGTAACTGGGTGTGACCTACCCCACCCCAAAATGTTCAGGAGACCATAGGAGATACTGGAGACCAAACTCTGGCCACATGCAAGGGAAGCACCCTATTTGCTAGACTATCATTTAGATCCTTCATTTTCTTTTTTTTTTTTTGGTTTTTGGGTCACACTCGGTAATGCTCAGGGGTTACTCCTGGCTATGAGCTCCTGGCTTGGGGAACCATATGGGACGCCCGGGGATCGAACTGTGGTCCGTCCAAGGCTAGCGCAGGCAAGGCAAGGCACCTTACCTCTTGCGCCACTGCCCGGCCCCAGATCCTTCATTTTCTTTTGTTTATTTTCTTTCTTTTTTTTTTCTTTCTCTTTTTCTTTCTTTCTTTCTTTCTTTCTTTCTTTCTTTCTTTCTTTCTTTCTTTCTTTCTTTCTTTCTTTCTTTCTTTCTTTCTTTTTTTCTTTCTTTCTTTCTTTCTTTCTTTTCTTTTTCTTTCTTTCTTTCTTTCTTTCTTTCTTTCTTTCTTTCTTTCTTTCTTTCTTTCTTTCTTTCTTTCTTTCTTTCTTTCTTTCTTTCTTTCTTTCTTTCTCTCTCTCTCTCTCTCTCTCTTTCTTTCTTTCTTTCTTTCTTTCTTTCTTTCTTTCTTTCTTTCTTTCTTTCTTTCTTTCTTTCTTTCTTTCTTTCTTTCTTTCTCTCTCTCTTTCTTTTTTTCTTTCTCTCTCTCTTCCCTCCCTCCCTCTCTCCCTCCCTCCCTCCCTCTCTCTCTTTCTCTCCTTCCTTCCTCCCTTCCTTCCTTCCTTCCTTCCTTCCTTCCTTCCTTCCTTCCTTCCTTCCTTCCTTCCTTCCTTCCTTCCTTCCTTCCTTCCTCCCTTTCTTCCTTCCTTCCTTCCTTGGGATTGAAGTGATTTGGGATTTGAAGTAGGTAGAGCACTTTCTTTACACATGACTGACCCAGTTTAGTTCCCAGCACCCATATAGTTCCTCAATAGCACTAAAAATGAGCCCTCAGCACTGCTGGGTATGACCAAACAAACAAAAACAAACCCCAAGTCAAGTTGTACATGATGGGGACTAAAACTAATACAGTGAGGAAAGCACTAGCTTTGCACATGGCCACCCCCAGTTTGCCCAGCAACCATTCTAAGCACAGCCAATAGTGACCCCTGAACACAGAGCCAAGAGTAAACCCTGAGCATAGCTGGGTATGACCCAAAAACCAAAAACCAAAAAAAAAAAAAAAAAAAAAAAAAAAGATCTTACAGAATGTTTGGACCACAAAAAGGTCCTAGAACCAGGTCTCTGGAAAAATGGCTCAAGCACTGAAGCACATGGTTTGCACACTAGAGTCTTAGGTTCAATCCTCAGCCCTCATGGAACTCTGAGAACTGCTGAAAGTGACCTCCTGGTACAGAACTGGGGATACAGCACTGTCAGGTGCAGTCCCTCTCTACAAACAGATTAAAAGCAAAAACAAAACAAAGCCCAGGTCTCTAAACTTCCTACGGGTGGCCCCTCCTCCTGGGTGCTCCATTAGGGATAGTGAGAGAAAAACCCAGACTAAGTCTGGGCTACTCTCTGGAATGCTGCTGAGGAAGACAAGGGAAGGGTTCAGATTTGGAGGGCTGGCACTCCAGTCTAAGGTGCAGGAGACCCTGGGAACTGAGCAGCAGTGGGTTTGGGCTGGCTCTCACCCCAAAAACGCACCCCACCCCACCCCACCCCACAGAAAGGGCATCCCCACTTACCAGGCAGGAGAAGCAGGTAGAGGCTTACAGCTCTCATGGCCACACTGTGAGGGGGCTGGGCCAGTATCAGAGGGCAGCTGGGGTGGAGGGGACAAGCTGCAGCCCAGGCTCACTACCCTGGGACTGCAGACACCCCCTCCCCAACTCAGCCTGGAAAAGGAAGTAGTCAGAACACACAGGGAGGCTGGCAGGTGTGTGTGACTATGATGGGGGAGCATTTTGGAGGGGGCCCTTCATACTGGGATCCCTAATTCCTGTCCCTGAGGTATTGAGATCTGAGAGACATGGGTCTCCCACCTGTTTCTGGGCAGCTCTTGTATAGCAGACAGTCCCCCACTGCTCTGCACAATGGAGACATTTTGGGGATGTGCCATGTGGCACCAGGGATCAAACCTGGGTTTCTGTAGGTAAGCATACTCTCAGCCCGTTGAGATATCTCTTCTCTCTCTCTCTGTCTCTCTCTCTCTGTCTCTGTCTCTCTCTCTGTCTCTCTCTGTCTCTGTCTCTGTCTGTCTGTCTCTCTCTCATACACACACACACACACACACACACACACACACACACACACATTTCAGGGGTACTTAATTTAATTGAGAGAGGGAAGGCTCAGGGATCACTCCTGACTGCTTGTGGGAGGATATCATATGTGTTGCTGAGGCTCTAATGGGATTGGCAGAATGCAAGGCAAGTGCCCTCCTTGCTGTACTCTGTCTAACTCAGCAGGAATTTTTTATTTGTGGGGTGTCTAAGGGTCACTTCCAGCAGTGCTCAGGGGTTACTCCTGTTTCTGCATTCAAGAATCACTCCTGGTGGGGCTGGAGAGATAGCATGGAGGTAAAAGCATTTGCCTTGCATGCAGAAGGTTGGTGGTTCGAATCCCAGCATCCCATATGGTCCCCTGAGCCTGCCAGGAGTGATTTCTGAGCATAGAGCCAGGAATAACCCCTGAGCGCAGCCGGGTGTGACCCAAAAGCCAAAAAAAAAAAAAAAAAGAATCACTCCTGGTAGGCTTGGGGATGGGGGGATGTGTAAATATGGAATGTTAGGGATCAAACCAAAAGGCCGCATGCATGGCAAACACCCTACACCCTGTGCTATTGCTCTGGCCCCATATATATATATATATATATATATATATATATATATATATATATATATATATATATATATATACACATTATATACATAAAGTAGTTTTAGGGCCACACCCATTAGTGCTCAGGCGTTATTCCTGGCTCTGCACTCAGGAATCATTCTTGGCAGACTTGGAGAGACCATATGAGGTGCTGGAGATCCAACCCGGGTCGGCCATGTACAAGGCACGTGCCCTACCCGCTGTACTATTGTCCTGGCCCTAGCAGATATTTTTAATTCCCACCAGCACTCATGCCTGCTGCCTTCTGACCCGACACCTCCGTGGGCATCTAACGCACTGACCCCAGGCTCAGCTCCAAGCCCCCAGCTCTGCTCAGCCAGTACCATAGACGCCACTGCCTCTGCCAAGCCCACCACCTGCTCCCAATTATCCCTGGGCCCCCTAGGGCAGCCAGGCCTGGGCAGGACTCCCAGCCCCCAGAAGATTCCTCTCTTGCCAGGCCTCCCCCAACCTGGCGGTCTGCACCAGGGCCCCAGACTGAAGCAGCTTGTCTGTGGCTGCAGGAAGTGTCAGGGAGGAGCCTGAGCAGGCAGTGAACCATGCTAGCTGTCTCCCACCCCAGGGGCACAGGCTGCGTGTACAACTGTGCATGTCTGGAGGAGGCCTGGGTCCATTGCTTTATGTAGTGCAAGAGCTCCTGGGACATCCAGCCTCTGTCTGTCTCTTCTTTCATCATTGCTGCCCACCACAAGCTCCCCACTGAGGAAGCTTTTCCACATGGCTTCCTGGGAGGGGGTCTAACTTGGCTGTACCCCCACCTGGCCCACACTAGGGACCCCTCAGGAAATCTAGAAGGAAAGAATGAGCAGAAGCCTGGCATGGTTCTGCCTTCCTTCCGGACCTAGGACTTCTTGCCCCTTCTCCACTTCCTCCATCCCAGGAAGCTGGAGAGCTGTGGCCTGCTGGAGTAGTGGCCCATAGGTAGGGACAGCTGGCTCTGCCAACCTTTTGTCTCCTCCCTGGAGAGTAGATTGAGGGAGATGAGGGGGACTTAGGAGACCCCCTCCCCCCACCGTGCCTCTATCCCCTGGTTTGATCTCTATAGCCAGGCAAATAAATGGGAGCTGCTCAGTGAGCAGCGGCTTGACAGGATCTCCTCAGGTTCCCCAGGTGCCTCTGTCCCCAGCACCCCTCTGAGGCTTCCAGGCCCCTGCCTGGAGACTTTCTGGCACACAGCACCCCAGTATTTTTGAGGGGAAGGGTGTCCCCTGGGAAAGAGACTGAATTGCAAGGAGTGAGAGGTGCTGGGATCAAGGACCCTTCAGAGCTATCGCATCTCCAGGCACTTGTAGGAGTTTTGGAGTATGGGGGGAGTCTCGGACATGCCAAGAAGGCCGGCTGCCCCCCTCCATCCCCAGAGGGGTCGGGCGGGGAAGCACCCCCACTTCGTGCAGCGTCGAGGAGAGGGCCTGGCCAGCCGCTGGGAGAAACCAGATGTGGGCTCCACAGCTGGGAACAATCAATCAGCAGCAGCAGAAGCCAGGGCGCTCTGCTCTACTCTGCTCTCGGGTCTCTCATCTCTTTGTCTCTGTCCCCCAAAACCCCCGCTGGCCACATCCCAACTTCTCGGGAGAACAAAAGCTGGGGAGCCCCTCGGAGCTGCCCCCCAAAAACTAGGCCTCTTCCCTTCCCAGCGTGCGTGCATCCTCCTAGGTGTCCCCCAAAACTTTCCAAGCAGCCTCAAGCAGCATCCACTCAGGGGGTCCTGGGCGTGCACCCCCTCCCCAAGATCGGAGGGGTCTCTGCAGAGCGCAACATTCTCTATTTTGGGGGGACACTCCGACGTCTTGGCCAGCGACTTGGGGACCCCCTCCAAAGTCCTACCTACCTGTCCGGGTCACTCCGCCGCCCAGCTCGGTCCCGAGTCCGCCAGAGCCGCCCCTTGGCCGGCGCCGAGCCCCCCTTCGGGCCCCCCGATGGGGCCAGCGCCCGCCCTCCAGTCCCGTTAGAATCTGCTGGGTCCTAACGCGAGCGCCGCAGCCCGGGCGCCACGCTGCGCTCTTGGGGCTCCAAGTATCTTTTGGGGGCGGCGCCCCGGCCGGTCCCCGCCAGGATGGGCTTTGCAAGTCGGATTGTTTCCTTTCTGTCTCCACCACATCTTGGTCCCCAGCAAGCCTTATGAGGCCTAGTCAGCTAGGAAGGCTGCTTTGCCAATCTGCTGCTTCTCCCAGCCTGGGTGCACTCTGGCCTCTCCGACCTGGATTTTTCTTCTTAGAAAAACTCCCAGAAATGATCCATAGTCCACGGGCCAGGACTTTATTTCTTCGAGCCCACAAGCTACATAAAGACATCCAGGCCTTGGCTCCAAAATATCCCCCCAGGCACATCTTTAGCAAGGAGGATCCAAGTCCAAATTCAAAGTTACCACCTCCTGAGCCTTTCCCCAGACCTGGGCTTAGTAGGAAGGCGCTGGTGCCTCTTGGGGGAAGTGGGATGGATTCTCCTTCCATGACTGGGGTATGCTCCCTGCCTTCGGCTAGCTCCTGTCCCATCCTGTGGTCCCAAGGTTCCTTCCTTCCCTTTCCCAGGATCTGGCTCCAATCCCTGCATTTTTTAATTCCCCTGGCATTTTTTCTTTCTTTTTTTTGGGGGGGGGGTCACACCCCGCGGGATCAAACCTAAGCCCTCCTGGGATCAAACCTAAGCCCACCATGTGCTTGGCAAATGCTCTACCTGCTTTATTATGGCTCTAGTCCCTTTTCTTTTTTTTAGGACCATACCCAGTAGTGCTCAGGGGTTAATCCTGGCTCTGCTCTTAAAGAATAACTCCTGACTATGCTTGGGGGACCATATGGGATGCTGGGGATCAAATCCTGGTCACAGTGTGCAAGGCAAATGCCCTCTCTGATGTGCTATCACTCCAAACCCCCCCCCCCCTTTTATTTTCATTTTGCAGGGGATGTTTGGGTCACCTTTGGAAGTGCTTAAGGATTACTCCTAAAGATGCTTAGAGAACTGAGTTTATGGAGTACTGGAGATGGAACCAGGTTGAGCCTCCCTCTATTACCTGCCCAGGGCCTTTACTCCAGCTGTTGCTTTGTCAAAGTTCTAGTTGAGGTCTACCGAGATTACAGATAAAATCCTCTGTTCTCTATCTACTTTCTGTTCATAGTTCTTATGCAGCCATGTTTGTGATCCTTAAAAAACCCTCTGTGTCCCCCCAAAATTTCTAGGAAGACAGAGACAAGGGTCTTTTCTGCTCTGCCAGTTTCTGCTCACCCAGCACAGTACCAAGCTGCTCCAACATTTGTGATGCGAATGGTGGATGTGGCAAAGATGCTCCCAGGAAGAATGACCAAGTGGGGGTGCTGGGCCCCAGTCTTGGGAGCAGTACTTGGTCCTGGTCAGCGTACATTAGATCTTCCAGTCAGGAGGAGCTGGGTGGGAGGCAGGAAACCGTTTCCTTCTTGCAGTCAGCCAGCAGGCCAGGGGGCCAGGTTGTACCTCCAGAGTAGGCCTTGGCCAGTGTCCCCAGATGGGATGAGGCCAGAAGCTCCCACCCATTTCCTCATTCTGGCCAGGGAGATGTGAGCTCAGAGCCTGGATCACAGCTAGGTTTGGCCCAAAATACAAGGGCCAGAGCAATAGTACAGTGAAGAGGGCATTTGCCTTGCATGTGGTAGACCCAGGTTTAATCTCCAGCATTCCATACCCTGAGCCCACCAGGGTTAATTTCTGAGTCCAGAGTCAGGAATAACCCCAGAGCATCACCAGGTGTGAACTCCTCAAACAGAACAAAACCCTAACAACAACAACAACAACAACAACAACAAAAATAACAAAAACAAAGGAGGCATTTGTTTAAGACAAGTCTATGTTCCATCCACCCCTTTCAGGAGGGGAGACAGAGAGTGGGAACTGGAGTAAAAAAGATCTGGACCTGGGGTGGAAGGAATTGCCTTACAGATCATGCCTGATAAATCTATGTCAAGAGTTCCACTTTTCTGGGGCTGAAGAGATAACACAGTGGTAGGGCATTTGTCTTGCATACGGCCAACCCGGCCAACCAGGAGGGACCTGGTTCAATTCCCAGCATCCTATATGGTCCCCCAACCTGCCAGGGGGAAATTTCTCAGCTTAGAACAGGAGTAACCCTTGAGCACTGCTGGGTGTGGCCCAGAAACCAATCAATCAATGAAGTTAAAAAAAAAAAAAAAAAAAGAAGAGTTCCTTGGGGCTGGAGAGATAACATGGAGGTAAGGCATTTCCCTTGCATGCAGAAGGACCACAGTTCAAACCCCTGCATCCTATATGGTCCCCCAATCCTGCCAGGGGCGATTTCTGAACAGAGCCAGGAGTGACCACTGAGCGCTGCCAGGTGTGACCCAAAAACAAAAAAACAAAAAAAAAGAGTTCCAGTTTTCAGTGTTACACATGCATGGAGTTGGGCCTGGCAGCGCCATCTGGGATCCCTGGCACCACAAGCAGTTTCCAGCCATAATCAGGCAGCTAAAGGGATGCAACCTTTGGCAAGCACCACACTAAAAAGACGTGCAAGTATCGCTTCAAATTCCCGTGAATGCCAGAACCATGACCTATGTGCCTTTAAAATAGTGTGACTCCTGGTGAGTGCATGTATGAGCACCCCAAGGAAAGGAGAGTGGGTCTTGGAACACCTCCATGGTTGTGTGAGCATGATTACCTCATGTGCAGGAGAACCACAATCAGTGATGCCAGGTAATCCCCATAGCATCAGCCATAAAGAGATCCAGCCCCACCTCGGACTGACTACCTGTGTGACCTCCTAGGAGACTCAGTTTTCTTCTTTTTCTTTTGGTTTTTGGGTCATACCCGGCGGCAGCGGCGCTAAGGGGTTACTCTTGGCTCTGCACTCAGAAGTCACTCCTGGCAGGCTCGGGGGACCATGTGGGATGCCGGGAATCGAGCCACCATCCGTCCTGGGTTGGCCGTGTGCAATGCAAATGCCTTACCGCTGCGCTATCACTCTGGCCCTGGAGATTCAGTTTCTATATCTGCGAAATGGGGACAGAGTTCAGTGATACTGTATATAAAATGCTGAATGCAGGGCATCTGTTCAACCTAAAGAATTATGACCATCTGATGAGAGAAGAGCGGCCCAGGCAAGGGTGTTTTCCACTGTAGTCTGAAAAATTCAAGAGCTGCTGGGGGCAGATGTGCTGGGTCCCAGTGCAAGACAGGCACAGACAAGTCAGGAAAATATGAGACTTTATTTGCTCCACCAACAGCAGCTTTAGTGGGGCTGGTAACTGCTGTCTCTATGCAGAAGGTCTAACATGAGGACCATGGCTCACATAGCCCTCCCGTAGAAAAAAGGGAAGTGGTACCAGGCGGACACACTTGGGGCACAAGTATGCCACCTACCAACCTCAGGGCTGTCAGGAATGATGATGGTGGTGGTATCTGGAGATGGACCCAGGGTAGGTAGGGCTCAGTGGCAGAGTTCGTGTCCAGGATGCCAGCTCAGGGCCTGTACTACCTCACAGGCCCAGTAGGGGGCGGCCAGGGCTGCTCTGCCAGCTCCTGCTCCAGTTGCTTAAATCGCTTCTTGGAGACCCTCTTGGGCTTGAGCCGCTGCAGGCAGGCAGGGAGGCACTGGTCCAGCACACTCTGCAGAGGGAGGTGGTGGGGGCAGTTGTGGCTGAGTGGCCCCGCCTGGCCCACCCGCCTCATAGTCTCTCCACCCCGATCCAGAAAGCCCCACCTCGAGCATGAAGGCCCCCACAAAGTTGCAGGCGATCAGGCCTAACAGCAGCATCTTGAAGCTGGTGTCAGCGATGGGCTTCAGTGCCAGCGGCCCCTGCAGGAGGCCGGGGGCCAGGAGGAGGCCCACCAGGACAGAGGCCAAGAGCACCAGGGCCACTAGGAAGGACACTGCGGGGGGTGGGGGTGATGGTTGAGGGGATCGCCCACTGCTAGGACCCCTCCACTTCTCTCCCGTATGCCTCCTTCACCACCCTGTGCACCCCCCACTGAGGGCTGGCACCATTGGTGTAGAGTGGCTGGCGGAAGGGCGCGCCCTTAGACATGGCCACAGCCAGGATGAGGTACTGGAAGCTGGACAGGGAGAAGACCACTGTGTTCTCGTAGTTGGGCAGGTTGTCGGGAGCAGGCACTGTCCTGTTCAGTGGTACAAACCTGGATGGTGCAGGCACCAGGGGTTAGGGATCTGGTGGGGGAAGAAGGGTGGGATGGGGGTGGGTACAGGGGCTTCGAACTCACCAGGGCTGGGCTACAGTCAAGAAGTAACCCCCGAGTTGCACGCCAGCCACCAGAGTCACCTGCAGCAGCAGGCTGCTGAGGACAGGTACGCTGAGCAGGGCCCCAGGAGGCCGTGCCCGGCCCAGGGTCTTGGCCGGCCCTGTGCGGCTCATGAGCACTGCCACGGTGGTAGTGATGACCAGGTCGATGGCCAGGAACTGCACGTCGCCCAGGTTAGTGTTGATCTGCCAGCAGGGGAGAGGGCAGAGGGGAAATTGAGGTCTAGCCATGACCCAGAGTCAGAGAGAAGGAGGAGGCTCGCCAGTCAATGAAAAAGGGTAGGAGAGATATAATACAGCGGTAGGGGATTTAGCTTGCATGTGGCTGACTTAGATGGACTCAGGTTTGATCCTTGACATCCCATATGGTACCCGAGCCTGCCAGGAGCCATTTCTGAGTGCAGAACCAGGAGTAACCCCTGAGCACCTCGGAGTGTGGCCCAAAAACCCAAAACAAAACAAAACAGAGTCAATGGAAGAGGCATTAGCACTGCCTTCAGGGAGTCAGCAGGAGAGAGGGCAGAGGGGAAACTGAGGCCTGGCTGTGACTCAGAGTCAGAGAGGAAGGAGGTTCTAACTCTCCAATCAGAAAGGGCAGCCATGTCCTCCTAACCTTGGGAGCCCTGAATCTGGTAGAGGTGGGGGGCTGCCCTGACTTTAATAAGCCCCTCTTCCAGGGGCTGGAGTGACAGGACAACGGATAGGGTGTTTGTCTTGCATACGGCCAGCCCTGGTTCCATCTCTGGTATCTCATATGGTCCTTGAGCCAGGAGTAATTTCTGAGTACAGAGCCAAGAGTAATGCCTGAGCGCTGCCAGGTGTGCCCCAGCGCCCAAAAAGCCCTCTTCCAGGGGCCAGAGCAGGTACTGTAGGTAGGGTGCTGACTCAGGTTCCATCTCCAGCATCCCATAGGGTCCCCCACCTTGAGCACTGCCAGGAGTGATTCCTGAGTGGAGTCCAGAGTAACCCCTGGGCCTTACCAGGTATGACCCATATTCGAATCTAATACAGGGAGGTCTCACGTGGGGAAATCTGATGTTGTCTTACACGACCCCCATTAGGTTACTGGACACCCTCAGTTTGGGACCTCAGAAAGCACCTAGATGTATAGTGGACACAGGACAGATGCTGGCACAGAATTCACATGGCCCTATGGTGTTGCCATTTCAAGTGGAATGAGTGACCAGAACTCAGAGGTGGGGAAGGGAAGGAGGCCCTGCAGGAAAGCCATAATCGGGACCTGTAGGGCTGGGGCTCAGCTCCACCACAGTCTCTCCCATGAAGACAGACCTTCCTGGAGCTTGCCGTGGACTCACCGTATAGAGCAGGAGGACAGAGATGAACTGCGTCAGGCTGTACAGGGCCATATATTTGAAGACGCTGAAGGATGTGTCCAAGGAGCAGCGACCTTCCCTGGGGTGTGGGGGTGAGTATTAGGGGCTGCCACACTTTAGCAACGCCCTTGACCCCTGGGGGGGGACCTGCCTCCTCACCTGATGACCATGGGCACACACTCAATGCTAGCCATGCTTGAGGTGAAGGGGGAGACTACGGAGGCCTCAGCCTGAGACAGCGAGATGCCCACGTCAGCCGCCTTCAGGGCCCCACAGTCGTTGGCGCCATCCCCACACATGCCTACGCAGTACCTGGCACATGGGATGGGACAAATTTGGGCTCACAGGTGGGCGCTGGATAGGAGGGTCCCGCCACTGGCCCCATCCATTCTAGAGGCTTGCTGAAGGAACCCCGACTCCCCCACTCAGGGAAGGCCTGGTCCACAAGGAGAAGCTTGGTAAACAGGGCCGTGGGCATTCCCAGCAGATGAGCCAGGGCAGTGGCCTGATTCCCCCAGGCTTGGGGGAGTCCCCAGAACTGCTGCCACCTGTACTCACTGAAGCTTCTGCAGCTCACACACCAGCTCTGTTTTCTGCTCTGGGGCCATTCGGGCAAAGACACAACCCTGGACCAAGACCTTGAGCAGAGGGGGTGGAGATGGGGTTGGGGTTGAAGAAATTGGGTGGGGGAGAGGAACAGGGGGAGGCAAGGGGTTTCCCTTCCCTACCTTGGGCAGCAGCTTGGGGAAATGCTTCATGAGGACCTCAAATGTGGACCCACTGAGGGCCAGGTGGCGGCAGCGGGGGTCTGGCTCCATGGTGTAGCCTGCCGTCTGGTTAGCATCCTGGGGGCACCAAGGATGTTCAGCTCAGCTCTCCTGTGCCACCCTGGAGCGTGGGCGCAGACCCAGGTGACACAGGTGGGCCCCTGAGGTGTGTGGGGTGTGGCAGGCATTCTGGGTCCCACTCACCGTGGCCCCATTCACAGTGGCAGGAGGGTCATCGGGCAGAAGCTCCAGTGAGGCTGGCTGACCCCGTGATGGGGGACGGGCATGGAGGATGACCAGCTGCTCCTGGGGTCCCACCATGCCACAGCTCCGTGCTACAGTGACAGCAGTCTGCAGGTTGTCCCCTAGAGGGACAATAAGGCAAGGTCAAGATTTGGTGATGGTGGACATCTGCAAACAGGGAAACTAAGCCTGGTGGCATCTCTGTTTAGGATGGGCCAAGCTCGGGTGAAGCAGTGGATGAACTCCGGTTTTCTTTGTCTGTGGCAAGGTCTTAAGAAGAAGAAATGCATGCCTTCTAATTGTGAGGTGAAACTAGAGGACGCTCCACATCATCCTGACTTCAATGTAAGATATGCACAGAATTCAGGATCTCTAACTACAGAAACCTGACATCAACAGCGATTGTACGAAAATTTTTTTTACTGGGACCGCAGGGAATGACTTAGGGGTTGGACAACCTAGTATGCCTGGTGCCCAGAGTTGGTCTTATGCCAGGAAACATCAGAGGTAAGGCCTTCTTGTATTTAGACCAAGGCTTTCATTTCCCCCATATTTTGCTGGTCCTATGCAGACAACAATTGCCACTCTCACACCGTTTTTACTGTATTTCTTTAACTTTCCTTAAAAAAAAAAAAAAAAAAAAAAAAAGGGCCCAGACAGATAGGACAGCGGCGTTTGCCTTGCAAGCAGCCTATCTAGGACCAAAGGTGATTGGTTCGAATCCGGGTGTCCCATATGGTCCCCGTGCCTGCCAGGAGCTGTTTCTGAGCAGACAGCCAGGAGTAACCCCTGAGCAACGCCGGGTATGGCCCAAAAAATAAACAAACAAACAAAAAACAACAACAACAAAAAAGAAGAGCTTACTAAACCTTCTTTTAGGGCTTTAATGAGTTCAACGGTGATTCAATAATTTTCAAAAATATACTTGCTACTGAACTTTGTCTTCTTTCCTTTCTCTTCCATCTCTTTAGTTTTTCTATTTTTTAAAATAACTTTGCCTTTGTTCTTCCTAAAACAAATGTATTATGATCAACTGTGTTAACTATGTGATGTATTTTCTTTAAATAAAAAATAAAAAAAAGAAGAAGAAATGCAAAGACAGGACCACAAGGGCATCAGAGCGTTGTGGCGCTTTGCTGGAAGGTTCGTGTATGAGAGGGACATGGGGAACTCACACACTGCCCCATGGAGAATCTTTTTACTCCCTGAAACTGTCATAACCTTTGAAGTTATGACTTCACTCTCTCTCCTCATTTCTTTTTTTTTTTTTTTTTTTTTTGGTTTTTGAGTCACACCCAGCAGTGCTCAGGGGTTGCTCTTGGCTCTATGCTCAGAAATCACCCCCGGCAGGCACGGGGGACCATATGGGATGCCGGGATTTGAACCAATGACCTTCTGCATGAAAGGCAAATGCTTTACCTCCATGCTATCTCTCCGGTCCCTCTTCTCATTTCTTAGAGGTGAAACTGAACTTGGGGAGGCTGAAATCATGAGCCCTGAGTCTTGGAAAAAAGCTATTGCTGGGAGCCTCACTGTCCTCTGGCAAATGGGACCTAAGGGTGGGTGCAATTGTTTTGTTTTGTTTGGGGTCACACCCAGCGGTGCTCAAGGGTTACTCCTGACTCTGCACTCAGAAATCGCTCTTGGCAGGCTCTGCGGACCACATGGGATGCTGAGGATTGAACCTGAGTCCATCCTGTGTCAGCTGCGTGCAAGGCAAACGCCTTATCACTGTGCTATCTCTTTTGCCTCTGCAATTCTTTTTGGAAGGGACCCTAGAAATGCCCATGAAATGGCTTGAAGCAGGGCGCAGAGGGGCCTGGGAAGGGGCAGTCCTGGCACCTGTAGCCATGATGGTACGGATGCGGGTCCGCCGCAGGGCCTGGATGACCGAAGTTGTCTGTGGCTTCAGCAAATTCTTCATGACCAGTAACCCCAAGAGGTTCAGATCCTGCTCCACAGAATCCCTGAAAAGTAGCAGTCGTGGGTCAGGGCCACAGTCCCCAAATCACTCTGCTCCTGCCTGGGTCTCAGGCTCCATCTCTAGGGCCTGTGATGGGGCTGGGGCCCACCTGGTGAGCGGCTGAGCTGCTTCTGGGGTAGGTGCGATGGGCAGTAGTTTGCCTGCGAGAGCCACGACCCGATAGCCGGAAGCTGTGTAGCTCTGCAGTGTCTCGGCGAAGTGGGTGGGCACTGCCCGGGAGAGAGTCACAAGACAGAAAGCTGGACATCCCCCTTCCCTCCCCGCCTCCATAGTAAGTGCTTCACTCTCTCTCCCATGCTGTGCCCATGCCTGACCGGCAGGCTTGACCCTGCTCCTCTCACCTGTCTCGGGGTGGCATAGGCTGGCCACCAGCTCAGGAGAGCCCTTGACATAGGCTTCAGGCTGCGCAGCCCCTGGCCATGCCACCACTACATCCATACGCTGCAGGACCGATGAGAAGGGGAAGCGACCCAGGATGCTGACAGGCACCATAGGCTCCTCCTGTGGGGCCAGAGAGGCAGCTGAGAGGTTGGTCTGGGCCTTCTACCCTTCCCGGGGATGTCGCTCCACTCACCATGCCCTGTGCCTGTGGCTCCTGATGAGGTGGTCTCATCACCGCCAAGACCTGGGTGCCCAATACTGGGTCCGCAACTGGCCCCTCTTCTAGACGCTGCCAGGCAAGCATAGAAAGGTGGCCTCTGAAGGCAGGGTGCAGGCTGGGCCCAGGGTCCCTAACCCTTAGCCCTGCAGAGAGGCAGCTTGAAAGAAGCAAGCTGTTGACTCCCAGCAGTTACCTCATGGGAGATAGGACCAGTAGTATCAACAATGTGGTTTTGGCTTTCAGTGGGCTAAAGAGCAAACATGCTCTGCCACATTCAAGTGATGATTGGGTGACAACTGGGGACAATTTCCCCCCAACCTCCCTTTGAGTGTGGATTTGAGCTGCCTTCCTGGGGGTCCTGGGGACCTTGAGTGTGAGGGTGAGTGTGGAGCTCAGCACAGTGCTGAGGCCATTTTTATTCCTGATGGGGGTGAATGCAGAGATCCAAGAACAGAGACAAGGTGGAGAGAGCTGTGGCAGGGGCTGCCCTATTCTGTTTCCTCACCCAGCCAGTAGATTCCACCATCTTGAGGTCCATAGGGTCGCCCACTGGGGTGTCCTGGAGAAGGCTGAGGGTGTGGCAGGTGGCCAGTGCACGCAGCAAGGGTCCCATAGGCAGACAGCGGGGCTCGGGGACCAATGGCAGGAATGCTTGGTCTTTCAGAGGTACCACTCCCATCACATCCAGGCCATCCTCTGTGAGTGTGCCAGTCTGTGGGGGGTGGACCAGAGAGTCCTGCTCAGGTGGCATCCACATCTGGGCTCAAGTAGGGGCATCCAAGGGAACTCCAGGCACCAGAACAGAGGCCCCATTTGCTCCAGCCATGAACACAAGGGAGGGGAAATCCCTCTGCCAGGCTCACCCTCCCCATCCCCTTTGGCTCCTCAACCTGACATCACTTCTGGGGGGAGTCTTTTACATCCAGGATATCTGGTTCCTGCTGGGCATCCTGCCCACTTTCTCTGGCCTTCCCTGTGCTCAGAGCAGGAGCAGGGCCTTGGCTTCCCACCATGAGCAGTAAAGTTGTTGGACAGAGGAGTGAGTGCGATTCCCACATGCCTCTGACTGGCAGCTTTATGTGATTTTTTTTCTTTTTTCGGGGTGAGAGCAGGAGGGTGATGTTCCATGTTTACTCTCGGTTCTGACTCAGGTATCACTCCTGGTGGTGCACAGGATGCTGGGGGTGGAACCCTGGTCAACCACGTGGAAGGCAAGTGCCCTACCTGCTGCGCCAGACCCCCCTATGTGGCTTCTTGGCTTGCCTGGGAGCTCGGATTTTGATTCTGATCCTTTCCCCTTCCCCCTGTCCCAAAACACTGGGTGCCTGGGAAGAAGGCTCAATGGGCTGAGTGTTTGCTATGTATGCAGCAGGTCCTGGTTTGATCCTCAGTACCACATGCTCCCCCTCCCCCCAAAAAAAGGTCTCTGGGAGCAATCCTTAAGCAGAGCCTCTAAGCACTGCCAGATGCCAAAACAAACTAAACAGTGAAAACACTCTGAGGATTCAGTGTTCTGGGACACATTTAGACTCCCAAGCAGAACTGTCAGCTCTGCCTGTCAGGGATCTGCCCTGCTGAGACTCCTCCACAATGAGTCCCTGAGGGGCCTTGATCAGAGCTGCCCCCCATTTCCCTTTTAAGAAAGTGACCCCTTCCCATCCCTCATGCAGCCCCCTCAGTGCCCATTCCCACCAGTGGCTGTGTGCTCCCCATTTACTTATGTGAACAAAGATGGCAGGAAGAGGATGGCTATCCAGGTGGGGACCGATACCCGGAAGGGCCCCTGGCTCTCCAGTGCTGAGAGCAGTACGGGGTACCGCAGGCTCTCCATGGGTTCCCAACACATAAAGAAATCACAACTGTTGGTCAACATGTTCCCGAGTGACCCCATCCCCACCCCTCATACCCAATACAGGCCCAGGTCTCTGTCATGATCTTGGGATCTTAGACCATACTGGTTGAAGGACAGAAGCAGGGTGGGATAGACCTTGTGTCTGATCCAGGGTGCCATGTCTTACTTTTTGTCAGTCCCACCCTTTGAATCCTACCTTGTCAAAACACACCAGCTGCAGCTTGGCCCCCAGGTTGATACGTAGAGGGTGGAGACAGAAGATGCCCTGGCGCTTGAGCCGACTCTGGGCATAGAGTGTGCAAACGGTCATGGCAGCTGGCAGTGCGGGCGGCACCACCACAGTTACCAAATCCAGGGCCCGGATTACGATCTCACTCAGAGGCACCTGGAAGAGGTTTTGAGTGTGTCCAGTACTAGGCTGGGAAGGACCCTAGCTCATGGGCAGAGACACCACCCTACCTACCTCCCTGCCAGAACCTTACCCTGTTTCGGTGAAGAATAAAGATGCTATAGATGGTACCGAGGAGAGCTGAGGAGAGAGCACAGTGGCATTTGGGATTGGGCCTGGCGAAGTGGGGCACGGGGTATGGCAAAATGAGAGGGTATTGTGGGATATTCACCCAACACAGAGAGGGCAGCCACGAACTTCATGCTGTGCCTGTAGAATTTAAAACTGACAGGCCGGGGGTGCAGGATAGAGCTCACCAGGCCTCCTTTGGCTGTGCAGAACCCTGTGTGGAGGCAAGAAAGCAAGGCAGGGGACAGTGAGGGTTGGGGCAGTCTGTCCCCAGTACCAGAAGGCAGCAGTCACCCAAATGGTGGTCTCACAGAACAGCCTGCAGACTTTGGCCCAGGGCTCTTGCAGAAAAGAAAGCAGTGGGCACTGTCTATATATTAGCAGTTTTATGTCATGCAGACCCAAATTTGGCCGGCAAAGGTAACCTCTGGCTATACTGGGTCCCCTCCTGTGCAGTCAGACCTGGCTCCACAAACAGTGAGGATACTCTGGATCCCAGAAGCCCGAGTGGGTTGGGAGGCCACGCTGACAGGACAGGGTCAAGCGGGGCCCACCTCGCTTTGGTGAACCTTAGTTCTTACCTGTCCGGGTGACCACAGCGAGCACGCGGGGTCCTGTGAAGGAGCGGGCCTGCAACACCATGGTCCCACAGAAAAGGGAGTGCCGCCGGTGCATCTCTGGGCAGTAGGGGACTGGCGCCTGTGGTAGGGCTGTCTTCAGCACAGGAACACTCTCTCCTGGAAGGTGGCAGTGGCAGTGGCAGTGAGAGCCTGCCGGGGCTTCCTGCCACTGTCTCACCAATAGGGCCAGGAGTTGCTATGGAATTTTTTCTGGGGGCTTCTCCGCTTTGATTCCTATCACCCTGGTTCTGAAAGTCATTGCCCCTTTTCCCAGAGAGGGATCCTGAGGTTCAGAGAGGCAGAAAGACAAAGGGTGCATGTGTGTCAGCCAGTACCAGAAACTGAGCTGCAGGAGCCAAGCAGCATATAAGCATGGGGGCTAGGAGCAGAGATACTTCCTCCTGTTTGCATTTTTTATTTTGTCCCCTTCCCTCACCCCCAGATGCTCAGGGATTATTCCTGGCTTTGCACATGGGAATTATTCCTGGTGGGAATCAGGGGATCAAATGAAATGAAATGCTGGGGATCAAAACCAGGTCAGCCACTTGCAAAGCAAGAGCTCAATTTCCTGCACTGGATCTCTGACCCCCCTCCTGTTGGAATGTTTTTTATAACAAGCTATAATATTTTGTTTGGTTTTAGGGTCACATAGGTGATGTGCTCCAGGGCTATTCCTGGCTTGATGCTCAAGGACCAATTCTGGCAATGTTCAGGGGAATATATGGTGCCTGGAATTGAATTCTGGCTTCCTGCATAGAAAGTATGTGCTCAGTGTGTAAAGAATCTCTCCAGCCCACATTTTTTTTTTTTTTTTTTGGTGTGGTTCTATGCTCAGAAATCGCTCCTGGCAGGTTCGGGGGACCATATGGGATGCTGGGATTCGAACCACCGTTCTTCTGCATGCAAGGCAAATACCCTACCTCCATGCTATCTCTCTGGCCCCACATTCTTTTATTTTATTTTATTTTATTTTATTTTTGGTTTTTGGGTCACACCCAGCAGTGCTCAGGGGTTACTCCTGGCTGTCTGCTCAGAAATAGCTCCTGGCAGGCCCGGGTGACCATATGGGACACCGGGATTAGAACCAACCACCTTAGGTTCTGGATCTGCTGCTTGCAAGGCAAACGCTGCTGTGCTATCTCTCCAGGCCCTATTCTTTTTTTTTTAAATAAGGACCAACCCAAGCAGAATGTATGTGGGGTTTGAGGGGGTACATGGACACCCTTAGCTTGGCTTGGCCATGTGAGCATGTATAGTACTTGGAGGTCACTTTTCTTTTCTTTTTTTTTTGGGTGGGGGGTCACACCCAGCAGTGCTCAGGGGTTATTCCTGGCTCCAGGCTCAGAAATTGCTCCTGGCAGGCACAGGGGACCATATGGGACACCGGGATTTGAACAGATGACCTTACCTCCATGCTATCTCTCGGCCCCCACTTTTCTTTTCTTTTATGATGGATGCCAAAAATTAAACCTAAGACATGCAAGGTATATAGGCTATCACTGAGTCATTGCCCTGTCCTTAGTTAAATTCCTTTTATCTCAGCTCTGTAAACCCCGGTTAGCTATTTGGCAGAAAGAAGTACTCCAGCTAGGGACATGGCTCAAGTCATTTGCCCCAGCATATGTGAGGCCTTGGGTTAGAGTTTCATATCACATATGGATTTGTAAGTACTACATTTCTGGGT
Organism: Suncus etruscus; assembly: GCF_024139225.1. Classification (NCBI taxonomy): domain Eukaryota; kingdom Metazoa; phylum Chordata; class Mammalia; order Eulipotyphla; family Soricidae; genus Suncus; species Suncus etruscus. The sequence goes on along the minus strand of NC_064851.1, from coordinate 20,969,499 downwards.
GTGGCCACAGAGCAATTTAAAGTCTTTCTTTTTTTTTTTTCTTTTCTGTTTTTTGGTTTTTGGGTCACTGCCGGGATTCGAACCACCATCCTTCTGCATGCAAGGCAAACGCCTTACCTCCATGCTATCTCTCTGGCTCCAAAAATCTTTTCTTTTCTTTTTTCTTTTTTGGTTTTTGGGTCATACCTGGTGGTGCTTAGAAGTTACTTCTGGCTCTGTACTCAGAAGTCACTCCTGGCAGGCTCAGGGAACCATATGGGATGCTGGGAACTGGGACATCCCAGACGAACTGGGGTCCATCATGTGTTGGCTACATACAAGGCAAATGTCTTACTGCTGTGATATAGCTCTGGCCCCTGAAGTCATTTTTAAAAAGCATTCAGGGGCCCGGAGAGATAGCACATCGGTGTTTGCCTTGCAAGCAGCCTATCCAGGACCAAAGGTGGTTGGTTCAAATCCCGGTGTCCCATATGGTCCCCTGTGCCTGCCAGGAGCTATTTCTGAGCAGACAGCCAGGAGTAACCCCTGAGCATCGCTGGGTGTGGCCCAAAAACCAAATAAATAAATAAATAAATAAATAAATAAATAAATAAATAAATAAAATAAAAAGCATTCAGGACTAGAGAGATAGTAGAGCGGGCAGGGTGATTGTTTTGCATGGATTCCCAGCACCCCATATGGTTCCCTGAGCCAACCAGGAATAATTCCTGAATACAGAGCCAGAAATAAGTACTGAAGATTGAAAGATGTGGCTCAAAAATAAACAAAAGAACAAATACATGGAGCCAGAGCAATAGCACAGTGGAGAGGGCATTTGCCTTGCACACAGTCAACCTGGGTTCAATCTCCAGCATCCCATATGGTTCCCCGAGCCTGCCAGGAGTAATTTATGAGTGCAGAACCAGGAGTAACCCGAGTGCCACTGGGTATGGCCTAAAAAACAAACAAGCAGGAAAAGAAAAGAAAAGAAAAGAAGAGAAAAGAAAAGAAAAGAAAAGAAAAGAAAAGAAGAGAAGAGAAAAGAAGAGAAAAGAAAAAAGGGACCGGAGAGATAGCATGGAGGTAGGGCATTTGCTTCATGCAGAAGGTTGGTGGTTCAAATCCCAGCATCGCATATGGTTCTCCAAGCCTGCCAGGAGCAATTTCTGAGTGTAGAGTGCTGCCGGTGTGACCCAAAAACCAAAAAAAAAAAGAAAAGAAAAGAAAAAAAAAAAAGAACAACAAACAAAGAGTAGCCAATTCCAGGTACTGGAGTCATAGTACAGAGGACAGAGCATTTCACTTGCACACAACTGACTTGGGTTCAATCCCTAATCCCTTCCAGAAGCAATCCCTGAATGAAAAACCAGGGTAAGACATGAGCACCACCAAATGTTGCTCATATTATTGCTCCCCCTCAAAAGAGCAAGCAATCTTTTAGTGCACGTCTATGAAAATAAGATTTTATATGGGGGGGGGATAGAGTAATAGCATAGCAGATAGGGTATTTGCCTTGCATTCAGCCAACCCAGATTTGATCTTGCCATCTCAAGATGGCTTCCTAAGCACCATCAGGAGTGATTCCTGAGTACAGAACCAGGAATAACCCCTGAGCATTGCTGGGTGTGGCCCCCCAAAACCAAAACCAAAAATAAAAAGTAAGATATTATTTTTGGCTTTGGACCACACCAGGTGGTGCTGAAAGGGTGTTGCTCCCATCAGTGCTTGGGGACCATGTCATATCATACTGGGGCTCAAATGTAGGGCTTTGCCATGTGCTCAGTTCTGTAAACTATTTTCAGGGCTCAAACACCCGTTCACTATTGCCCCATTCATGCTCTTAAGGCATTTAGCACATCCCTATCCAGGAGGAAGGTCTCCATCCCTATTGTACATGAAGGAACTGAGGCTCAGAGCAAGGAAGCCACACAGCCCGGCAGTGCTGGGTCAGCAGGTGCCAAGGCCCAGTGGTTCCTTGAGAACAAAAAGGAAAGCAGAAAACCCCAAGGAAGCGAGCGCTTTGACCTATGCTGAGAAGGGATGCAGAGTGAGGCCTGAGATGTCGCCAGAGGAGTAGACCCAGGGCTTAGGATGGTAAGGTGGGGCGGGCTAACCTGTTAGCGAACTCTCATTGACCATGCACTCGCCAGTCACCAGGGCAGCGTCACAAGGCATCAGCCCACCCTCCTGGGGCAGCACCAGGCAGTCTCCGGGTACCAGCTGGCTGGAGTCCACCCATTCCTCCTCTGCGGGCAAGTGGAAGGCTGAGCTTGGTCCATGGCACCCTCATGGGATCCCCACCCACCCACCTCCTCCCCTACTGCCCAAACTCCTCACCTCCCCCAGGCCGGCACACGCACACCCGTACTGACAGCTGCACCATGTCCCTCAGGGTCTGGCTTTGCTGTGAACAGGCAGATATGGGGGGGGGGGCGGTAGATGGGGGGGAGTCTCCTGGAGGAGCCATCTGCCCTGTCCTGTCCACTGCATGCTACCCACCTTTCTGGTCTTGTACAGTGACAGGCAGATGGAGATGGTGGAGATGAGGAAGATGCATAGGGCATACCAGTAGTAGTGGTCGGCCAGCCACAGCCCGATGCTGAAGGCCTGGAAGCCGTAGTAAGGGTTCAGTGCCTGGAGAGGGAAGGAGGAAGGAAGGGAGGAGCATTAGAGCATGTGTCCCCCTTCCCCCCAATAGCAGCCAAGACTTTAGACTAGGGAAGAGGTGCTAAGGACCGGTTAGGTTTTGCTCCAGGCCAGTCCCATCCCATAGCCACACCTTCATCCCTGCTTCTTCTCTCATGTCCCAGGTATTGGCTGAGAGCACGGCCCTCCCTCCACTCCTCTATAAGCACCATCATTCACCCCCCTACTCCATTACCAGCTCCACCTTACTGATGAAAAAAGCAAGACACAGGAGGATTAGATCACTTGGCTAAGGGCAACCCGGGAAACCCAGCTCCTAAGTGGTTGATGGGAGTCTAAATGAGGCCAGAGACCACGAATCCCTTTCACAGGACTTCCCTGGCTCAGAGGGGTGATACCGGATGAGTGTTCTCCTGGGGATGCCAGCTCTGGGCTTCCTTTTGTCTATGAGGGACCCCAAAACTCAGGTTCTTTATGATAAGTAGTCACCCATACTCCCTCTGTGCCAGACTATGCAGAGAATAAAAATTAGCAGTGCTCCAATTTTGCCCCAACTTTGGAGCAAACCTCCTGACACGGGAGGGCAAGATGTGTGGCCTCTCAGTCTCTGATCCTCCATAGTCTATGGAGAAAGGGTGGGAGGTGGCACTCCACTCTGGGGAAGGGGTCAGCTGCCTCCATAAAAGTCTACCCTACCTCGTCCACCAGCAGCTGCAGATAGGACTTGACAGGGACAGCAATGATGTTGGGGCCATAGATGGTCTTCCTGTAATGAGAAGAGTCAGAGCTCAAAGAGCTCCTGTTGTACATGCTGGTGCCCAACCACCACCCATGGCCCACCAGTACTGAACCCATAAGAGCAAACTAGTGGCAAAGGAGAGGCGGCCCATTTCACAGCTGAGACAGAGAGCCAGGAAAGGCAGGTGAGGGAAACAAGAGCACCCTGAAATATAGTGAGGTCCCTGTTTCCAGGGCTCCTCTGCTCCGAGGCCATCCCACCTCACACGCTGGTCCTTGGGGCTGAGACCAGAACTGGACTGGTGGATGTCTTCGCACATGCGGCCTTGGTCCAGCAGACTAGCAAAGGGAAGAGGGGATGCAGTGAGGGGCATGGGGCACTAATTCTGTATCCAGCCCCATGAGGATCCCAAATCTGCTATGGAGAAGGGTGGAGACCACAGCAGTGCCTTTGGTTCAGCAGCATGATCAATACCCCTGAGGCCTGTGGGGAACCCCTTAACCTCTCAGAGCTGCCTGTTTCCCTCTCCGGAACAAGGAAGATATAAGGCACTGCCTTTGGGGATCACTGGGGGCTGCAGCAAAATGTGTGGTGCAGAGTACTTGGACAGGGCCAGGCTGGCAACAGGCAGAGGTGCTCAACAGGCAGAGGGAGCAGATCTCAGAAAGAACGGCAATGGAGTCTACTCATAGCTGCCTTCAGCACCGTCTCAGACCCTGACGCACACTGCCCAGGGGAGCAGGCCTGGGGACCAGCTCATATTCTCTCCTGGGAGAAAGGGGACAACTGGTACCATGCGGCTCCTCACTCACAGCATGGGGGTGCCCAATGGTGAACTTTATAAATTAACTTCAAGAGATCTGTGGGGCCAGAGTGATAGCATAGAGGCAGGATGCCTCTCTTGCATGTGCCCAACCTGGGACAGACCTGAGTTCTTTTTTTTTTTTTTTTTTTGGTTTTTGGGCCACACCCGGCGGTGCTCAGGGGTTACTCCTGGCTGTCTGCTCAGAAATAGCTCCTGGCAGGCACAGGGGACCATATGGGACACCGGGATTCGAACCAACCACCTTTGGTCCTGGATCAGCTGCTTGCAAGGCAAACGCCGCTGTGGTTTCTCTCCGGGCCCTTATAAATTTCTTTTTTTTTTTTTGGGGGTGGGCCACACCGGTGACGCTCAGGGGTTACTCCTGGCTGTGCGCTCAGAAGTCGCTCCTGGCTTGGGGGACCATATGGGTTGCCGGGGGATCGAACCGCGGTCCGTTCTAGGCTAGCGCAGGCAAGGCAGGCACCTTACCTCTAGCGCCACCGCCCGGCCCCCAGACCTGAGTTCTATCTCTGGCATCCCATATGGTCCCCCGAGCCTGCCAGGATTGATTTCCTGAGAGCCACCAGGTGTGGCCCCCTCCAAAAATAGAGATCTGTGGACACCTGGCTCCAGGCATACTGAGACACCCCCGGCCCCCACAGATCTCAAGGTCCACCTCACCCTCACTGTTCTAGTTTTTTGGAACCACATTCTGAACAAATATCCCTGAGCTCATGGGGCCGGAGCAATAGTACAGCAGGTAGGGTGCTTGTCTTGCATGCTGTGGCTGACCGGGGTTCAATCATCCCTGGCATCCCATATGCTTTGGCAGGAGTAATTCCTGAGCATAGAACCAGGAGTACCCCTGAACACCACCGGGTATGGCGCCAAAACAAAACCACCAAAAATTGCTGAGCTTGAACCCTTGTCTCAGGGACTGCAGAATGAGTCTTGAGGGAAGAGGCGCTGTGAACTCATGTAATCAAGCCTTCCTAGGGAGGTAGCAGAACAGGACAAGGCTCAGGAATTGGAGGTTCTAGCCGTGAGTCCCAGCAGCAGTATGGTCACCTGGGAGACATCACCAGGGTTCATGAGGAATCAGAGCTGCCCAGTACTTGGCACTATCTACATGTCACACCCCCTGATCTGGGACCACAGCTGCTGTACAAACATGCAGTGTGGCCTATGGTGGCACCCCAAGGAGGAGGGGGTTGGTCTTACACAATCTAAAGAACCTGAGGCCTATCGTAGAGAACTAAGGCCTGGCCCCTTCCTGCACCCTGGAACCTGACCAGCCCTGCCAAGGGGAGTGGCTGAAGCTGTCTTGGCTCTGGCCCTACCTGACGTGGCAGAAGGTCTGTTGGGTCTCGATCCAGACATAGCGTTGGCCCTGAAAGATGTAGAATCGTAGCAACTGTTGCTGGGGGAGGGGGAGAAAAAAAAAGTTTCAGGATAGAAGTGACCATGCAGGAGGATGTGTGGGCGGGTGGGGGAAGAGGGATTTCCATTGTCATAGAAATAGAAGCAGGAGAGGGAACTGGATAGATAGTACAATGTGTAGGAGGGCTTCTTTGCATGCAGCTGACTTGGGTTTGATCCCTGGCACCCTATATCATTCCCCAAGCACTGCCTAGAGAGGGATCCCTAAGCACAGAGTTAGAAGTAAGCCAGGTATGGCCCACCCTCTTCTCCCCACAACCAACAGGAAAATAAAGAAAAGAGGAGGGAGGGGCCAAAGCAATAGCACTGTGGTAGGGTGTTTGCCTTGCACCAGCAAACCCAGAGCAGACCCAGATTTGATCCCCAGCATCCCATATGGTTCCCTGAGCCTGCCAGGAGCGATTTCTGAGTGCAGAGCCTGTAGTAATCACTGAGCACCAGAGGGTGTGGCTCAAAAACAAAGAAAAAAGAAGAGTTGGGAGAAGCTTGAGGGCAGGGAGCAATTGTTTTTTTGTTTTGTTTTGTTTGTTTGTTTGTTTGTTTGTTTTAAATTATGCAGTCAAGTTTCTCCCACATTTGGGGAAATCAAAGAGGTCAGCACACCGGGAGAAACCACCTTTGTTATCACAGTATCTCCCCTGCCAGGTAAGTATTGTTTATTTGTTTTGCTTTCGGGCTACTCTCCCGGCAGTGATTAGGGGGAAGGATGCCTCGTGCCTGGGGCGAGCCAGAGTTGGCTGCAAGCACCTTATCCTCTGTTCTATCTCTCTGGCTCAGGGTTTTAATTTTTTGCTTTGGGGGCCACACCTCGCAGCACTCAGGGGTACTCCTGGCTCCTTATTGGATGGGGTTACTCATGCAGTGTTGTGGATAGAGCCTGGCCTCCCACACCTAAAGTCTGAGCTCAGACCTTCGTGCCATCTCCCCAGTCCACATCCTGGCATTTGGAGGCAACAGAGTCAGAACCCCATGAAGGCCCCTAAAAGACATACAGTGCATCTCGCTCCCTGGCACTGCACAGACCGGGGGGGGGGGGGGGGCAAGATGTTTTTCACTCACTGCCTCTTCTTTCTGGTGAAGCTGGGCTGTGTCCTTCCACATATTCTCGGGCATGGCACCCACCGCTGCCTGGTTCCGGCCGTCATCCTCCATCACTGTAGCCTGTGAGGGCTGCTCTAAGCTGGGGAGGAATGTGACAGTTCTGAGGAGCTCTATACTGTCCCCTATGTCCCCCCCCCCTTCCACTGCAGGGACAAAAAGCATCAGGAGGTTTGGGGGACAAGAAGCTCTTTCACCTGTCCTTGCTGATGGCCTCGGTCTGTACCCGGACAGTATAGAGCTGCCATGCACTATCCTGGAACACAGAGGGGCGGCCTCAGGCCAGAAGTGCCCATCCTACAGGAAGCCAGGGGCCAAGCAGGTGTCCCCTGTCCACCCCCATTCCTCATCCTGGTCCCCGACTACACCCCTCCCTTTCGCCTCGATCAACCCGTCACCTCTTTGTCTCTTGTTTCGATGACGAGTGTTTCGGCGCATGCCAGGTTGCATGGCTGGAACCGCAGCCGCACCCCCCAGGCCGGCTTCCAGCGGAAGAGCAGCAAAGGGAGCCCCGCCATGAGCCAGACCACGAGGTGATAGCCAATGAGCCTCCATGGACTGCCAGAGTAGCCGCTGAGCTTCTGCCAAGGTGGAGAAGGTCAAGGAGGGGCGGGCTGTCTGGGAGGGCCGGGGAGTAGGCCTGCCTCGGGGTCTCCCTCACCCCTACGTACCACGGATGAAACTGAGGAGCTGAGGGGATCGAGCGATGGCTCGATCATCAGGGTCCCATAACTGGGGGCCGTGCTGCCCACGAGAGGGCTGCTGTCTGTGGGCAGAATGGAGAAAGGGTGTTTGCAAGGAGGCACCTCCTCACCTTTATGCATAACTGGCAGGCACGAGGATTCTGTGAAGGAGCTCGGTTATACATGCTACTCATCCACTGCTGGTTTTCTTTTCTTTCTTTGATTTTTGGGCCATACCCAGTAATGATCAGGGGTTATTCCTGACTCTGCAAGTTAGAAATTACTCCTGGAAGGCTTGGGAGAACCTATGGGATGCTGGGATTGAACCCGGGTTGGCTGCGTGCAAGGCAAATGCCCCACCTCTGCTGGTTTTCTCTTTTTTGTTTGTTTGTTTTATTGGGGGGGGCACATCCAGTGGCGCTCAAAGGTTACTCCTATCTCTGCACTCAGAAATCACTCCTGGCAGGTTCAGGGAACCATAAGAGATGCCAGAATTGAACCTGGGTCTGAATGGATTGGTTGCATACAAGGCAAATACTGTTTTCATTCAAAGCTGCTGTGTCCTAGTATATTCAGTCCAGAAACACGGGGTGGATGGTGGCGGGCACCCAGAATTTCTCTGGAGCACACCCCTGCAGCTATCAAACTCCTGGGAGTTCTGGACCTTATTTTTCCATCCTTGCCGAAGATGCTGAGTATGGACAGACAAGACGCACAGCCAGGGGCCAAGGAAATGGCTCCAAGGGCTAAAGCTCATTCCTGTTAGTGCATGGTCCACCCTGAGCACTGTTTGCTGTAGTCTGGGTGCACCACCCAGCACCAACACAGTGTTAGACCCACAGGTTGAACCCTCAGTCTGAACTGGTGGGCTATGTTTCACCCAGAGTGTACTTTGGGCTCCCATGAACTCTGCTGAGTGTGGTCTGCATTAAAAAATATTCAGGGCTGGGGGCCAGAGAGATAGCATGGAGGTACGGTGTTTGCCTTTCATGCAGAAGGTCATGGATTCGAGTCCCGGCATCCCATATGGTCTCCTGTGCCTGCCAGGAGCAATTTCTGAGCATGGAGCCAGGAGTAACCCCTGAGCACTGCCAGGTGTGACCCAAAAACCACACACACACAAAAAAAAATTCAGGGTTGGAGAGATAGCATGGAGGTAAGGTGTTTTCCTTGCATGCAGAAGGACGGTGGTTCTAATCCTGGCATCCCATATGGTCCCAAATCTGCCAGGAGCTATTTCTGAGCATAGAGCCAGGAATAAGCCCTGAGCGCCGCCAGTGTGACCCAAAGTCAAAAAAAAAAAAAAAAATTTCAGGGTTGGGGCTGGAGCAGTGGTGCACAAGGCATCTGACTTCCAAGTGCTAGACCGTGGTTCGATCCCCCAGCATCCCATATGGTCCCCCCAAGCCAGGAGCAATTTCTGAATGCATAGCAAGGAGTAACTCCTGAGCATCAATGGATGTGGCCCCCAAACAAACAACAACACAAATTCAGGGTGGGCTGGAGACATTGTACAGCAGATAGAACACATGTCTTGAATATGGCTGGCCTGGGTTCGATCTCTGGCACCCCTCTAAGCCACGTCAAAATGGTTCCTAAGCACAGAGCTAGGAGTAAGTCCTGAGCACCACTGGGTGCCTCATATGTGGTGTGTGTATGTGTGTGTGTGTCCATCCATCCTTATGTGTGGAATAGAGTGGAGGATGGGGAGACAAAGCCAGAGCCCAGGCAGGCCCTGAATGGAGTATTGGTTATGTGCCCTGATTTCCGAGAGTCACACGTGGACTCCATAAGATCTCTGGCCACCGTTCTCTGATGGCTGAACCTCCAGTTTATCAAATGGAAAAAATCAGAGCCAGTCTCAACAAATTGCTGGAGAGTTAAGTAGGCAAATTCATGCAGAGTCAGAGCTGAGGCTGAATGCAGCTCTTAACACCAGGGAATAAGTGCTTAAATGAAGTTGGTTGTGCTCATTATCATTCCTGGCTTAGGAAATGTCACCCTCACAGCCAGGGGAAGGGAGATGGGACTAGGAGGGACAGGACTTCACCTGATCTCACAGGCCACTGGGGTGTTCCCCAGGGTTGTAACAGAGGGATCACCATCCACCCTGGGGCCCCAATGATAATATCTCCATAGGGCACTGCCTTGCATGCTGCCTACTTAAGTTCCTTCTGTGGTACTAAGCATGGTTACCCCCCAGAATCAGCAGGGGTGAGTTTCAGTTTCTGAATGGAGAGGCAGGAAGTCAGGCTGGCCTCTCCTGAGGCTCAGAGAGCTGTAATTGGATGTGGGCTGGCAGGCTCCTCTCTGCCCTAGTGTGGGCCCAGCTGAGCCAAGGGAGGCTTGTCAAGGCATCACTTCCTTCCCTTCTGGGAGAGCGCACAGACTATAGCAGTGAGGCCTGTACTTCTCAAGCAGTAGCAGGGCCAAGGAATAGATCAGTCGACCAGGGGCTCTCTGTTCTTGGTCACCAATAAGTCAGCCACAGGCCTTTTCCCACCAGTTTCCAAACAGCCATGGACCAGAGCTTGTGGCCACACTGGGTGAGGGCAGGGAGGGCAGGTTACCTCCCCATCTCTAGCTGCTCTTGGTGCATTTCTATGATGCAGGGAGAAGCCACTGTGGGTTGTGAGGATGGACATAGATGGGCACTGTTTCAGGGCTTTCTGCATATTTAACAGGTGCAAATGGGGACTACTAGTTTTCCCATTTTACAGATGAAAAAAAAAAATGGTTCAAGAGGTACAAGAGGAGGCAGGCACCAGGGCCATACAGACTGCGAATGCTAGGATCTGTATATAGAGTCCATACTCACAACCATGGTGTCACTATCCCTGTTTTCCTCATCTCAATCATGAATTGTTCCCTGGTCTTAAAAGTAAGCTGTGCTCCTGAGCCACAGAGGGGAGAATCCTCCTAAACAGTTGTCTTGAGCACTACTTAATTGGGAAAGATGCGTTAAGTAGCAGCAGAAGCTTTTTCTCTCACCTTCCCTTCCATTCCCCCCTCCCTCTTTTCTTCCTTCCTTTACATCCTTTCTTCTTTCCTTTTTATCCTTTCTTTTTTCCTTCCTCCTTTTCTTCTTTCCTTCCTTCCTCTTTTCCTTCCTTTATAAGGGCCTTAGCTCTTTAATAAAAGAAGAAAAAAAAAGTAAGCTGTGCTTTGAAAAGCAAATGCTTTTAGAGTGTTCGAGCGTCCTCTCCTATCTTTGGAATAGTCTGGAAGCTGCCATTGCAGCACTGTCTGAAGTTCCTGCAGTGTGGGTTGGGCCAGCCTCTCTGCCAGCCAGGCCTGTCTTTCCCAGCAACCTGCCAAAAAAACCCACAGCTGGATCACAGATCCCCATGTATAGTCAAAAGTTCTTCCTGGGTCTCCAGCCCCAGCTACAGCTCATGCATGGATGGGAAGAGCCTGCAGCATTGCATACTCACACCCTGTGTTAATCTGACTTCATTCATGCATATCACCCTGGCAGGCTGTCCCTGCTTACAGATGAGAAAACAGAAGCACTTTACCCCTGGGTTTGCCCTAAGTCAGGCAGGGTCTATCTTACTCCAGTCCTCTCACCTGTACCCATACAGGCAGATACCACTCAACTACTCAGAGTCCCTTTGTCCTGCTCACCTGGCTGAGGCTCAGGTACAGGTTAATGAGGAATAGACGGGCACATGTCCAGTTGCCTGAATTGCATGGAAGTGAAGGTTACCTAAGACCCAATGTCTATCTCCTGCTTCCTAGTGAGTCAGCTGTGACCAAGGGTGTGGCCTCTCCATGCAGGGCCCTGCCATCAACCAGCCCACACCTCTCTGCCCCTGGGAACTAAGATGTTTCCCCTGGGAAATTCTTCCTGTGCCCCCACATCTATCACACTCAATCCTCTAATCACTTTACCAGGAACCGTTCATTTCTAGGCAGTCTTAAGGGGAAGTTTAGAAAAAGTTTCTAGAAAGTCAGGTCTGAAGAAAACCAGTCACCTGGCAAAGTCAGGTGCCAGGCACTCTCCTGCACAATCCCATTCAACTTCTCTGATGCTGGTGAGACAGTAGAAAGGGGTAAGTACATGGGCTTGGCACGCGGTAAGCCTAGGTTTCATTTTCAATACCAAATGGTATTCCAAGCACCAAGCAGGATATTGTGCATCACTGAGCACAGCTGGGTGTGGTTGAAAGCAGCACTGCAAGAACCATAAACAAACACTTGAGGGGCTGGATTGATAGCACAGCTGTAGGATGTTTGCCTTGCACTTGGCCAATACAGGATGGACCCTGGTTCTATTCCCAGCATCCTATAAGGTCCTGAGAGCCAGCCAGGAGCGATTTCTGAGCCCTGAGCCAGAAGTAACCCCTGAGCACCGCCGGGTGTGATTCCCTCCCCCCCACCAAAAGAACAAAGTAACAAAAATAACACCAAATTTGCTATGCATCTCTAGTTACATCTTAGTCTCTCCCTGGGAATGGTGCTGGAAGGTCAGGGATGTGTGGGACCACCTGCTTGAAGCAGCCCAGGGCAGGCACCCCAGGCTGGTGGGGGATGAGAATTCTCTCATCTGCTTTTCTTTTCTTTCTTTCTTTCTTTTTTTGTTTTTGTTTTACTTTTTTTTTGGGGGGGGGGTCATACCCGGCAGCACTCAGGGGTCACTCCTGGCTCCACGCTCAGAAATCGCTCCTGGCAGGCTCAGGGGACCATATGGGATGCCAGGATTTGAACCGCTGACCTTCTGCATGAAAGGCAAATCTCTCCGGCCCCTCATCTGCTTTTCTTTTCTTTCTTTTTTTTCTTTTTTTTTTTTTTTTTTTGGTTTTTGGGCCACACCCGGCGGTGCTCAGGGGTTACTCCTGGCTGTCTGCTCAGAAATAGCTCCTGACAGGCACGGGGGACCATATGGGACACCGGGGGATTCGAACCAACCACCTTTGATCCTGGATCCGGCTGCTTGCAAGGCAAACACTGATGTGCTATCTCTCCAGGCCCTCATCTGCTTTTCTAATACTGATCTCCTGAGACTAAACTTACTGAGCTCTGTCTCTGTGGCCTGCCTTGGGGGGGCAATGCACAGGGATCAGAGTCAAAATCATTTGGGAACCTCTTGTTTCCTGCGGAAGTCCTGGCTTCCTGCTGGGGGCCAGTCTGCTGCTCAGGGTGCAAAGGGGCTTCCTCTATGTTCCCAATGGTCACAGCTTCCTTTTCTATGCCTGAGCTGGAGGGGTGGCAGCCCGCAGGTACACTTTGATAGGTACCTGTAGACTCTAGGAGCCATTTCCCCCTTAGCTTCCTCCTATTCCCATAACCCAAATGCACCATGGATTGAAGAGGTGATGGTAAGTGCAGGAACAGATGTGGAGGGAGAGATCTAAACCAAGGGGTTGGCAGCTACTGAGAAGCCCCCAACCTTGATGGGTTCTTTGCAGGATCTGAGGGCTGAAGTCAGGGTCAGGGTCTGAGGTCCAGAGGGAGTTAGCTGTCCATCCATTCTCGGGGGGGGGGGGGGTGTTACATGAAAGATTCTATGGCTGAAGTGACAGTACAGCGGGTAGGCTGTTTGCTTTGCACACAGCTGACTGATTATGGATTCCTGGCACCACATTCCCCTGAGCCCTACTAGGAGAGTGTTCCCTGAACACAGAGCCAGAAGTAAACCCAGTAAGCACACTTGGGTGTGACCCAAAAGCCTAAACAAAAAAACCATTTAGACTCATGAAGGAGGAGTGGGTCTTGGACGCCTAGCCAGGCCTGAGTAGCATGAAGGGTATAGATCTGGCAGCTACGAGAGAGTGGGTGGCCTTGGTGAGCCAGGACGCGCTGCCCTAGGATCTGGGCCACCTGATCAGTCTAGCTCCATTCATCCTTTTGGACTCGAGGCCTGGGTGGGACGCAGTGCTCCTCCCCGAGCTTGCTGGCCCTGCTAGATAGACATCCTGAGCCCAGAAAAGGATCCAGGGGGGAGAAAGTGGTCTCATGCAGAACCACCACAGATCTCCAATCTGGGTCTTGCATGCAAAAAGCAGCCCAGAGCTGCTTTTGACATTTGCAGAGAAGCAGCACGATGCTGGGCCGCACCGGGCGCCATCCCCCGGCTCCGGGACACCGGGGATCGACGCCCGGGTCAAGCCCTCCCCAGGGCCGCTCTCCTAAGTCGGTGACAGGTGTCCCGGGCACTCACCTGCGCTCATGGCTCCTCGAGCTCATCGCCAGCCCCGGCGCGGCGGCCCGAGGCCCGGGCGTCGCGATGCCCCGCTGCAGGGAGCTCGGCCGGGAGGCGGGAGGCCAGGGGCGCGGGGATGCGGGCGCGAGAGCGCAACCGGGGGGCAGCGGAGAGACTCCGAGGCCCGCGCGCAGGGGAAGGTGCAGCAGCCGGGCTCCGAGCGCCGCCGGGTCCCGCCCACTGCGGGCTCACGTCCGCCAGCCGCGCCGCGGGGGCTGCTGGGAAATGTAGTCCGTGTTGGTTTGGGCCAGTGGGCAGAGACATGGCGCCCAGACAGATACTTTTACTTACTTACTTACTTACTTACTTACTTACTTACTTACTTACTTACTTACTTACTTACTTACTTACTTACTTACTTACTTACTTACTTACTTACTTACTTACTTTACTTACTTACTTTACTTACTTACTTGATACTTACTTACACTTACTTTCTGCAGGCTTTCACTCACTCATCCACCCACCCACCCAGTGACCTGGGATGGGCTAGCCGGGTTCCTCCTGGCTCTACGCTCAGAAATCGCTCCTGGCAGGCTTGGGGGACCATATGGGATGCAGGATTCAAACCACCGTCCTTCTGCATGCAAAGCAAACACCCTATCACCATGCTATCTCTTTAGCCCGCGACTATGTGATCTGGGGGAAGCTGATGAGCCTCTCTGGGCCTCCTTTCCTAATCTATAGAACAGAGATGATGTTAATAACCCACTGGAGATATTACAGAAGTGGATGCAGTAGCCCAAATTTGATCCTCAACATCCCTATGGTCCTCTAAGCATGACCAGGAGTGATTCCTGAGTGTAGAGTCAATAGAAGCCCCTGAACACTACCTGGTGTGATTCAATGCTATCCTCCCCCCAACAAAAAACAAAGCTGCTGTCCCCATTTGGGTCTGAGCAACTGGAAGAGAACAGAGTCATTATCTAGCTAGAGCAGACCCCTGGGGTTAAGGAGCAGGTGACCTGCTAGGGGGAAGGGGCAGATTTATTCAAGTTCAGGTGAGAGGACTTGGCCCACCTGCAGATAATTTCAATGGAACCCTGGGACTTCTGAAAAACCCTACTTTCCTCCCTCATCCCCCCAGGACTGAGCTCGGGGCCTGTGGAATACTTAATTAGGAAATTCCAGGCCCCATACAGCAGACAGGATGACTGGGCTGGGAAAATGGCTTATGTATATGGTTTGCTGAGTGGTAGTGTGGTACAGTGAGGAGGGCACCAGGGACTGAGGTTAGATGCACATCATTTGCTTCTCAGCTGTGTGAACTCCTTCCTCTTTCAAGTGCAAGTATTTGAGAGAAAGCATATGGTTGGTAGAGGCCAGGTGCTTTCTGTAAATCTTGGTGCTGCCCTAGAATCTTCCAAAATCCTGCAGGGCTTGTATCCACAAAACAGGTATCCTGCTTTGTGTTGGTGCCAATACCAATCAATGCCTTAGAGATGTCATACTCTGAGTCTTTCGGGAAAGAGCTGCACTTGCCACTTGGCCCCTTTCCCTGTAAGGGCAAGAGGCCAGAACTAGTTCTCTTTCAACCTCAGAGGATGTGGGTGGCCCTGCCATCAGCCAGGGCTTACCTCTAGGGAAGTGGTTCTCATTGTGTGGTCTCTGGGACAGCTGATGGCTGGCTGTGGATAAGATTCCCACAGCAGCTGTTGTTCCTTTGAGGCCTATGAGAAGAATTTACTATGTCTTGTGCATGGGCAAAAGGCATAAGATGTCATCAGTTTAGATTGGTTTATGCTAGATCATGCATGGCCTTACTTCTTGATTTCTCTAGTTTCACTTGGTTTTTGCAACAAAAGGAATTTTTCTTACCTAATTTCAAGTCCCATGACCAGATTTTGAGCTGTCTAAACCCAGAATATAGAATTCAGCAATTTATTGTGCAAGAAAGGGAAGAGAGGAGCTGCAGTGATAGTACAGTGAGTAGGAAGGTTCTTTCTTTGCACATAGTTTACCCAGGTTTGATCCCTGGCATCCCATATTCCTGAGCATTGCCAGGAATAATCCATGAGTATAGAGCTAGGGGTCAGTTCTGAGCACAGCTGGGTATGGTTGGAAAAAAAAAAAAAAAGGGCTGGAGAGATAGCATGGAGGTAGAGTATTTGCCTTGCATGCAGAAGGACAGTGTTTCTAATCCTGGCATCCCATATGGTCCCCCAAGCCTGCCAGGAGCAATTTCTGAGTGTAGATCCAGGAGTAACTCCTGAGCGCTGCCGGGTGCTCCGGTCCCAGTCCTGCGCAAGGCAAATGTCCCACTGCTGTGCTATCACCTTGTTTATTTTTTTATTTTATTTTATTTTTAAATTTTTTTATTTTGAATTATGAGAACAAAAGATGCAAAGAAAGAGGACAAAGTAAAGTTACAGTGGAAGGACAATCATCCATAACATAATTCTCAGAAAAAGTCCCCTTGCTGATATCTTTTTTTTTTTTTTTTTTTTTTGGTTTTTGGGCCACACCCGGCGGTGCTCAGGGGTTACTCCTGGCTGTCTGCTCAGAAATAGCTCCTGGCAGGCACGGGGGACCATATGGGACACCGGGATTCGAACCAACCACCTTTGGTCCTGGATCGGCTGCTTGCAAGGCAAACGCCGCTGTGCTATCTCTCCGGGCCCCCCTTGGTGATATCTTAACTTTGAACTTTCAGCCAAAGAACGTTAAAATAAATAAAACAGAATCCATGTACAATTACTTTGTATTTTATTTTTTTATTATTAATTTATTTTTGTTTTGGGGTCACACCCAGCAGCGCTCAGGGGTTACTCCTGGCTCTACGCTCAGAGATAGCTCCTGGCAGGCTCGCAGGACCATATGGGATACTGGGATTTGAATCACCGTCCTTCTGCATGCAAGGCAAATGCCTTACCTCCGTGTTATCTCTCTGGCCCCTGTTTATTTATTTTTTGTTTTTGTTTTTGTTTTTTTGGTTTTTGGGTCACACCCAGCATCACTCAGGGGTTCTTCCTGGCTCTATGCTCAGAAATCGCTCCTGGCAGGCTCGGGGACCATATGGGATGCCAGGATTTGAACCACCATCCTTCTGCATGAAAGGCAAACGCCTTTGCTCCATGCTATCTCTCTAGCCTCATTTATTTATTTTTTTAAGTGAAGAGGACACACCTAACAATGCTGGTGGACCATCTAGTGCTGGGAACTGAACCCAAGTGTTCTGCATTCAAACCATGTGCTCAGTTCATTGAACTGTTTGGTCCTTCATATTTATGATTTGGGGGGGGGGGATTAGGGCTACATGTAATGATGCTCCAGGTTTCTCCTAGTTTTGCACTCATAAATTACTCCAGGTTGGCCATGTACAAAGCAATATCCTTCCCACTGTTCTATTTCTCTGGCCCATTATTATTATTATTATTATTATGTTGTTGTTGTTGTTGTTGTTGTTGTTTTGTTTTTGAGTCACATCCGGCAGTGCTCAGGGATTACTCCTGGCTTTATGCTCAGAAATCGCTCCTGGCAGGCTCAGGGGATCATATGGGATGATGGGATTCAAATCGCTGACCTTCTGCATGCAAGGCAAATGCTTTACCTCCATGCTATCTCTCCGGCCCCTGGCCAGTTATTTTTGAATATTGTTTTTTGAGGGCTATTCCTGGCTCTGTGTCCAAGGATCAGTCAGTAACTCCTGCCAGTGCTTGGGGGACCATATGTGGTGTTGTACATCAAACAGGGGTTAGCTTCCTACAAGCCAAAACACTATACATGCTGCACTATTTCTCCAGACAGAGCCATTCTTCATATTTATTCTCTTTTTTAAATTTCTTTTTTGGGCCAAATTGGTGGTGTTCAGGGATTACTCTTGGGTCTATGCTCCGGTATCACTCCTAGTGAGGCTCGAGACCATATGGGCCTGCCACATGCAAAGCAAGTCTCCTATCCACTCTACTATTGCTTTGGCCCATATTTTTTCTTTTAAGAGGGTTTTGTGTCACACCAACAGCGTTCAGGAAATACCTTTCCTTGCTCATGGACCACTCTCTTTTTTAAAAACAATACTATAGAAAACAGAGAGACAGTGTAGAAGATAGGGCACTCATCTTGCATATGGCCAACTGAGTTCAAACCCCAGAATCCCAGATGGTGCCCCATGCACTGCCAGGAGTGATTCCTGAGTGCAGATCCAGGAGTAAGCCCTAAGTATCTCCAGGTGTGGCCCCAAAACAAAACAAAACAAAACAAAACAAAACAAAACAAAATAAAATAAAAATATAAAAATTATAATTGTGAGAGGTGGGTACTGTTAATTCCATGACATAAAAGGCAAAATAGAGGCACAGAAGTTCAACAACTGATTTAAAGATGGTTAAGAAGGGATGGCTTAAGGGGCCGGAGAGATAGCATGGAGGTAGAGCATTTGCCTTTCATGCAGGTCATTGGTTCGAATCCCGCCATCCCATATGGTCCCCCAAGCCTGCCAGGAGTGATTTCTGAGCCTGGAGCCAGGAATAGCTCCTGAGCGCTGCCAGATGTGACCCAAAAACCAAAAAAAAAAAAAAAAAAAAAAGAAGGGATGGCTTGGCCAGAGAGATAGCATGGAGGTAGGGTGTTTGCCTTGCATGCAGAAGGATGGTGGTTCAAATCCTGGCATCCCATATGAACTCCCAAGCCTGCCAGGAGTGATTTCTGAGCATAGAGTCAGGAGGAACCCCTTGAGCGCTGTTGGGTGTGACCCAAAAACCAAAAAAAAAAAAAAAAGAAGAGATGGCTGTCAGTCATCACATACCTGCCATCTTGCTGAGAGAACAACAGCCCAGCTCTACAACTAATCTCCATAAGAACATGATGGCGGCCCCCGGAGAGATAGCACAGCGGCATTTGCCTTGCAAACAGCCAATCCAGGACCAAAGGTGGTTGGTTCGAATCCCGGTGTCCCATATGGTCCCCCGTGCCTGCCAGGAGCTGTTTCTGAGCAGACAGCCAGGAGTAACCCCTGAGCACCGCCAGGTGTGACCCAAAGACCAAAAAAAAAAAAAAAAAAAAAAAAAAAAAGAACATGATGGCTGGGCCAGAATGATGGCACAGCGGCAGGGCATTTGCATTACAATCAACTGGGACAAAGTCAGATTAAATCCTGGTATCCAGAGCTTGCCAGGAGAGATTTCTGAGTGCAGAGCCAAGAG
Organism: Suncus etruscus; assembly: GCF_024139225.1. Classification (NCBI taxonomy): domain Eukaryota; kingdom Metazoa; phylum Chordata; class Mammalia; order Eulipotyphla; family Soricidae; genus Suncus; species Suncus etruscus. The sequence goes on along the minus strand of NC_064851.1, from coordinate 20,950,763 downwards.
TATCTCCAGAGCGTGGCCCCCAAATACAACAAAACAAAAAGAACATGATGGCTTCCAAATCTTTCCAGGTTGACTGGTCTGGCTGACAATTTTGAAGCCTTTTCTGAATGGGGGAAGATAGATTCCCTTTGTGCCTGAAGGCACAGCATCCATCCCACATTCAGACCTCTGACTTAACCTTATCAAACTACCAAACCACCAAATTGTTCTAAATCTGTAGAAATATAGTTCCTGGACCTTGTAGGCTTGTATACTGACACCTCAAAATGTCATCAGAGTGTCAGCCCAATAAGATTACAGCAAATCTGGGCCAGTGAGGTGGCGCTAGAGGTAAGGTGTCTGCCTTGCAAGTGCTAGCCAAGGAAGGACCGCGGTTCGATCCCCCAGTGTCCCATATGGTCCCCCCCAACCAGGGGCAATTTCTGAGCACTTAGCCAGGAGTACCCCTGAGCATCAAACGGGTGTGGCCCAAAAAACCAAAAAAAAAAGTTTACAGCAAATCTGATGGGAAGGTTATGAAGAAGAGCAAGAAACTCTGTGAGCCTTAACAATTAATACAGAAGGCTCAATTGGCACCAACCAGTAAATCCATAGACAGTAATTCAGTAACACCATTGAGAGAGAACAATTATTATAAGCTGACACTTAATGCTTTATGATCTAAGTTTAGAGAATTCCATTTGCCTTTTTTTTTGGTTTTTGGGTCACACCCGGCAGCACTCAGGGGTTACGCCTGGCTCTACGCTCAAAAATCGTTCCTGGCAGGTTCAAGGGACCATAAGGGATGCCGGGATTCGAACCACCATCCTTCTGCATGCAGGGCAAATGCCTTACCTTTATGCTATCTCTCCATTTGCTTTTATGTTGTAACATGCGATAGGAAATCAATCTGTTTATGCCTGCAAGGGGCAGGCTGGAGTTGTGGGAGGGAAACAAGGGACACTGGTGGAGGGAAGGAAGATCACATTGGGGATGGGATCGGTATTTGAACATTTAATAACTGAAACAGCTGCATTACGAACAACTTGGTAAATAATGCATAGAATAAAAAAGTTGAAAAAATAAAAAAATATTAAGAGATGGCTTTATGAGTCCTACAAAATTTAGAGCACTCGCAGTTTATCTTTGTGAACAAAGGTATATTGTCTGGATACAATTAGGGTTCAGAAGTAGCATAAAGCGTAAATTAGTTTCTCTATTCAGGTCTTCATTTTAATTAATTTATATTTTGGGCCATGCCCACTGGTGCTCAAGGATTACTCCTGCTGTTTTCAGGGATCAGTCTTGGTGAGCTCAGTGAACCAATTGAAGAGTTGAAAATTTAACCTGGGTCAGCTGCATGCAAGGCAAGACACCTGACCTGCTTATCTCTCAGGCCCCAGGTCTGTTTCCTTTATTTATTTATTTATTTTTTTTGCTGGCAGTTCTCAGGGGTTACTCTTAGCTCGGCTATCAGGAATCAATCATTGCAGGCACAGGGGACCATATGGTATACCAGGGATTGAGCCTGAGTCAGCCACATGCAAGGAAAATGTCCTAACACTCTGGGCCCCTAGGACGGTAGTTTTATTGGAAAAACCTGGCTTGCAACCCAGTGAGAGATTAAGTAATTGCTAAATTATTATTGGTTGCTATGGGCTGTGTCCAGCTCCAAGTTTAAATGAAGTAAGCATGATCTCGGTTTCATGATCTTCAGAAGAAGAGTTTAAAATGGGCCCTTCCCTGGCCCTGCCTGTCTCTTATCAGACAAAAGTTGCGACATTGCCTGCATAGGCCTGGAGAAAAAAAAAAACCCAGTGCTTCCTTCTGACCTGGAGACAAAAACAAAGCCTATTCTGCTAGATTCCTAGCATCTCACATAGTCCTTGGGCCACCAGGAGTGACCCCTGAGCACAGGACCAAGAATAAGCCCTGAGCATTAATGGGTATGCATCCCCCTTACCCCCCAATTCTGAATTATGAGATGCAGGTTAAGGAAATCCTAAAAGGGTTGGGGGGTATGTGCTTTGCATAAAGGAGTCTAGGTTCAATCTCCCAGGACCACACGGCCTCCTGAATACTGCTGGGAGCAGTCCCTGAGCACTGCCAGGTATGGTCTCCAAACAATTCAATCCGTAAGCCAAAGAATTCTGAGCAGTGTAAGGACAAAGGAGCCTGTTCTCTACATTCTGAATAATCCTTTGTACTAGTGCCTCGGAGGAGAGGAACAAATATTTATCTTCTTTACCTCAGCATATCACCCCTCACAATGCCAGAGACTAATGCTGTGCCTTGTTACAGCCACAAAAGCTCAGTAAGGTTTATTCTGGATGAATCAGACATGTTTTCTTAGCCTCCTGCCCCATGATTTAGGAAATTTGTGCTTCCTTGAAAAGCTCACTGCTACATCTCAAACAGTAGCTTGAGGAGCTTGAGGAGCTCGAAAGATGTACAGGGGTTATAGAGCTGGGCTTGCAGGCCATGAAGCTTGTTTGGTCCCTGACCCTGAACTTTTCCAGTCCTGAGAATGGTATTAAATAATACTGAAAGTTGGAGAAACTAGTATTAAAAAATTTAGGGGCTGGAGAAAATAGTAGTCCACAGAGTTCTTGCTTTACTAATACCCAACATCTCATATGGTCCATGAATCTACTAGGAGTGATTCCTGAGTGCAGAGCCAGGAGTATCTCCTGACTACCCTATATGGGGGCCCCCTAAAGTTCACTGGGCTGGGAAGATAATAGATACATATAGGTACACTATACCCTTTGATCCTTGCACTACATAACCACCTTTACTCTCCTCACTGCCACCCCAGTATTGCCATTTGTAGTCCTTGAACCCAACCCACAGTGCTATGGAAGTGGCAAAGGTTGCCCCCTGAGCCCCAGGGACCAACTTTTATTTTATCCTTGGGACCCTGACAATGAACCACTGTCAGATCTGGTAGCCTGAGTATTGCAGGGAGAGACCCTGGGTCCCTGAGCATGGCTTTGGAGTCCCTCCACAGATCCGAACATCACAAAAGGCAACAACTGTAGAGATCTAATTAGATTCTATTATTCAGTCAGCATGTCATCTAGCAAGCAGAAGAATCTGGAATGGGACTAGCACCGAAAGGAAGGTTTTCATAGCTGGAAAGGGGATTAGGCCTGGCAACTGACATAAACAAAGAATGATTTCCTTAGGTAAAACCAAAGTGTCAGAGGGTCTGATAATTGGATTGTTTCACTGGTTAATATAGAATTTTTTGCTAATTTTAAAATTATACTTTTGGGGGCCGGAGAGGTGGCGCTAGAGGTAAGGTGTCTGCCTTGCAAGCACTAGCCAAGGAAGGACCACAGTTTGATCCCCCGACATCCCATATGGTCCCCCAAGCCAGGGGCAATTTCTGAGCGCTTAGCCAGGAGTAAACCCTAAGCATCAAATGGGTGTGGCCCCCAAAACAAAAACAAACAAACAAAAAACTTTTGGATGTGACAGCGCAGTGGTAGGGTGTTTGCCTTTCACGCGGCTGATCCAGGTTGGACCACGGTTAGATCCCCAGCGTCCCATATGGTGCCCCAAGCCAGGAGCGATTTCTGAGTGCATAGCCAGGAGTAACCCTTGAGCATCACCGGGTGTGGTCCAAAAACAAAAACCAAAACCAAATATATATATACACACACACTTTTGGAAACAGAGATACTACAGAAGGTAAAACATTTGCTTTCTGGGGCTAGAGAGATAGCATGGAGGTAAGGCATTCGCCTTGCATGTAGGACAGTGGTTCTAATCCTGGCATCCCATGTGGTCCCCCAAGCCTGCCAGGATCAATTTCTGAGCGTAGAGTCAGGAGTAACTCCTGAGCGCTGCTGGTGTGACCCCAAAAAACAAAAAAAAACTAAACAAACAAAACCATTTGCTTTCCATTCAGTCAAACCAGGCTTGGTCCCTGACACGATTCTTCAGGAGTTCTGCCAGGAGTGATCCTTGAGCAGAGCCAGGATTAAGTCCTGAACACCAAAAATCAGTAGAAAAGAATTATGCTTGGGGCTGGAGAGATAGCATGGAGGTAAAACGTTTGCCTTGCATGTGGAAGGATCGTGGTTCGAATCACAGCATCCCATATGGTCCTCTGAGCATGCCAGGGGCGATTTCTGAGCATAGAGCCAGGAGTAACCCCTGAGCGCTGCCGGGTGTGACCCTAAAACAAAAATTAAAAAACAAAACAAAAAAAGAATTATGCTGTTTTTTTTTCCCTCCCACATATGGGTGAGTTGTGTGTAAGGCAGACCATACTTTTAGGAGAGATTGAAATTGCTGTCAGATATTAAATAAGTCTTGGTGGGAGCCAAGCATAAAAAAAAAAAAAAAGACTTCATTTTAAGCCTGTTTCTTTTTTATTTTGGTTTTTCGGCCACTGTGCTATCTCTCCAGGCCCAAGCCTGTTTCTTTTTAATAATACAGGACTGTATAATATAAACAATACCTTATGGGCTCTCAGAATAAGCACCAGGCATTCTCACACCAACTGGCAAGGTGGGCGCTATTATGATTCCTATTTCACAGATGAGTAAAATGGAAGAGTGATGAGGAGTTTCATACCCAAAGTGGTAGAGGTGGTGAAGGGCAAAGCTGGGAAGAAGCCTGTACCCAACCCCCACGCTGCTGTGGCTTAGTGCTTCAAGGACAATCTCTCCTACTGGTATTCTCATGGTCTCTGTAATGAGTGACAAAGAAACAGGCTTCTTTTTTGTTAGTAAAGTAGAATAACATTTATTTCTTAAATTTTTTATTATACATGCAGTGCTCATGAAAATCAATAATTCTGAAGGAATTCAAATTAGATATAAATTATATTCAGCTCTGAGCTGATTGCAAGTCACGGTATGGCTGCGGTGACAGTTAAGCGGAAGCTTTCTTCTCCTTATAAGTTGCCATCATTTTCTTGATTTCTGCAATTGCTTTCCCTGGATTCAGGCCCTTTAAAAGGAAAACAGAATCAACATCAAAGGATGAGATGAAAAGAAAGGCCCCTCATTCGGTGCATATATGTTTAAGAGAGTTATTTCTTCCTGCTCTACATACCCCTTGATTAATATAAAATGTCCATCTTTGTCCCTTACAACCTTCCTGAGTATAAAGTTTGCATTATCTGATATTAGTATGGCCACTCCAGCTTTTTTATGGGTGTTGTTTGCTTGGATAATTTTTCTCCAGCCTTTTATTTTGAGTCTATGTTTGTTCTGACTATTCAGGTGCGTTTCTTGTAGGCAGCAGAAGGTTGGATTGAGTTTTTTGATCCATTTAGCCACTCTGTGTCTCTTAACTGGTGCATTTAGTCCATTGACGTTGAGAGAAAGAATTGTCCTATATGAGGGAAATGGAGAGCCTGTTTAGAGTACAGGCAGGGGTTAGGTGGGGAGGAGGGAGACTTGGGACATTGGTGGTGGGAATGTTGCACTGGTGATGGGTGGCGTTCTTTACATGACTGAAACCCAAACACAATCATGTATGTAATCAAGGTGTTTAAATAAAAAAAAAATAATCCTGTAAAAAAAATAAAATAAGATATATATATATATATAATATATATATATATATTATATATATATGCGCACACCCATGTTCACATCACAATAGCCAATACCTAAAAACAACACAAAAAAAAAAAAAAAAGAAAAGAAAGGCCCCGGGGCCGGGCGGTGGCGCTGGAGGTAAGGTGCCTGCCTTGCCTGCGCTAGCCTAGGACGGACCGCGGTTCGATCCCCCGGCGTCCCATATGGTCCCCCAAGAAGCCAGGAGCAACTAATGAGCGCATAGCCAGGAGTAACCCCTGAGCGTCACAGGGTGTGGCCCAAAAACCAAAAACCAAAAACCAAAAAAAAAAAAGAAAGGCCAAGGCCTCAGGGCCCTGAGAGATAACACAACTGCCTTTGCCTAGCAAGCAGCCGATCCAGGACAAAAGGAGGTTGGTTCGAATCCGGGTGTCCCATATGGTCCCCCGTGCCTGCCAGGAGCTATTCCTGAGCAGACAGCCAGGAGTAACCCCTGAGCACCCGCTGGGCGTGGCCCAAAAGCCAAAAAAAAAAAAAAAAGGCCCTAAGACTTTGAGTGGAACTTCCCCCAAAGTACAGTCACAGCAAGCTGAATGCAAACCCGAGTCCCCTCTAACCTGGGGGCTTAGAGCTTTTCGAGTGTCTGTTTTCAGACTTTTGTAATGTTGGCTCAGGGTTGAAGAGACAAGACTGTCTTCTAGCACTGCATGGAACCTAAGCAGTCTCCTCTCCCAACTCCAAGAATAGGTCAGTTCTCACTGACAAGAGCCCTGCCCCTTTGAATTTCTGCTGATGACTCACTGAAACAGGAAGTCAGACCAGGGCAGAGCTAGACGTTCTTTGAGTGACCAGTGACTTCTAGGAAAGCGTGTCCCTTCTATCTACAGCTGTGTCAAATAGCTCTGTCTTTCACACATCACCATCTGCATCAAAGGTATGTGCAAGAGACGACTGGGATGCAGAAGGCCGTCTGGCTCTGCTCTGGTCCTAACCTGAGTGCCCTTGGAAGTAGTGCCAGCCTTATTTGTAAAAGCAACTGTAACTTGGTGTCAGCCTAGCTGCCAGCTTCCTTACTTTGATAGCACAGCAGGTACTGTGTTTGCCTTGCAAGAAGCTGACCTGGGTTTGATTACTGGCATCCCATATGGTCCCCAAGCTAGCCAGGGAGGATTTCTGAACACAGAGCCAGGAGTAACCCTTGAATGCTGCCGGGTGTGCCCCAAAAACAACAATCAAAGGGAAATTGCTTGGTTGGTCTCTGTGTGCTCAATTCTGTAGCCTGCGTGTTCCTGGCATGCTAATAGCGAAAGCTGGCCACTCCCTGTGTGGGCTGCCAAGGGAAGCAGAGCTGGGCGATGAGACTCCATCAGAGGAAAGAGTAGAAGGAATGCTGAGATAAGGTGGTAAGTAGGCAAGGCTGAAAGTCAGGATGAACCAAGGAAGCATGAAGAAACCCAAAGTGAGATGAGCAGAGAAGAGGGTTGGTGGTGGTGGTGGTGGGAGAAACCAGGGCAGAGGAACAGGAACCAAGAGAAGGAGGAAAGAATAACAGTCCCTGAGGGCTCCCTCTGATTCTCACTTAAAGCAGCCCAAGTGCAGGTTCCTGTTCACGGCTTCCTGTGGCACCCTTGACTCCTCAATGACTGAGAGGTCCTGCTTTGGAGGGGCCTGAGCAAACCAGTTTTCTATATGTGCTCAAAGGACAGGTACGCTCCCCAACAGCTGCCTTCCTGGGACAGCGTTCAAGGCAGCCCGATGTACCTTAGGACAAGTCTTTGTGCAGTTCATGATAGTGTGGCAGCGGTACAGTGAGAACGGGTCTTGTAGTTTGGCCAGACGCTCCTCAGTGAAATCATCTCGGGAATCGATCATCCAGCGATAGGCCTGCAAAACCAGGGACAGGTGAGCTGAGCTGAGACCTACCTGGCCAGAGTAGCAACACCAGATCAATTTAGATCTGGGCTGGGAGGGGGGACAGAAGAAAGAAGTCCCTCAGCTTTGAGGACCTGTCCCCAGGTTCTCAATGATGCTGTCAGTGCTTTTGATGAACAATGCCCATAAACCTTTAACCCTCACTATACCTGCAGCCCTGGTTTTTAATTACATGCCACTTGGCATCATCTTCTAATATTTCACTTTTATTAGTGTTTACTAGTCTTCCATCCAGAGCACAGATCAGAGAAGATAGGGGTTTGTATCTTTAGTCTCTTCATCTGTCTTATTAAAAAAAAATTGTGTGTGTGTGTGTGTATGAGATACCCAGTGATGTTCAGAGATCACTCCTGGCTCTGCATTTAGGAATTACTCCTGGCAGTGCTCAAGGGATCAAACTGAGATCAGGTACATGCATGGCAAAAATGTCATGGGGCTGGAGAGATAGCACAGTGGTAGGGCATTTGCCTTGCATATGGCTGATCCAGGACAAACCTGGGTCCAATTCCCAGCATTCCATACGGTTCCCTGAGCCTGCCAGGGGTGATTTCTGAAGCACAGAGCCAGGAGTAACCCAAGTGTCACTGGGTGTGACCCCAAAACAAAACCAAAAAACATTCTACCTACTGCACTATTTCTCCAGCTCCTATTTTCTTAGACAGATTCAATTTTGTTTCACTCACCATTTCCTTTATTATTTTTTGGGTTTTGGGCCACACCTAGCTATGCTCTCACATTTACACTTGTCTCTGTTGAGGAGTCATTCTTGGCGACACTGAAGGGTTCATACCACATGCAGTGCTGGGGAATTAACCTTGGGGTTGGTCTCATGCAAGACAAGTGTTTTAATCCCTCTTCTATCTCTCTGGCCCTTAGCTCTCTTTAAGTGAGTATATTGGACTGGGGCCAGAGCGATAGTACAGGGAAGTAGGGCATCTGCCTTGCACGCAGGCAACCCTAGTTCTATCTCTAGCATCCCATATGGTCCCTCGAGCCTGCCAGGAGTGATTTCAGAGTGCAGAGCCAGGAGTAAAGGAGTGTTGCAGGGTGTAACCCAAAAACAAACAAACAAATGAAGAGTGTATCAACCCAGAAGCCTGACTAGCCAGCTGAAAGCTGATGTGGTCCATTATCACGAGCATGCTCTAGTACTGGTGCTGAGGGGACTTCAACAATTCTCTATTGGTTCTTCCTTGGTACAAGTGCTAACTTTGAATATTTAGTTTTTTGTTTTGAGGCCCTACCTGGAGATTCTAGGGCTTCCCTACATAACTACACAGGGTGGGGGGTGGGGTAGACTGAATCTGGAGCTCCTGCATGCATGTGTTCCAGCCCTTTGAGCTATCTTCCTGTTCTCTTTCACCTTTAAAATCTTATTTTTATTTTTGGGAGACATCTATCTGTGCTCAAGGGACCATATGTGGTGTTGGAGATCAGCCACATCTAAATCAAGAACCTTATTTGTACTACCTCTCTGGCCCCAATTATTTTATTTTTTAAAGTAAACAGGGGTTGGGGCTGAAGTGATAATACAGCAGGCAGGCAGTTTCTGTCCCTGGCAACCCACTTGATCCCCCAGGCCCCACCATGAGTGGTGTCTAGGAACAGAGCCAGGAATATTCCCAGCATCAGTTGGTGTGACCCCAAAACAAACAAGGAAAGGAATGGCACTACTAAATGGTCACAAAACTTTTTGTTTTCAGGTCACACCCAGTGTTGCTGGGGGTTTCTCCTGGTCCTATGTTTGGGGAGAGGGTGTCACTCATGGTGGTGTTTAGGGGACCACTCAGTACCTGGAAATAGCTCACTGAGCTATTTCTTTGGCTCCGTAAGTTTCTTTTTGGCAGGACTATGAAAACTGAGAAGCTTCTTATTTTCTTTGATTTATTTAAGAGTCTATGAAAAGTAGTGACCGCAATTGAAAACGTACACCCTTCCTGGAACAAAGGCAATGATTTTCTTTGGAATGACATATGAATGTGGTGAAAAGAACAAAAAATCCTCTCCATGGTGAAAGGCTACACACAGTGATGCTCAGAAGCTATTTCCAGCCCTGTGTTGCTCAGATGGAACCTAGGCATGCACTCACTCCAGTTCTTGAATTATGTCCGTAGGGACTGTTATGTTCCTAGGGAATTTTAATATGGAAGGAGGGAAGAGAGAAAGAAATTTCTTTGAGGGAGAACTTTCTGGCTATCAGATTGGAAACTGTAAGCTGGAGATATACAAGGATAGGGAGCTTACTTTGCATTCAGCTAACCCGGGATGGATCTCTGGCACCACATATGGTCCCCCAAACCCTGCCAAGAGTGATCCTTGTGCACAGAACTAGGAGCAAAGTTAAGTACAGCTAGATATGATCCTAAAACAAACCCCCCCCCCCCAAAGGCATGATTAGAAATTGCTTCCTGGGTAAGGAAAGCCTGGAGTTTTTGGGGCCGGAGCAATAGCTCAGTAGGTAGGGTGTGTGCTTTGCATGCAGTGAACCTGGGTTTGATCCTTGGTATCCCATATGGACTCCTGAGCACCAACAGCATCAGGAGTAATTCCTCATCGAGGAGCCAGGAGTAATCCCTGGGCACTGCTGGGTGTGGTCCAACCCCTCAACAAATAATCCAGGAGTCTTGGATATAGTGGTAGTAGGTGGCTTAGAAAAGAATGTTGTTCCAGAGGGAACAAGTTCAAAGAGCTGAATGCCCAGGAATAAGTTTCTTTTTTTCAGCATTGGGAACCGAACTTAGAGGTTCAGATATGCAATTCAAGTGCTTTATTGCTGAGCCCTATTTCCAGTCCCAAAGTCAGTTTAAAATATATAGGCATGGTCTGACAAGAATCATGTCACCATTCCTTGAAGAGAAACTCCCTACCTGACAATAAAGGCACTTTGCAGGTGATCCCCTAGATTTACGGAAAACCAAATGAAGACAATGACCCTGTTTGTAACGGACACCAAGGAAAGAATGGATGCCCCAAAGCCTGCCCTTCAATACATGGTCCTTCACATCATTAGGGCTTGGGTTTCAATTTCTGTTACACCAACTAAGGAAGCACCTTACCTGCATAAGAACTGCTGGGCCCAGGTATTTGTCTCCATTCCACCAATAGCTAGGGCAGCTGGTACTGCAACAGGCACAGAGGATGCACTCATAAAGCCCGTCCTGCATAAGGAGAAAGGGAGAGTTCGTGAGCACAGGATTGAAGACGCTGTCAGGCTTGTTCGTGGATATTAAACAACAGTATTTGTGTGGTCACAGCAACATGACCACACAAATGGCACGTGGCAAACTCCTTAGATGGCTCGAAGATTTCTAAGAAAAGATCTTGCAAATGAAACATCTGCTGGACTAGAATCCAGAGTTAAGTCTAACTATGATGCATCTTACCAGGTCAACAATAGACCTCCACTTTCCGGTAGGGGGCATACACAGCACTGCTCAGAAATAACTTCAGGGCTGGCGAGGTGGCGCTAGAGGCAAGGTGTCTGCCTTGCAAGCGCTAGCCAAGGAAAGGACCACGGTTCGATCCCCCAGCGTCCCATATGGTCCCCCCAAGCCAGGGGCAATTTCTGAGCGTTTAGCCAGGAATAACCCCTGAGCATCAAATGGGTGTGGCCCGAAAAACCAAAAAAAAAAAAAAAAAAAAAAGAAATAACCATATGGGGTGCTGGAAATTGAACTCAGGTCGACCATGTGCAACATAAGCACCTTATCTTCTGTACTATTGTTTAGGCCCCAATAATCCCTCACTTTATCTAAATAAATTGTACAAAAAACATGGGAAAACTTTACCATCTAGAATGCATCCTAGGAGAAATGAACCGTTCAAAGGTACAGTTCACAACTTTTTTTTTTTTGGTTTTTGGGTCACTCCCGGCAGCACTCAGGGGTTACTCCTGGCTTTATGCTCAGAAATCGCCCCTGGCAGGTTCGGGGGACCATATGGGATGCCGGGATTTGAACCACCATCCTTGTGCATGCAAGGCAAATAAACTACCTCCATGCTATCTCTTTGGCCCCTCACAACTGTTTCTGCCCAGGCTTAGCGGGAACTGAGCACGTATGTGAAAATATCCTTCTCTATAGTGGCCAACGCAGAGTGGGCACTGTGTGCTCTCTGCTTATTTTCCTTCCTCTGCTCATGTCAACAATTCACTACATCGAGTACTATTAAATTTCCATTTTATAGGTATGAACCTCAGAGAGCTTAGTTAAGTCATGTGCCCAGGATCAAGTGACTACAGTGGCAGAGCTGGAACAGAACGGAGGACAATCTGGCTTTAGGATCTCTGTTCTTCAATGCCTGTCATGTGGACTTGATGTGCTGGACTCGATCTAAAAACTGGACTTCCTGATCTGGGGAATAATAGAAACTGACTGAATGAAGCAATCTAACTTCTCAAATGACAACTGATAAGTGATCAGAGTTCATGATTTTTATTTTTTTTGGTTTTTGGGCCACACTAGCGGTGCTCAGAGGTTTCTCCTGGCTCTGCACTCAGAAATTACTCCTGCAGGCTCCGGGGACCAGAAGGGATTCCAAGAGCCGAATCTGGGTTGGCTGCATGTAAGGAAAATACCTTACCCGCTGTGCTATCACTCTGACCCCTCACTAGGACTCTTTTTTTATGTGGGGTTGGGAACTAAACTCAGAACCTTACACATGCAACTCTACCACTGAACTACATCCCCTGTCCTAGGACTGTCTTTTATGGAAAGATGAGAGGGGATAAGTATTTACCAAGATTTATAAGGTAGAAATTATTCCTTTACACTAATACTACACAGCAGAAAACTGGGATGCAGTGAGTAAGAGAGAGCCCTTGGCCATAAGTGTACTCAGTGTGCCAGTGGATGGCAGGTATGTGTCTCTCTGTTAAGTGCTGTGTGGAAGAGCACATGAAATGGGGACTGTAGGACATGTGTCCTTGGCCCCGTGAATGTATGTGGCTGGAACCCATCTCCATATGGTCTCAACTTCTTTCCACCTCTTTCTCTCCTCAAGGACAAGAATGGCACAGAGTGCTGGGAGTAGGATGCAAATCAGAGACATCTTAGCAGAGAGAGTGGTATAAAAGGAGGAGGCTCAAGACTTGCCCTACTAACACTTTCATCTGAAGACTTTATATATAAAGAGCAACTCTGAGAAAGTGAGAAGGCCTGTGATCAGTAGAGGTGTAGTGCAGAAGAGACCATCGAGGCTCTGGTCCCAGTATGCAATGAACTATTTCATCGCACCTATAAGACAGGTGGTAGCAGAGAGACTGCAAAGATGGATGCAAGGTGTGGAGGAAGAGGTACTTTTAGGTTTTGCCCCCCCCCCCCCCGCCCACAGTAACTACATTAGTTTTCACATGGCAATGAAATCATATGATGATGCATTTCTCAAACAGTTACGCTAGCATTAAATTATGACTGCTGGGCCCGGAGAGATAGCACAGTGGCGTTTGCCTTGCAAGCAGCCGATCCAGGAGCAAAGGTGGTTGGTTCTATTCCCAGTGTCCCATATGGTCCCCCGTGCCTGCCAGGAGCTATTTCTGAGCAGACAGCCAGGAGTAACCCCTGAGCACCGCCGGGTGTGGCCCAAAAACCAAAAAACAAAAAAAAAAAAAAAGAAATTATGACTGCTGTTTTTTTGTTTTTGGGCCACACCCGGCGGTGCTCAGGGGTTACTCCTGGCTGTCTGCTCAGAAATAGCTCCTGGCAGGCATGGGGGACCATATGGGACACCGGGATTCGAACCAACCACCTTTGGTCCTGGATCGGCTGCTTGCAAGGCAAACACCGCTGTGCTATCTCCAGGCCCGACTGCTGGGTTTTTTTTGGTGGAAAAGGGACTAACATGGTAACACGGTAGCAGTCAGTTCTGCTAAACTGGGGCAGGGCACTGCAGGACCCTGATCTGCTCAGCAGGGTTCGTCATGGGTGACATCTCTAGGTCTGAGGGGATTCCTTTTCAGAACACATTGAAGAGTCCACATTATCTCGTGTTCCTCCCAGAACTGTGACTCTCCTTCCCAAGCCAGTCTTTCTGGCAAATTTCTTTGCAAAGAAATTCTTCAGATCAAGGCATTCAATAGGATTTACTGACCAGTTTCTCCCGATCTTCTATGGATTGCAGGTACTGCTGTTTGCCTTCCTGGGATTCATCCTTCTTCTTCAAATATGGCTCAATGGACTTGTACTGAGCATAGAAGTTGCTCAAATCCTGAGGGGAAGAGAAAAAGGGTCACATTTCATCATCATCTCATCAGCTGTCTCAGTTACCTCATTCCTTAGACTAGGCCTACTTTTCCCCCACCCCCACCTTATTTTTGTTTTTGGACCACAGCTGGCAGTGCTCAGGACTTATTACTGGTGGGTTGGGGGACAATATGTGGTGCCAGGGATGGAACCCAGGTAGGCCGTGTGCAAAGTAAGTACCCTACTCGCTGTGCTATCATCCCAGCCCCATCCCACTCTTTGACAGACAAGATGTGACTTTTCCTTTGGCATAAACACTCAGAAGATTGCGAAAGGAGAAACAATGCTAGAGTGGTTAGGAAATCTTTCCTTCACCCATGTGGGAAATGTTCCAAGTCCCCTTGCCCTTTTTCCCCTTTCCTCCATGGTCAATGCAGAGAAATAAAAGTTAGAGATCGTAACTGGTGATTTCCCAACTGGTGTTTTCTACAGGAATTCTTTTAGTTATGGACACACTTTTAATTTCTGGAATGGTTTCAGATATAAAATGTGCCCTCTCGTTCTCAACAGTCCTCACCACATGAGCTGGCAAATGATCTTCTAGCTCTGTATGTGATCCACTATTTAAATTCTTTAATTAAACACAGAAGTAAGTCTTCCCCAAGAACCAGTAATACAATATATAATACCACCTCTCCATGCTTACTAGGAAAAAAATTTTAATAAAAAAAAAAAAAACAGGCATAGGGGCCGGGCGGTGGCGCTGGAGGTAAGGTGCCTGCCTTGCCTGTGCTAGCCTAGGATGGACCGAGGTTCGATCCCCCGGCGTCCCATATGGTCCCCCAAGAAGCCAGGAGCAACTTCTGAGCGCATAGCCAGGAGTAACCCCTGAGCGTCACAGGGTGTGGCCCAAAAACCAAAAAAAAAAAAAAAAAACAGGGAGAGAAACTTACAGGAACAAGATCCTTAATCACATACATATGTGGAAGAGGGTAGATTTTGGAGACTTTGTTGAGGTTGGTGTCAATCCTTCGGGTGCAAGCAAGTGTGTTACCTCCATTGATGTTCATTGCACAAGAGCCACAGATACCTGAGAGAGATCATACACTGAACATTCATTTTCCAGATCCAAAATAAGAGCAGTTTATTTCAAATTCTCTTTCCTGAATCAGTTCTTCCACCATCAAAAGCACCATTGATATAGATCAGGGGTCTCAAACTCCGTACAACATCTTGTGGCCCTGCCCTAGAGGAATCTTTTTTGTTTTGTTTCGTTTTAGTTGTTTGGGTCACACCCCCCAATGTTCAAAGCTTACTACTGACTTTGCACTCAAGGATCACCCCGACTTTGCCTCCTGGGGCCCCCAGGTAAATTGAGTTTGAGACCCCTGATTTAAGACCTTTGGTAGGAATCCTGCTGTCTTTATCCAATTCCTCCTTCCTCCCTAGAATAGTGACTTAAAAGTTGGAGTCTTATTTATTTTTTGCGGGGGTGGGCGATGTTTGTGGCCATATCTGGTGGTGCTCAGGGGCTACTCACACTTATACGTTTGTGTCTGCTGCAAACTGAGTCAACCAGATAAAAAGAAAGCACTTTAGGACCTGTACTGTATTTTGACCACTAAAAACTGTAGTTATTTTTTTGTTTTTTTTGAGCCACACCTGGTGATGCTCAGGGGGTTACTCCTGGTTATGCGCTCAGAAATCGCTCCTGGCTTGGGGGATCATATGGGATGCCAGGAATTGAACCGAGGTCTGTCCTGGGTCAGCCGCATGCAAGGCAGCTCCGTACCACTGTGCTATTGCTCCGGCCCTGTAGTTATTTTTTTGTTTTGTTTTTGGGCCACACACAGCGGCACTCAGGAATTACTCCTGGCTCTGCTTTCAGAAATCACTCCTGGCAGGCTCAGGGGACGATATGGTGTGCCAAGGATCGAACCTGGGTCTGCACCGGTTGGCTTCATGCAAGGCAAATGCCCTACTGCTGTGCTATCACTTTGGCCCTAAAAACTGCAGTTCTAAGAACTGCTTACTGGGACTGTGGATTTGACTCCGGAGTAAACTGTGTGCCTTAACATGTATAAGGCTCTGAGTTTAATTCCTGGTACTACAAAAATACTATTTGTGACCATGAAACAATTTTGAGGCTGGAAATGACATTAGGACCCACATTGCAGAGAGCAGAGGAGGCCAGAAGGAGCCTGACACTGCTTACATTCAGCCCAGCTCCAGGTTGCTATTTGGTGCAAACTCTGACCACATGCAGGAAGTCAGAGGAAGTCAACATTACCTTTGTCATCTCAAGTTTAGGCTCAGTTACACATTATCCAGAGAGCTTATTCTCTTATCTCCACAATCCAGGAGCTCCACAATATGTGTGTATAAGAGAAAGTGTATAAGGCTAGGTGTTGCTGGATAGGTTGAATGTTCCACAGATCCAATGAGTAAAGGGGAATCCCGTACCTCCTATCGGGGAGGATAGGAGATGCTGGCCTGGTTGAAGTTTCCCACAATAAGTAACCCATAGATATGAAAGTTATAGCAGGCAAGAAAACTCACACCACAAGCTGTTCATCCACAAGCCAGTCACTCCACCGTGTGGAACCACAAGCTTAGATGGCAGCTCCCCTTCTCAGTATTCCTGCTGAGATCCTTATTGAGATCCACCCCCCAAAAAGACCCTCCCTACAAGGGGAGGGAAAAAAAACAGAAGAAAGGCAGTGAGAACAGAGATACAAATGGAAACTATTTCAAAGGCCTCTATTTATCTCAAAGGGCCTGAGTACATGTTTTGCATTTAGGAGGCCTAGCTTTGCTGCCCAGCATGACATGATCTCTTTTTTTTTTTTTTTTTTTTTTTTTGGTTTTTGGGCCACACCCGTTTGACGCTCAGGGGTTACTCCTGGCTATGTGCTCAGAAATCGCCCCTGGCTTGGGGGGACCATATGGGACGCCGGGGGATCGAACCGCGGTCCGTTCCTTGGCTAGCGCTTGCAAGGCAGACACCTTACCTCCAGCGCCACCTACCCGGCCCCATGACATGATCTCTTGAGTACTATCAAGTGTGTCTCCCTTCCCAATTTTTTTTTTCTTGGTTTTTGGGCCACACCCAGTGGCGCTCAGGGGTTACCCCTGGCTCTGTGCCCCCGGCAGGCATGGGGGATCATATGAAATGCCAGGATTCGAACCACCGTTGGTCCTAGGTCAGCTGCTTGCAAGGCAAACGCCCTACTACTGTGCTATCTCTCCGCCCCCCACTTCCCAATTCTAATGAATCGTATCTTTAAAAGCTCCCCAACAGCCTGAAATTGTCTTAACAAGTAACAAGGAAAATAAGTACCTCATTTTTCAGTTTAATGATCACATGCTTGGCTCTGAAAGAATTTTTTTTTTTTTTTGGTATTTTGGGCCACACCCGGCGGTGCTCAGGGCTTACTCCTGGCTGTCTGCTCAGAAATAGCTCCTGGCAGGCACGGGGGACCATATGGGACACCGGGATTTGAACCAACCACCTTTGGTCTCAGATTGGCTGCTTGCAAGGCAAACACCGCTGTGCTATCTCTCCAGGCCCGCTCTGAAAGAATTTTATGTGAAAATGTAACTGAAAAGTTTTTATTTTTCCCAAGTTATCAAGATTTAGGATGGAATGGGATTAAAGCATTTAGGATTTCGTCAAACTATTATATCTATTTTTGCAACATTACATCTAATTCTCTAAGAGTAGCCTAGTCCAAACAGATGTCTTTGAATTAGGACTTAGGATCAGTGCTCAGGGACCATTCTCAGCGACTCTCCAGTAGTTCAATGTGAGGACATGAGGATGAGGCACAGAGAATTACCTGGGCCACAGTGACAATGATGCTAGAGAATCATTTAGTGTCAGGAACTCAAATAGGGTTACCTGCATGCATTGAATTTCAAGTATTGACTACCTTAATGCACATGGGCTGGAGTAACAGTTTATGAGTTAGGATGTTTGCCTTACACATAGTTAACATCGGTTTGATTCACTGGGACTAGATAGGGTGCTAGGAATTGAATACGGTTTGCCCACTTGTGAGGCCTTACCTGCTGTATTCCTCTCCATCCTCAAGGGAAAGATGGTTTCTTTTTTTTATTTTTGGGTTACACCCAGAGGCACTCAGAGGTTACTCTTTTTTTTTTTTTGGTTTTTGGGCCACACCCTGTGACGCTCAGGGGTTACTCCTGGCTACGTGCTCAGAAGTTGCTCCTGGCTTCTTGGGGGACCATATGGGACGCAGGGGGATCGAACCGCGGTCCGTCCTAGGCTAGCGCAGGCAAGGCAGGCACCTTACCTCCAGCGCCACCGCCTGGCCCCCCAGAGGTTACTCTTAGCTCTGTGCTCAGAAATTACTCCTGGCAGGGACCATATGGGATGCCAAGAATTGAACTCGAGTCTGTCCCAGGATGGCTGTGTGCAAGGCAAATGCCCTACCGCTGTGTTATTGTTCCGGTCCCAGGAAAGACTGTTCAGTCTAGATCATTCCTAGTGACACCAAATGTGCTGAGCACACAATGCAGAGAGTTGGGAGGCCTGTGTGTACCTCCAGGCTGGACATGTATTAGGTCTAAGTACACACCAACCATAGTTACAAACTCGACTTCTGTCCCCTTTAATAAACAAGCTTAGCAGTGCAAAATGTGGCTGGACGCATATGTGAATTTGGAGCTTGAAAGTTGTAGTGGTTTACAAGAAACCACATGACAGAAATTTTCTGGAGGGAAGCAAACTCAGAAACCAGAATCTAAATCATGGTTTAGTGGTAACTGAAGAATGGGAAGTGCTCTGCTGGACAAGGCGATGGGGCAGAGGGCTGCTCCTCTTCTGTCTCCCAGTGATGGTGACCCAGGGGCTCCTTTGGGAAAAAGAAATGTTTGACTCAAGAGGGAAGGAAATACCTTCTCTGCATGATCTTCGGAAGGTCAAGGTAGAATCAATTTCGTTCTTAATTTTGATTAAAGCATCCAACACCATAGGGCCACATCTGACAAGAAAACAAGAACAAATCAAAATCCTCCAATGACACTATGGGAAAGCCATACAATTGATCCAAGAGTTCTACAATAGTGAAGACTCTTTTTTTTTTTTTTGGTTTTTGGGCCACACCCGGCGGTGCTCAGGGTTTTACTCCTGGCTGTCTGCTCAGAAATAGTTCCTGGCAGGCACGGGGGACCATATGGGACACCGGGATTCGAACCAACCACCTTTGGTCCTGGATTGGCTGCTTGCAAGGCAAACGCCGCTGTGCTATCTCTCCGGGCCCGTGAAGACTCTTCTTATCCATTTGGCTATCAAGTCATTTTCAAAATTTTCTCTGATTTTGCTTTTGCATAGGCTCTTCATATTTTTTTTTTGGGCCACACCCTGTGAGGCTCAGGGGTTACTCCTGGCTATGCGCTCAGAAGTTGCTCCTGGCTTCTTGGGGGACCATATGGGACGCCAGGGGATCAAACCTCGGTCCGTCCTAGGCTAGCGCAGGCAAGGCAGGCACCTTACCTCCAGCGCCACCGCCCGGCCCCAGGCTCTTCATATTTTAGAGTTTTAAATTTATTTTTGTGGTGCTAAGGTTCAAACTCAGAATGCTAAGCGTATACTCTATTACTGAGCCCTCCACCCCTAATAATTACAGATAGATATAATTGCATATAGATTTCTAGGTGATGGAAAAGCTAAGGCAAGGAAGTCTGAAGGTATGAAACTATTTCTATATTCTAGCAGCTTTCTTTCTTTTTTTTTTTTTTTAGGGGGAGGCCAGACCCAGCAGAGAGGTATCTGGGGCTACTCTTCTCTGTGCTTGGGAGAACATGTGGTGCTGGAATCAAATATAGTCATTCCACTTACAAAGCACATGCTGCACAGCCTACTGATCTAATTCTTCATGCCTACCTAATTGGACTTTATTATTATTAGTTGGCTTTGGAGCCACACCCAGTGGTGTTCAGGTGCTCTTTGTTCAGGCGTGACTCTTGGCAAGGCTTGGGGGGACCATAGACCAAGGCCAGGGATACAAACTAGTACTGGCCACATGGAAACAAAGCAAGTGCCTTACCACCCTTGCCAACCTCTCACCTAATCTTCTAATTTCTTTCTTTCTTTTTTTTTTTTTTTGTTTTTGGGCCACACCCGGCAGCGCTCAGGGGTTACTCCTGGCTGCCTGCTCAGAAATAGCTCCTGGCAGGCACGGGGGACCATATGGGACACTGGGATTCGAACCAACCACCTTTGGTCCTGGATCGGCTGCTTGCAAGGCAAACGCCACTGTGCTATTTCTCCGGGCCCTAATCTTTTAATTTCTTTTTTTTTTTTTTTTTTTTTGGTTTTTGGGCCACACCCGGTGACGCTCAGGGGTTACTCCTGGCTATGCGCTCAGAAGTCGCTCCTGGCTTGGGGGACCATATGGGACGCCGGGGAATCGAACCGCGGTCCGTCTCCTAGGCTAGCGCAGGTAAGGCAGGCACCGTACCTCCAGCGCCACCGCCCGGCCCCTAATCTTTTAATTTCTAATGTTCTCTCTGAACAATTTATTTCAAACTATTTTAGGATCCAGGTATTAAGTATCTTTGAACATTTAGTTAATAATGTATTATTATGATAGAAAATAATGTACAGGAACTGGAGAGAGAGTACAGTAGGGTAGGGCATTTGCTTTGCAAGTGACTGACCTGAGTTTGATCCTGAACAGAGCCAGGGGAAAGCTTTGACGACAGTCAGGTGTACTCCTGCCCCAAACAAACCCAAACATAATACAGAGAATAAAATAAAATAAATCAGAGTCCCTTAGTCCAAGGCACTGTGAGTGCTACATACACAAGGCCACTGTAAAATAGTGAGAAGAGCAGCAGCACTTACACCTGGTGCCTGATGGTGTGATTTGAATCAGGGCATGATCCTTTCAAGGTTATATGTGCATCATTAAATCTCTGCTTTAGCTTCCCAGCAACACAACATAAAACTGCTGCCAAGGAGTTAGAACGTGAGAAAACAAAATTTAAAGCAGTGTCTGCTACAAATTAATTTACTGAGATCAATTTCCTGAAAACAGTTAAGTTTAATTATCTATAAGATAAGGTTAACATTTCTTTCTTTTTTTTTTGGGGGGGGTCACACCTGGCAGCGCTCAGGGGTTACTCCTGGCTCCATGCTCAGAAATTGCTCCTGGCAGGCTCGGGGACCACATGGGATGCCGGGATTCGAACCACCGTCCTTCTGCATGCAAGGCAAACGCCTTACCGCCATGCTATAGCTCTGGCCCACCCCTAAGTTTCTATCACAGAATTTAGTGAAGTTAAATAAAGCATGTTATTTTCACAGTACCTGGCACACAGATAAGTGCTCAACAAATGGATTTCTTTGCTCACAATCCTCTTAACAATTTTCTAGGTGTAGGAGGACTTTTGTTTTTTTAAATTCAGTTTTTGGGCCATACCCAGCAGTATGGAACCCAGCACAGGGGTTCTTCCTGGCTCTGCACTCAGGAATCACTGCTGGCAGTACTCAGGGAGCCATGTGGGATGCCAGGTATCAAATTTGGGTCGGCCAAATGCAAGGCAAGCATCCCATCCACTGTACTATTTCTCTGGCCCAAAGTGAAGGATTTTTTTGTTTCTTTGATTTTTGGGCCATAGCTCTACACTCAGAAATTACTCTAACTGTGCTTGGGGGACCATTTGGGATACTGGGGATCAAACACGGGCTGGCTACGTGCAAGGCAAATACCCTACCGGCTGTAGTATATCACTCTGGCCCCAAACATGGGAAAAAATTTAAAGTATAAGTGCCTCTGAAACTGTTATCTTTTCTTGGGATTGGGGAGGAGTCACATCTGGTAATACTCAGGGGGCCATGTGCTGAGAACTGAACCCAGTGCTTCCTTCCATGTGCAAAGCATGTGCTCCAGTCCTTTGAACCAGTTTCCTGGCCCAAGATTATCATCTTATCAGGGCAAATCTCTGGTTTTCTCTACTCTATTACTACTGTTCTCTCTCAATACATTTTTTTTTTTTTTACCATACATACCCAGAGGTACAGGGGTCAATCTTAGCTCTGTACTCAGGAATAACTTCCGGTGGGCTCAGGGGACCACATGATTGCCAGAGATCAAACCCAGGTTGGCTGCATGCAAGGCAAGCACCTTACCCGATGTATTATGGCACTGGCCACTCACTACTTCATTTGAACACTTCACATCATCAATGCTTGGGTGTTTTCTCCACATCAAGCATTCTGTAACTCTGACAGGATCCCACCATGTCATTCAATTTAATATTATCACTTTGTTAAAACAAAACAAAAAGGACAACACTGGTGGTGGGAATGGCCCTGATTGTCACTATGTACCTTATATATTACTGTGAAAGATTCGTAATTCACTTTGGTCACAATAAAAATTATTAAAATTAAACAAAACAAAAAGGGGTTGGAGTGATAACACAACAGTTGAGTGTTTGCCTTGCACACAGCTGAGCCAGGAAGGAGCCTGGTTTGATTCCCGGCAACCCATATGGTCCCCCCACCCTGCCAGGAGTGATTTCCAAGCACAGAGCCAGGAGTAACCCGGGCGCCAACGGGCGTAGTCCCCCTCCCCCCCCCCAAAAAAAAACACACAATAAAAAACCAACTGTATTGTGAACTACCTTGTAACCACAGTGTTGAAACAAAATAATTAAAAACTCTGAACACCACCTGGTATGATTCTCTTCTACCCTGCAAAATGGAACGGACCCAAAATGAGGATAAGGGAGGCTGGTGCAGAGGTCAGGAGAAACAGAAACAGGACCTAAGGTGGTTAGTCGAATCCCAGCGTCCCATATGGTCCCCGTGCCTGCCAGGAGCTATTTCTGAGCAGATAACCAGGAGTAACCCCTGAACGCCGCCATGTGTGGCCCCCAAAAAACAAAACAAAAAGTTGAATCAAGTGTAGGATTCTAGCAATAAGTATGTTACTGTATCTTTAAGGAGTGACAATGTCACTTATGAAACAGCCCCCTGCAACTGCCAATGGAAGGCAACTGGAATTGGGGTTTTTAGAGTGAGCACCTTAGAGGCTATCTGTTGGAAACATAGAGAGAGTCTGCTGGCTGTGCTGCTTAGCTATGCAGCTAATCAAATCCAGAGCGAGTATGCCTCACTGCTTGCTGAACTGTCCACTTAGCTGCTGTTGCTGCTGTTCCCGTTGCTCCTGCGCCCCAGGGCTATGTGGTGTCTTGATACTTTGTGTCTCCTGCTCCAGACTCTTCTTCTTTCCCCAATTTTGTCCTAAACATAGCTAACAGAAAATGGAAACTCTGATAACCCCACTACTTGTCCCTTGTCAGTAGGAAGTAGTCAGATGACTCGGTATCCCAAAACCTGAAAGATCAGGTGTAACTTTTTTGTGAAGATTTTAGTAGCAGTTTAATATTCTAGTAGTTTAATATGTTGCTATTTATGTGTTCCTATGCAAACATATTCTTTTCCTCCTACACTTCCTCTCTTGGCCTCTGTGGAGTGCAAGAAAAAAGTGACATGCCATTGGCAACTACCCTGGCTAGAGAGAGGAATGGTCTTTTTTTTGGGGGGGGGGGGGGGGAGGGCACACCCGGTGACGCTCAGGGGTTATTCCTGGCTATGTGCTCAGAATAGCTCCTGGCTTGGGGGGGGGGGTAATATGGGATTCCCGGGGATCGAACTGCGGTCCATCCTAGGTCAGAGAATACAAGGCAAATGCCCTACCGCTTGAACCACCACTCTGGCCCCAGGAATGGTCTCTTGACCTGCAGAAGACCATCACCTCCCTGACTGCTCCTCATTGACTGTCCATTTGACATTTTGGTGCATGAAGAGGGTAGGCGGGCGGGAGGGAGAGAGAGAACAGGAGCAACAGGAAGAGCAAGAACAGTAGGAGCAGCTGGGGGCAGCAGCTAAGCACAGTTAAGCAAGCAGGGAGGCAGGAAGTCTGGCTGTCAGGTCATGGTCGGCTGGCTGTACCAGGTATGGCAGAAAAAGCAGTCTTATTTCCATCTTGTAGCATCTTTTCTCTAAATACAGAATTCCAGGGCTGGAGTCACAGTATGGGAGAGTATTTACCTTGTTCGATCAACAACAATCTATATTGTTTCCTTAGGACTACCAGCAATGATCCCTGAGCAGAGTCAGGAGTAAACCTTAAGCACAGCTAGGTATGGCCCCAAAACACAATTCTCGCAGTGTCAATCTGAGCGTAGAGCCAGGAATACCTCCTGAGCGCTGCTGGGTGTGGCTCCCCCCCCCAAAAAAAAGTAAGAATAAAAGAAGGGTAAATAAAACAAGGGCCAGGATATGGCTCAGTGGCAGAACACTTATCTTGCACGTTTGAGGACCTAGGTTTCAAAAACGAAAACAAAAATGAACAGAAATAGAAAAGTAACATAAAGACCATTTTAAATGTTTAAGCTACTTCACTATCTCCTATTAAAAACATTCTAAGAAAATGCATATTAACAATACATATTCAGATTAAAATAAATAAAGTTGGGACTGGAGAGATAGTATAGCAGATAAAGTGCTTTCTTACTCATAGGTTATTCTTGGTATTATCTTTTTTTTTGGTTTTTGGGCCACACCTGGTGACACTCAGGGGTTACTTCCTGGCTATGCACTCAGAAATCACTCCTGGCTTGGGGGACCATATGGGACGCTAGGCTAGCATGGGCAAGGCAGATGCCTTACTGCTTGCACCACCGCTTTGAGCCTGGTATTATCTTTTTGAATCCGGTATCTACCTCATTTTGTTTTAAAAACAGATGACAGATACCAGAGAGAAAATATAGGATTTATGGCACTTTATTTTCATGTGGCCAGCTCTGGTTTGATCACAAGTACAGACTGTGGTCCCCTGAGCACTGATCATACTGCCAAGTATGATCCAACCAACTAAACAAACAAGCAAAAAAGATGATAAATTCCAGAGCCACCTTTCAAGAATGGGAAAAGCATGTTCTTGAATCAAATCATGAAATCACCCTTTTAGACTGGATTGACAATACAGCGGGTGGTGCATTTGTCTTGTATGCGGCTGACCCTGGTTCAATCTCTGGCATCTCATATGGTCTCCTGAAACCACCAGGAGTGATTTCTGGGTGTAGAACTAGTAAGCCCTGAGCAGGGTTGGAGTGGCTCAAAAAAACCAAAATAATGGGGCCAGAACACAGCAGTAGGGCGTTTGCCTTGCACACAGCTGACTCAGAACAGACCTGGGTTCGATCCCCGGCATCCCATATGATCCTCAAAGCCTGCCAGGAGTGATTTCTGAGTGCAAAGCCAGGAGTAACCAGAGTGCTGCCAGGTATGGCTCCAAAACAAAAAACAAAACAAACAATACCCCCAAAACCCCCCTAAAAACTCACCCCCTTGGGGCAAAAAAGCAATAGCACAATGGGTAGAGAAGCTTGCTTTGGTCTCAAATGCTGGCATCCCATATGGTCCCTGAGCACTGACAGTGTACCCCACAACCCCCCCCCCCCAAAATCTCTCACTGACATCATCATCAAACTTCTGCTTTCAGGGATACTCACTTATTCAAGTCAACTTCATAAGTTTGCATATGGGGTTTATCTCCAGCCTTGTCGGGGTCCCATCTGTAAATAGCAAATTTCTTGATTCGAGGAGCTGCAGCTGCAGCTGTCTGGGTTCCTCTGCAGGCCTTAAATTAAAAAAAAAAAAAAATCAGGAGAAAAACTTACCGAACATTTAAGGTAAATCCTATAAATTCGGCAATGAAAACTATAGTAACGATTCAAATTCACTTATTACTGACAGTCTTTATGGGAAAGAACTCATTATTGCCATGTGGTGCCAGAACCTGAAATCACACTTTTTTGGTTTGTTTGTTTTTGGGCCACATCCGGTGATGCTCAGGGGTTACTCCTGGCTATGCGCTCAGAAATCGCTCCTGGCTTGGGGAACCATATGGGATGCCGGGAGGTCGAACTGCCGTCTGTCCTAGGTTAGGGCATGCAAGGCAAATGCCCTACTGCTTGCACCACTGCTCCGGCCCCTGAAATCGCACTTTGTCACACACACAAAGCTTTTACCTCTGTACTATCTATTTTGTTGGGAGAAACAAAGGAATTAAAAATTCACGATAACATGATGAGAACCAAAAGGTGAGAAAGTGAGATCACTCTCAAAGAACACAGCAGACACATGAGTTGTAAGAAACCAGGGATGGTCCCACTGCGTGACATTCATGGCAGAACTTGATGGAGAAAGGGGTGATGAAAAATGAGGAATGTGTGTGTCGTGGGGCCTGGGTGGGGTGGCCACAAAGGGCCCGTGTAGTCTAGTAGGAGGCAGGACAGCTTTAGGAAAAGTGGAGGAGTTGGGGGATCCCTTCAGAAGAACATGAAAGACAAAAGTTTAAACGTTATCCTAAGACAAGAAGCCAATCAACAAAGGCCATGATATAGGCAACAGTTACTTTATATATATATATATATATTTTTTTTTTTTTTTGGTTTTTCGGACCACACCCGTTTGATGCTCAGGGGTTACTCCTGGCTAAGTGCTCAGAAATTGCCCCGGGCTTGGGGGGACCATATGGGGCGCAGGGGAATCAAACCGGGTCCTTGGCTAGCGCTTGCAAGGCAGACACCTTACCTCTAGTGCCACCTCGCCGGCCCCTAATTTTTTTTTTTTTTTTTTTTGGTTTTTGGGCCACACCCGGTGACGCTCAGGGGTTACTCCTGGCTATGCGCCCAGAAGTCGCTCCTGGCTTGGGGGACCATATGGGACGCCAGGGGATCGAACCGCGGTCCATCCAAGGCTAGCGCAGGCAAAGCAGACACCTTACCTCTAGCGCCACCGCCCGGCCCCGACTTTATATTTTTTAAAATTATTATTCCTTTTTTTTTTTTTTTTTTGGTTTTTGGGCCACACCCAGTAACGCTCAGGGGTTACTCCTGGCTATGTGCTCAGAAGTTGCTCCTGGCTTGGGGGACCATATGGGACACCGGGGGATCGAACCGCGGTCCGTCCAAGGCTAGCGCAGGTAAGGCAGGCACCTTACCTTTAGCGCCACCACCCGGCCCCTATTATTCCTTTTTTAAGTCTTTATCTAAGCACCATGATTACAAACATGTTTGTAGTTGGGTTTCAGGCATAAAAAAAAAAAAAAACTCCCTTTCACCAGTGCAACATTCCCACCACCAATGCCACTCCCCCTTCCCCTCACTTTTTGTGGTGAGCAGGTCCTTCAGGCCTTTCTGGCCCTTCACTCTTCTATTGTTCTGGATTATTTTTGTTTCTTGAGGGAAAGAACAGTGGTTATGAAGGCAGTCCTTACTGTCAGAGATAGTTGGGAAAATGGGTTTGGACATTGGGGGAAGTAGGCAAGCACCTTATCACCTGCACTATTTCTCTGGCCCTGTGATTTTGTGTGTGTGTGTGTGTGTGTTTTTGGGTCACATCTGGCTCTGCGCTCAGGGCTTACTCTTGGCTTTATGCTCAGAAATCACTCCTGGCAGGCATGGGAAACCATATGGATGTCAGGATCCAAACCTCCATCCGTCCTGGGTCGGTTGCATGCAAGGCAAACGTCCCACTGCTGTGCTATCTTTCTGGCCCCCTGTGATTTGTTTTTTTAAATTTTTTGAAACTTTAAGCACCGTGATCTACAAAATTTAATGATAGTCAATTCAGGTATCCAATATTTCAACACAAATCTCACCACCAGTGTGATCTTTTTCCACCAAATGCTGCCAGTTATCTAGCAGGCACAAAATAAGTTACTTTATTCATTACAACATACAACATACTAAATGATAATAATTAAAGTCATTGTCTGAGGATTTACTGAACTGTTAGGTGCTAGTTGAGCCTTCTGTGATATTGTTTTCACTCAGAGTATAGGGAGGAGGGGAGAGAGGGAGGGGGAAAGAGAGCAAGAGAGAGAGATAGAGAGAAGCTTTATCTTTGGCCCCTCCATGGACTGGTGGGAGTTGCTCTGGTCACTATCCTCTATCAGTCCAACTTTTTTTTTTTATCCCTGACATGACAAGGGGCAAGTCCAGGTCCAAATGTCATTACAATGGGGGTACCCAAGGGGTTTGTCTAAGTCCAACTGCCCTTACATCAACACTGAGCTTTCCCATTTAATTTTCGGTGCTCAGACTGAGCTTTTGTGAATTTGGAGATGTTGTGTGGCCACATATGCAGCTAAGCGATCCAGGTGTTGGGATGAGTCAGCTGTATGGCATCTCAGCTAGGTTCTTTTTAAATGCTGGAGGAAGTGGGTGTGGGTAGTGTTGGGCCTTTTGCCATCAGCAAAGCCTGTTCTAGTCCAGAGAAGGTGTCAGAGATATGGGTTTGGCTTAGCTGTGGTACCTCTGAGACTGGTCATGAAGCTGGGCTGTTTATGTGCCCAAAGCCAGTGATTCATTTTATGTGTCAATGTAAATGAATCTTGGGGTGTGCAAATAGTTGTCACACAGTCATTTTTTTTGTGAGGATGCTTTAGAATTTTACTTTGAGTTTGGGGTAACAACTAGATTTGTTCAGAAACCACTGCTAGTTTGGTGCTCAGGATCAATCCTAGCAAAGCTCAAGGGATCCATTCATCACTAATAGGACTATTAACAAAACATCCCTCTATATTTGGCAATTTTATACACTCCAACTTTCCCATCTACAACCCTTGACCTTCTTTTCTATTTATGCAGAGGAAGTAATTCAGAAATTGTATCAAGCAAGTTCTGCTGGTCTTCTATTATGGCTCTTATGGCATGGGGAGGAAGAAGTTAATCCATCCAAAGAGTTTGTATAGGGGCCGACGCGGTGGCGCTAGAGGTAAGGTGTCTGCCTTGCCAGCGCTAGCCTAGGACGAACCGAGGTTCGATTCCCCGGCATCCCATATGGTCCCCCAAGCCAGGAGCAACTTCTGAGCGTCACTGGGTGTGGGCCCAAAACAAAACAGAACAATAACAACTAAAAGAGCTTGCAAAAACTACAGAATCAGTTTAGTATTTTTTTAAATTTTGTTTTGTCTTTGGGCCATACCTGATGATGTTCAAGGGTTACTTCTGGTTCTGCACTCAAGAATTACTACTGGTGGGCTTGGGGGACCATATGGAATGCTGGGGATTGAACCATGTGCAGGATAAGTGTCTTACTTACTGTACTATCACTTCAGCTACACCCTGCCACCCCTGATTATTTTTTAAGATAGGAAAAATTACAGCATGCATGAGGTCAGAGAGATAGAACAGTGGGTAGAGCATTTGCTTTGGATGGGACCATCTTGGGGTCCAATCCTTAGCACCCCATATGATTCCCTGGCCCCACCAGGAGTGACTTCTGGGTATAGTCAGGAGCAAGCCCTGAGCACAAACAGGTGTGGCCTCAAAATAAAACATAATTTAAAGCATGCTTGTGTGTTACAGCTTGGAAAACTGGCATAACATGCAGGACAGAGGAAAGATTGTTGGGAGTTATTCTTGAGTAAGTGATGGGACACGGAGCAAGAATGAAGGATTAGCTATAGAAAAGCAGCAAAATCTCCCATTGTCATAGTGAGGAAAGGAGTATATAATATAGGGCAGCAGGAAGGTGGGCAAATTTTTTGTGCCACACCCTTTGATGCTCAGGGGTTACTCCTCGCTATGCGCTCAGAAATCGGTTCTAGCTTGGGGAACCATATGAAACAGTCCTGGGTCAGCTGCATGGAAGGCGAGCGCCCTACCTCTGTGCTATTGCTTCGGCCCCTTGAGTTTTTTTTCCCTTGTTTGTCCAGAAAGTTGTCTTAAGACCCACAATAGAAGAGAGTTCATGTATTTTTTTTTTTTTTTGGCAACAACCAATATTACATGGAGGACCATGTGGTGCCAGGGAGTGCTGAACCTATTTGAGCCCTCTCCTGTGGTTCTTCAAAAATTTTTTTATTTTTGGGGCCGGGAAGGTGGCGCTAGAGTTAAGGTGTCTGCCTTGCAAGAGCTAGCGTAGGATGGACTGTGGTTCGATCCCCGGCGTCCCATATGGTCCCCCCAAGCCAGGGGCGATTTCTGAGTGCATAGCCAGGAGTAACCCCTGAGCGTCAAATGGGTGTGGCCCAAAAACCAAAAAACAAACAAACAAAAAAAATTTTTTTTTATTTTTGCCTCTAACATTGAGTGGCTGAGTATACTATGAACTCTGAGTAATATGAACTCTGAGTAATATGAATTATTAATGAACTAAGATATCAGATATGAAATACTTCGAAAGCATTTTGACCTCCTATAAGGCTGGGTTTATGAGAATAATTTCTCATAAGTTAAATCAAATGAACAAAGTAGAAATATAGCAAATGTTTAACAACTGAAAACCGATCTTTAGTAAGAAGCTGACCACAGGGGGAAAAATGTGGGAGAAGAAGGGATTTTGACATGAAACAATGGTGGAGGGAAGTAAACATTCTGGTGGCTAGTATGGTGCCAGAATGTGTTGCAAAACTGCTATCATTAAAGTACTATAGGCCCTGGTGCTTAAAAATGAAAAACAAAGCAAAATAAAACTGAGTATTTGAAGGCAAGCTTAACTTTGTATGGAATCTGAGCATTGTTGGGGAAGCCCTTCCTCAAAAACAAAACAAAAACTGGGACCAGAGCTACGGCACAGCGGTAGGGCATCTGCCTTGCACACGGTGGACCCAGGATGGGCCTTGATTCGATCCCCCCGTGTTCCATATAGTCCCCCAGGCCAGCAGTGATTTCTGAGCACATAGCTAGAAGTAACCCCTGAGCATCACCCTGTGTGGCCCAAAAAAAAAAAAACAAAACAAAACAACAAAAACCTAAACCAAAACAAAGCAATAACAAAAAAGGTGTGAGTGGTACTGATTGAATTCCACACTCTGTCACTTGGTAGTTATGTGTACATTGGCAAATTGCTCAACTTCTTTGTATTTCCTCCTTAGCAGGATGTATTAAAATCTAGCCAGTAAGATTAGAGAATTTATCTCCTAGCATAGCCCATAAATCGTCTCAATGCTGGCAATGTTATCAATACTTGTACTATACTGATTGGCAAATAGTTATGCAAGGTTTTCAGCCTCAGGTCTAAGCAGCTACGATGCCAGTCAACATTATTTTGAAAAGGGGCGGCGAGGTGGCGCTAGAGGTAAGGTGTCTACCTTGTAAGCGCTAGCCAAGGAAAGGACCACGGTTAGATCCCCGGCGTTCTATATGGTCCCCCCAAGCCAGGGGCAATTTCTGAGCGCGTAGCCAGGAATAACCCGAGCATCAAACAGGTGTGGCCCGAAAAACCAAAAAAAAACGAAACAAAACAAAAAAACCTCCATTATTTTGAAAAATTTTGAAAACCACTGACAACAGTTAATACTTAGCTAAATACTTAGAGACAGAAATGTGTTTTTATTTTTTTATTTTTTATTTTTTTTGTTTTTTGGGCCACACCCGGTGACGCTCAGGGGTTACTCCTGGCTATGCGCTCAGAAGTCGCTCCTGGCTTGGGGGACCATATGGGACGCCGGGGGATCGAACCGCGGTCCGTCTCCTAGGCTAGCGCAGGTAAGGCAGGCACCTTACCTCGAGCGCCACCGCCCGGCCCCTTTATTTTTATTTTTTATTTATTTATTTTTTTTGGTTTTTGGGCCACACCCGGCAGTGCTCAGGGGTTACTTCTGGCTGTCTGCTCAGAAATAGCTCCTGGCAGGCACAGGGGACCATATGGGACACTGGAATTCGAACCAACCACCTTTGGTCCTGGATCGGCTGCTTGCAAGGCAAACCCTGCTGTGCTATCTCTCCGGGCCGAGAAATGTGTTTTTATAGCATAGAAAATTCTACAATATCCTATAGTCCCAGGAATATCACACACTCATTTTTTTTTTTTTAACTAGCAAAGAACTTTATTAACCTTAGTTTCCAACTTTATTTCCAGGCTTCTTCGGCTTCTATAGCTACAAAAAATGAATTGTATATAAGCAAAAACTTATATTTGCTGCAGTGTCCAAGGGACTTGAGCTGAAAAATATTAGATCTAAGTCTTATTAGATCATTGAACACAATTTTAAGAGCAGTCATAATATAGAAGAGTAGCTCTCAGTAACTTCTTCAAATTTTGTGTATTTTTTTTTTTTGGAGGGGTCCACACTTAGCAGTGCTCAGAGTTACTCCTGGCTTTGTGCTCAGGAATCACTCGGTGCATTCGGGGGACCATCTGGGATGCTGGAGATTGAACCCGGGGTTGGCCCCGTGCAAGGCAAACGTCCCCTATCCACTGTACTACTGCTCTGGCCCCTTCTTCAAATTTTATCTTCTTTAGAAGTTGACTCAATTCAGTTTGCTTCATTCTTAGAAGCCTCATCAAGATGCCACTTATTACTGAATTTTGGGGGGTGCTACTGTGGATATGACACACTGCACACTACCCCTGGGCTGGGCAGGCTCTTCTATTTCTCTTCCTTTAGGAAGCCCTGTAAGGGCTTTTTCTGAAATCATAACATTGACCTTTGAAACTAGTCTCCTGGGGACCAGAGCTTTAAAACGCTCTCACATTTGCTGGTTCAGCAATTACAAAAGGAACTGGGAAGAAATTAATTGCAATTAACACCCAGAAGACATCATCCTAGGCTTTTTTTTTTTTTTTTTTTTTGGTTTCTGGGCCATCCCTAGCAGTGCTCAGGAGACCATATGGGATGCTGGATATTGAACCTAAGTCAGTCTTGTGCAAGGTAAGCACCCTACTCGCAAGCTAGCACCCTAATCACCCTCGGAGTTCTAATAGGCATTTTTCCTCCCCAATTTCCTCTTACAAAAAGATTATAAAACAATCTATTTAACTTCATATACTGAAAAGTTAGAATGAGAGGAAACAGCACTTAACTAAAACGAGAAATAACTTACATATAACTGCAAAAAGGAGGTAGGAACTATTTTTCTACACTTTATCATATACTCAGATCTATGTCAGGAAGTTCTCATAAAGTACAAACTAATGAGTATAGATCTGAGAAGTAACAGTTCTTTCTTTCTTTTTTTTTTTAAACACATTATAGATGACGGTTTAGGTAATAAGTTTACGATATATAGTGTACAAAGTTACCGCATACCACGGCCACCATTCGAATGGTAGTAATATTATGAACAGGTAAAACACTTATGTTTTGGGGGGTGGGGTGGGGGACCTTCGCTTCAAATCTCCAACAGGACAAGAATCCCTACATGTCCGCTTTACAGAAGCAGTTAGAGGAGCCCTGACCAAAACAAAACAAAACAAAAAAAAACAAGAAAACGATTTGCAAGGACTTCGAAAATCCATAATCCCCCGTGCCCTCAACTTCCCTTTCTCTTCTTCTTTCTTTAAAAAATGCTTATATTTAAAATATTGTGATTTACAAAGTTACTCATAGTTGAGACTTTAGACATACAATGATTAAGGGCCAATTCCACCAATAGTATCAACCTCCCTCCCTCCCATCCCTTTCCCTTCTAAACTATCTCCTTAGAGCAAAGATCGGGGAGCCTGGGAACCCCGTCCAGCACGCAATGCAATAAGGACAGCGGCGTCCTCCAGGCCTGCGGGGTCGATGCTCCAGTCCTTCAGAACCAGCATCCTGGAATAACGACGCAGCTTTAAGAGGGACCTTTGAAGGGGCTGGAGAGATAGCCTGGAGTTGGGTCATTTGCCTTGCATGCACAAGGACGGTGATTCAAATCCCAGCATCCCATATGGTCCCCCCACGAGCCTGCCAGGAGCGATTTCTGAGCACAGAGCCAGGAGTAACCCCGAGCGCTGTTGGGTGTGACCCCCAAAATAAAAAACAAAAAAGAAACAGACCCTGACCTGCAGGATCCCCTTAGGGGAAGGGCCCAGAGTCTGCGGGAGGAGGATCCCTTCCCTTACTCCCTTCCCCATCCCCTTCCCTCAACGCGTCCTGGAGCGCTGCCCTAATTGCACCCCAAATCTTTAAAGCCTTGCAGGAGTCACCTCGCTTCCGTTACTTTGCCCTCAGGCATGTCTTTTCTGCAGAATCCGTAGTTCGGTGCCAAAAAACAGGTTTCGGAACTGCAATGCTTACTTACCTTCGAACTCAGTGGCTTCCACTTGACTTATGACCTTGAGCATGTCCAGGCCTGGCACTGACATTGTTTTTCTTTCAAATAAAGTCCCTGAATCCAGTTTTTTTTTTTTAATTTTTAACTGAGCAATGCACAGGCTGCTGCTTGGAAACCCAGGATGACCTACGGGGTTCTGCTTTGTTTTGCTTTGCAAACCTAAAGGGAGCATCATCAGGGCAGGGCTGGCTGGAAGTGGCGCCTCTGGCCCCAGGCAGGCCTGGCCTTCGTCATCTCAGTTTCCTCCGAGACCTCTCACCTGAGGCTATGGCCGTGACCTTCACGAGCGACTTCTCCCCCTCCCGGGACGACGAACTCACCTGCAGACATGCCCCGCCGAGGGTGGTGGCTGGAAAGCGGCGCCGCAAGGAGAGTGCAGTCACCGCTGCCATCTTGGCTTCTGAAGCCCCGCCCCCTAGCCCCGAGGTTCTTCTCCGCCCGCGTCCCGCCAAGCACCGCGGCACCGAGCCAGGGACCCGCTAGCCGCCCAGGAGCCACCGAGTGCAGCGCCAGGAGGGAGGGAGGGGGGGTGGAGAGAGTCAGCAGGGAGCATGTGCAGTAGCGCTTGAGACCGCGCATGCCCACTCGGCCTCCAGAGTGTTTTAGGCGACCGACCTTGAAGAAGGGGGCGGGGCTTTAGAGGGGCGGCGGGGAAATGGGCGGGGCTCAGAGCGCGAGGTGGCGGGGCCTGATTTTAACCCTTTTCTTTCCAAAAAGTTGTCATCTCCTGAGAGCTGGCAGGACCATCCCAGGATGACGAGCTTGTCATAGAGTGTTAAGTGCAGATCTAGAGAAATGACTACATTAACAGCTACTATGACAATGATAGAGAAATACAATGCCTGTCTTGAAGACAGGCAGAGGGTGGGGGGGGATAAGAAATGGGGGATACAATGTGGTGGTAAAGTTGCACTGAAGTGGGGTGTGCATTTTATGGCTGAAGCCCAATTACCAACATGTTTGTAGATAGAGAAATAGCTACACTAACAGCTATTAGGACAACAATAGAGAGAGAAATACAATGCCTGTCTTGAAGACAGGCAGAGGGTAGGGGGTGGTAAGAAATGGGGGAGTACAATGGTGGTGGGAAAGTTGCACTCGAGAAGTGGGGTGTGCATTTTATGGCTAAAGCCCAATTATGAACATTTTTGTCACCATTGTGCTTAAATAAAATTTTTTTAATTTTAATTTTTTTCTTTTTTGTTTTTGGGCCACACCCAGTGGCACTCCGCGATTACTTCTGGCTCTGCACTCAGAAATTGCTCCTGGCACGCTTGGGGAACCATATGGGATGCCAGGTATGAACCCTAGCAGTCTTGGGGAACCATATGGGATGCCAGGTATAAACCTGGGTCTGTCCTGGGTCGTTTGCGTGCAAAACAAACA
This sequence comes from Suncus etruscus, assembly GCF_024139225.1. Taxonomy (NCBI): domain Eukaryota; kingdom Metazoa; phylum Chordata; class Mammalia; order Eulipotyphla; family Soricidae; genus Suncus; species Suncus etruscus. The sequence continues at coordinate 20,915,656 of NC_064851.1, read as the reverse complement.
TCCTATTGCTGTGCTATCATATCACTCTGGCCCTTAAATAAATTATTTAAAAATATTGCTATCTCAGTTGTTTTGTGACTTTCTGTCAGACAGTGTGATTTGCCACTGACTGTCCAGTTTATAGCATAAGAGGGCAAATGGGATTGCTAAAAGAACTGGATATTTCACAGACAAGACCAAGTTGACTTCAGTTCTGCCATCACTCAACCACAAGCCAGTAGATCTAGACAGTCAGGTAAATCAAAGAATGTTAACCAGATATGCCCACATCCTTCATGATACAGACACAAAAACTACAGGCAAGATTAGGCCTCCAGGAGTCAGAGCATTAGCACAGCAGGAGGGCATTTGCCTTGTACACCACTGACCCGGGACAGACCCAGATTCAATCCCCAGCATCCCATATGATCCCCGGAGCCTGCCAGGAGTGATTTCTGAGCCAGAGCCAGTAGGAACCCAAATGCCACCAGATGTGAAAAAAAAAAAAAAAAAAAAAAAAGATTAGGCCTTCAGTGCAGGAAGGACTTGTCCAAGGTGATAAAGGTGATGAACCTTGAAGAGAGGATTCAAGATGAGAAAGTTTCAAGCTATTTCGCAAGACCTCACTCCACACTTTCATTCATGAGGTCACATGACAGTGAGTCAGGTTCCAAACTACGCCTCCCGAAAACTAGCCCTATCCAGCCAATTCTGATCATCTTAATTTTTGCAGTAACACCTAAATGAGCAATGAATTTAGAAACCACAATGTTCTGTCTAGCATACAAGCAAATGGGAAGAGAAGGAAACACATTGCTGAGAAACAAAGTTCTAGCTGACCCAATCCTGGAATAGTTTCTCTGACATTGTCCAAAGGAGCCTCTGGAGCCACTCTAGTTGGACAAACTCACAGGAAGACTATCACACTCTTTTGAGCTTTGCCAGCCTAAATTGTCTTCAGATGAGATGAAGGATGTGGGCACCTTCCATGTGAAGAATTGATAGAGAATTGCTCTTCTTAGAATATTTGGATGCCACTTTTTTTTTTTTTTTTTTTTTTTTTTTGGTTTTTGGGCCACACCCGGTGACGCTCAGGGGTTACTCCTGGCTATGTGCTCAGAAGTCGCTCCTGGCTTGGGGGACCATATGGGACACCGGGGGATCGAACCGCGGTCCGTCCAAGGCTAGCGCAGGCAAGGCAGACACCTTACCTTTAGCGCCACCGCCCGGCCCTGGATGCCACTTTTGAGATGAGCCATTGTCCCTTTTTTAGCCTGCCCAGGTCACCTTGGCCAAAGCTGTCTGAGACCCACAGAAGTGAGACCTTGATTTATGGAGGGGCCCGGGGTGGCAGTGGGCCCATAGTCCCTGTAGTCACACCATCCCGGGGCTTCATGGGGATTTGGGGAGATCAAGGTTATGGAGGAACAAATTCCTGGGCAGCTGCACCTCCGCTCTGAACTTTAGGATTCTAGCAAAGCACCAGCTGCAGATGGCCTGAGAGATTTTTGTGGTTTGCTCCTGATTTGTCTTTCAAGGTTTCCCAGAGGTACAAACCATGGTTTACTGTTTGCTTTTTGCTTGAATAGTCTCTATTGCTTTTCGCCAACAGTCTGATGGGTTGTTCACCTCACCACTTGCAGTATATTTTTATACATTTTTCTTTCTTTCTTTCTTTCTTTCTTTCTTTCTTTCTTTCTTTCTTTCTTTCTTTCTTTCTTTCTTTCTTTCTTTCTTTCTTTCTTTCTTTCTTTCTTTCTTTCTTTCTTTCTTTCTTTCTTTCTTTCTTTCTTTCTTTCTTTCTTTCTTTCTTTCTTTCTTTCTTTCTTTCTTTCTTTCTTTCTTTCTTCTTCTTCTTTCTTTCTTTCTTTCTTTCTTTCTTTCTTTCTTTCTTTCTTTCTTTCTTTCTTTCTTTCTTTCTTTCTTTCTTTCTTTCTTTCTTTCTTTCTTTCTTTCTTTCTTTCTTTCTTTCTTTCCTTCCTTCCTTCCTTCCTTCCTTCCTTCCTTCCTTCCTTCCTTCCTTCTTTCTTTCTTTCTTTCTTTCTTTCTTTCTTTCTTTTCTTTCTTTCTTTCTTTCTTTCTTTCTTTCTTTCTTTCTTTCTTTCTTTCTTTCTTTCTTTCTCTCTTTCTTTCTCTCTCTCTCTCTCTTTCTTCTTTCTTTCTTTCTTTCTTTCTTTCTTTCTTTCTTTCTTTCTTTCTTTCTTTCTTTCTTTCTTTCTTTCTTTCTTTCTTTCTTTCTTTCTTCTTTCTCTCTTTCTTTTCTTTCTTCCTTCTTTCTTTTTCTCTCATTTTCTCTTTCTCTTCCTCCCTCCCTCTCCACCTCTCTCCCTACTTCCTCTTTCTTTTTCTTTCTTTCTTTCTTTCTTTCTTTCTTTCTTTCTTTCTTTCTTTCTTTCTTTCTTTCTTTCTTTCTTTCTTTCTTTCTTTCTTTCTTTCTTTCTTTCTTTCTTTCTTTCTTTCTTTCTTTCTTTCTTTCTTTCTTTCCTTCCTTCCTTCCTTCCTTCCTTCCTTCCTTCCTTCCTTCTTTCTTTCTTTCTTTCTTTCTTTCTTTCTTTCTTTCTTTCTTTCTTTCTTTCTTTCTTTCTTTCTTTCTTTCTTTCTTTCTTTCTTTCTTTCTTTCTTTCTTTCTCTCTCTCTCTCTCTTTCTTTCTTTCTTTCTTTCTTTCTTTCTTTCTTTCTTTCTTTCTTTCTTTCTTTCTTTCTTTCTTTCTTTCTTTCTTTCTTTCTTTCTTTCTTCTTTCTCTCTTTCTTTTCTTTCTTCCTTCTTTCTTTTTCTCTCATTTTCTCTTTCTCTTCCTCCCTCCCTCTCCACCTCTCTCCCTACTTCCTCTCTTTCTTTTTCTTTCTTTCTTTCTTTCTTTCTTTCTTTCTTTCTTTCTTCTTTCTTTCTTTCTTTCTTTCTTTCTTTCTTTCTTTCTTTCTTTCTTTCTTTCTTTCTTTCTTTCTTTCTTTCTTTCTTTCCTTCCTTCTTTCTCTCTCTCTCTCTTTCTTTCTTTCTTTCTTTCTTTCTTTCTTTCTTTCTTTCTTTCTTTCTTTCTTTCTTTCTTTCTTTCTTTCTTTCTTTCTTTCTTTCTTCTTTCTCTCTCTTTTCTTTCTTCCTTCTTTCTTTTTCTCTCATTTTCTCTTTCTCTTCCTCCCTCCCTCTCCACCTCTCTCCCTACTTCCTCTCTTTCTTTTTCTTTCTTTCTTTCTTTCTTTCTTTCTTTCTTTCTTTCTTTCTTTCTTTCTTTCTTTCTTTCTTTCTTTCTTTCTTTCTTTCTTTCTTTCTTTCTTTCTTTCTTTCTTTCTTTCTTTCTTTCTTTCCTTTCTTTCTTTCTTTCTTCTTCCTTCCTTCCTTCTTTCTCTCTCTCTTTCCCTCCCTCCCTCCCTCCCTCCCTCCCTCCCTCCCTTCCTTCCTTCCTTCCTTCCTTCCTTCCTTCCTTCCTTCCTTCCTTCCTTTCTTCCTTCCTTTTCTTTATTTTATTTTTTGTTTTTGGGTCACACCCGGCAGCACTCAGGGCTTACTCCTGGTTCCACGCTCAGAAATCGCTCTTGGCAGGCTCGGGGGACCATATGGGATGCCAAGATTCGAACCACTGTCCTTCTGCATGAAAGGCAAACACCTTACCTCCATGCTATCTCTCTGACCCCAAATTTCTTCATCTATCTATCTATCTATCTATCTATCTATCTATCTATCTATCTTTTTATTTATTGGATTTTGGGTCACACCCAGTGGTGTTCAGGGTTTACACCTTTACTCAGGAATTTTTCCTGGCAGGATCAGTGAAACCATATGGGGTGTGGGGAATTTAACCTGGGTTGGCTGTGTGCAAATGCCTTACATGCTGTACTATTGCTCCAGCTCATATTTTAAGTTTCTTAGTCCTTATATTGGTCCTTTTGGGTTGAAATAATTATCTTCATCTTATTTATTTATTTTTGTTTTGGTGTTTGGGACACTCAGGGGTTACTCCAGGCCTTGCACTCAGAAATAACTCCTGGCAGGCTTGGGGACCATATGGGATGCTGGGGATCAAACCCGGGTAGGCTGTGTGCAAGGCAAACATCCTACCCATTGTGCTATGGATCTGGTCCCTGATCTTCATTTTGTAGATATCTTAAGTTTTTGGGTTACAACAAAGCTGAGCAATCTTGGGTGGAAATTTTTGTTTTTTAGTTTTGTTTTTGGGTCACACCTGATGGTGTTCAGGGTTTACTCCTGACTCTGTGCTCAAGGCTGGCTCAGAGGATTGTATGGGATGCCAGGTATCCATCAAACCTGGACTGATCGCATGCAAAGCAAACACTCTACCTGCTGTACTATTTCTCCAGTCCCTTGGATGAAAATTTTTTTTTGTATGAGTATTTTCTTTCTTAAGGACTGGCAATATAAAAATCTGTTATTAAAAATTAAGCCAGGCAGAAGCCAGAGAGGAGGTATGGGAGTTAAAGTACTTGCTTAGCATACAACAGAACCCAGTTTGATCTCTAGCATCACACTATGATCCTCTAAACACTGCCAGGATACAGTCAGGAGTAGCCCCCAAGCATGACACATGTGGCCCTAAAACTAATTATTTTTAAGCCAGTCAAATTGAGCAGGGGGAGGTTTATATACCAACTTTTTGTGATACTAATGTTAATAAGTTCTGATAAACCACTGCCATCGGGCCAGCCCTAAAACTAATTTTTAAAAACTATAGGAGATAGTTTTTAACTATGGGAGGTTAGAACATATGCTTTGCATGTAGGAGGCCTGGGTTCCATCCTTGGCACTGCTTGGTCCCCTGAGAACTACTGAGAGTGACCCTTAGAGGAGCCCCTGAGTATTGACAGGTATGGCCCCAAAACAAAACAAAAACCAAAACTTGAAAACATTTCATTTGATCATCTGTCATTTGTACAATCAACTATAGTTCTAGTCTCTTGGTTTGGCTATGTGCAAGGCAATTGTCTTCCTTGCTGTGCTCTTGCTCTGGTTCAATAATGTGATTTTTTTTTTCTTTAGGTTTTTGGGTCACACCTGGTGGTGCTCAGAAGTTACTCCTGGCTCTTCACTTAGAAGTCGCTCCTGGCAGGCTCAGGGGACCATAAGGGATGCTGGGATTTGAACCAGGATCCATCCTGTGTTGGCCACGTACAAGGCAAATGCCTTACCGCTGTGCTATTGCTCTGGCCCTTAATGTGATATTTTAAAATTAGTGGTAGCACAGCGGTAGGGTGTTTGTCTTGAATGCTGCTGACCTGGGACAGACCTGATTTGATCCCCAGCATCCCATATGGTCCCCGAGACTGCCAGGAGCGATTTTGGTGGTGGTGGGGGTTTGGGTCACATCCAGCAGTGCTCAGGGATTACTCCTGGCTCTACACTCAGAAATTTCACCTGGGGGCCGGAGAGATAGCATGAAGGTAAGGCGTTTGCCTTTCATGCAGAAGGTCATCGGTTCGAATCCCGGCATCCCATATGGTCCCCCGTGCCTGCCAGGAGCAATTACTGAGCATGGAGCCAGGAGCAACCCCTGAGCACTGCCGGGTGTGACCCAAAAACCACAAAAAAAAAAAAAAATTTCACCTGGCAGGCTCGGGGGACCATCTGAAATGCCTGGATTCATCCATCTGCATGAAAAGCAAACACCCTACCTCCATGCTATCTCTCTGGTCCCTCCAGGAGCTATTTCTGAACGCAGAGCCAAGGGTAACACCTGAGCACCACTGGGTGTGGCCCAAAACAACAACAATCATAAAACATTATAAAAATATCAATTTAAAATATAAAAGTCGGGGCCGGAGAGTAGCATGGAGGTAAGGCGTTTGCCTTTCATGCAGAAGGACAGTGGCTCGAATCCCAGCATCCCATATGATCCCCCAAGCCTGCCAGGAGCGATTTTTGAGTGTAAAGCCAGGAGTTACCTCTGAGCACTGCCGGCCGGCTGTGATCCCAAAACCAAACAACAACAACAACAATAACAAAACAAATAAAACATAAAAGTTAATTGATAAATAATTTAATAATTCAATTAAATTTAGTTAAATTTAATTAATAAATTAATTTAAATTAAAACGTAAAATGTAAAAAATCTATGATGAATTAAAAAATTTTTTTTTGTTTGGAACCTCATTCTGTGGTGCTCAGGGACTACTTTGTTCTAGGCTCGGGTGTTACTTGTGGTGGTATTTGGGGAACCATGCATGTCAGGGGTCGAACCCTAGCCTCTTACATGAAAGGTACGTGCTCGGGCCCGGAGAGATAGCACAGCGGCGTTTGCCTTGCAAGCAGCCGATCCAGGACCAAAGGTGGTTGGTTCGAATCCCGGTGTCCCATATGGTCCCCCGTGCCTGCCAGGAGCTATTTCTGAGCAGACAGCCAGGAGTAACCCCTGAGCACCGCAGGGTGTGGCCCAAAAACAAAACAACAACAACAACAACAACAACAAAAAGAAAGGTACGTGCTCAACATATGATCTCTTTCTCCTGTCCCTGACACATCAAAAATAGTTTTCTCTCCCATTGAAACTTTATTTAAACATCATATTTACAAATGGTTCTTAATATAGTCATCTCAAATATTCAATATTCAAGACCAATCCCACAGCCAGTGTGACCTTACTTCCACCAGTGTGACTAGATACCTACCCACCCATACATTTAAGTGAAAGAGTATATTTATTGGGGTTGGAAAGGTGACTCAAAGGACTGTAGCAAATGTCTTGCAGGCACAAGACCCCCCAAGTTCTATCCCTGGTACTGTATTACCTTCTCTCCCTCCCTGACACTTCTGGTGGCCCTTGTCGCCCAGCAAAGGCCTAAACAAAGAACCATTGTCCTAAGTAGTCTGCCAAATATCACAGGGAGTGACTCCTAGTGCCTCCCTCCCCCAGTACTGTTTAGGAAACCCCAAATAAAAATATTTTAAAGGAAACGGTATTGGCCAAGAAAAATCAGAGGACTGAGTCAGAAAAGGAAATGAACAATCTCTCGAGTTCCTTTTTGTCTTAAGGAAGAACAGAGATTTTCCTTCTTGGACAATTTTATGCAACCTCCTCTATTTCTTAATCTTGCTAACTGCTATTTATTTTACTAGAGTTATAAGCAGTAGAGAACTGGGAAGATAGCTCATAGGGATTGAGTGTTTTTATTTTTTTCAGTTCTAGAGATCAGAGCTCATGCATGCAAGACATGCGCCCTACAGCTATGCCACATCTCTTTCCAGGTTTTTTTTTTTTTCCAGGTGCTTTTTCAGGGACCAGAAATGAAGGAGTGACCATGGGATAGGCTGTGGGGCTTGGATGGACAGAGAACTGGTTAGAGTTCAAATATCCACCTTGTCCAGACTTCTAATTACAGGGATGGGGGTGAGTGAAGGCTGAAACAGGAGACCTGTAGTTGGGGTTTTCAGTCACAAAGACAAAGCTAACTTCTATCCTTTCAGTGGCAGAAAAAGCCTGTTCTGTGGATCAGTGGCTGTGAACTTGCCACCATTGTGAGATTGGTAAATACCTGAGCACCTCCAGATACATTGCAGCTTTCTGGTAGAGGACATTTTTTTCTTCCAAGAAGCAACCTAAACATTTACTGGGAGGCTCTTTAGGGAAGAGGAGATGGAAATAGATGAACTAGACACAGTTGGCAAATCAAACTGAGCACCGCTGACCTGGGATTGGGAAGACTATTCAGTGGTCAGGTGTGGGAATCCATTTGGTCTCTGGTGCCATTGGGTGTAGCATTGGGGGCCTCAGGTATTTTTAGGTGTATCCATGTTGGCCCCCAGGCCTGAAAAATACTGCAAGGTTAGGTGTTTAACTATATGGTTCAGTTGAACAAATTGCTGGGAGTGGACCAGAGCCTTCTGAGCACTGTTTGAGAGTACTCACAATGCTCTTTGGTTCAGATCTCCTCTGGCCCTCACCACAGTTCTGCCTGTAATTGCTTTCAGAGGAACCCTGTTCCCTCTGCTGGGGTCACCAAGATTCCTTTTTTTTTTTTAAATTAATATCTTTATTTAAACACCTTCATTACAAACATGATTGTGGTTGGGTTTTAGTCATGTAAAGAACACCCCCCTTCACCAGTGCAACATAAGGTTCTTTAATATTCTTCAAGATGCCACAAGATGATGAGGGAGTTGCCACTTCTGGCAGCTGCTCCTTTAGAGAGCTTCCTGTCTATTTGGTCCTATGCAGGGCCTATACTTCGGATATATTTTATCTCCCTAATTATTCAGCAGCTAGGGATCCCCCCCCAACTCAGTATTGCTCAGGGGTAATTCCTGGCTCTTTGCTCAGGAATCACTCCTGGCAGGCTCAGGGGACCATATGGGATGCCGGGGATAAAACCTGGATGGCCATGTGCAAGGCAAATACCCTATCCATTGTACTATCATTCCTGCCCATTAGTAGAGATTTTTTGGGGCCGGAGAGATAGCACAGCGGCGGTGTTTGCCTTGCAAGCAGCTGATCCAGGACTTAAGGTAGTGGTTCGAATCCCGGCGTCCCATATGGTCCCCCATGCCTGCCAGGAGCTATTTCTGAGCAGATAGCCAGGAGTAATCCCTGAGTACCGCCGGGTGTGGCCCCAAAACAAAACAAAACAAAAACAAAAACAAACAAAAAAAGTAGAGATTTTTTTTTTTTTTTTTTTTTTGGTTTTTGGGTCACACCTGGCAGTGCTCAGGGGTTATTCCTGGCTCCAGGCTCAGAAATTGCTCCTGGCAGGCACAGGGGACCATATGGGGCGCCGGGATTTGAACCGATGACCTCCTGCATGAAAGGCAAACACTTTACCTCCATGCTATCTCTCCGGCCCCAAAAGTAGAGATTTTTGTTTTTCGTTTAAAGTTAAGACAATTCATCAAAAAGGGTCAATAATTCAACTTTATGGGGCCGGATCTCATATGGACCCCTAGACACACCATGAGTATTTTATTTTTATGAACGAGTAATTCTTGAGCACAGAGGCCAGGAATAAACCCTAAATAGCATCGGGGGTGGCCCAAAAACAAAACAAAAAAAATTCAACTATAGATCACAGAGCTAGGAAACAGTAAACTCTGGAAGGGAGAAGTTGGGTTGTGAGCACTACGTGGAGGCTCAACCCAACCTCATGGGAAGACAGTGATTGCAGTCATGCCCATCTAGCTGCTGCAGGCGGCGCTCTTGCCCCACAGAACACCCCAAAACGCCCTAACTTCTTGTCACCGTGCCCAAAGGGCTCAGCTAAGCCCTCTTCCCTTCAAACCCACCATATAATTAGACTTCTCAAAATATTCTCTGAGTGGGTTTGGGGCAATCATTTGCTACAGACTTCTTTAATTTCATGAGCAGCCTCTATGGAACTCCCGGAGCAAAAAGTTACGAGTAATCCACACTCCAGATGGGGCTGAGTTTCGTATAGCTGAAGTCAGCTCAGCTGCTGGGATTTAGCAAGTGGCCCAAGGCTTTCTGGAAACAGTCACATTGCTAGATAGACCCTATAGCACGACAGACAGACAGACAGACACACACACATACATCCCTTGCCCAGTTTTTTGTTTTGTTTTGTTTTTTGGGGCCACACCGTTTGATGCTCAGGGGTTACTCCTGGCTAAGCGCTCAGAAATTGCCCCTGGCTTGGGGGGACCATATGGGATGCCGGGGGATTGAACAGTGGTCCTTCCTTGGCTAGCGCTTGCAAGGCAGACACCTTACTTCTAGTGTCACCTCTCCGGCACCCCCTTGCCCAGTTTTCTAACCTCTCTGTCTTATTCTCATTTGCCTGCCACATCACCAGTATATTCTCAAGTCAGCATTAAGTTTGGTTTCCTGGATATGTATGAATAATTTGGTTTTCAGAATGTGTGTGGGTGTGAGCTGTGTAAACAGGGTATGCTGACTCTCTTTCCAGCTCAGTCTGAATTTTAAACAACCTTTCCGAAACAGCCATATAAATTAAATATAAAAGAGAAATAATGGGGGGGGGGCTGAAGAGATAGTACAGGAATTAAGGACTTCACATGCAAAAGACCTTGGTTCAAATTCCTGGCACCACATAAGTTTTCACAAGTACCCTTAGGAGTGATTTCTGAGTACAGACAGAACAGTAAGCCCAGCACAGCTAGGTATGACCCCAAAACAACACAATGAAAGAAAATGATGGTTAATTCTTCATTTCTACAGGCTAGATCTTGCCTTGTGGAAACATAACAAATCAGAGTGAGGCAGAAACATTAAAAGTAAATTAACCAGGGGCCGGAGAGATAGCACAGCGGCGTTTGCCTTGCAAGCAGCTGATCCAGGACCAAAGGTGGTTGATTCAAATCCCGGTGTCCCATATGGTCCCCCGTGCCTGCCAGGAGCTATTTCTGAGCAGACAGCCAAGAGTAACCCCTGAGCATCGCCGGGTGTGGCCCAAAAACCAAAAAAAAAAAAAAAAAAAAAAAAAAGTAAATTAACCAGGAGCCGGAGAGATAACACAGCGGTAAGGCGTTTGCCTTAGATGAAGGACAGTGGTTCTAATCCTGGCATCCCATATGGTCCCCCGAGCCTGCCAGGAGCGATTTCTGAGCATAGAGCCAGGAGTAACATCTGAGCACTGCCGGGTGTGACCCCCCCCCCAAAAAAAGTAAATTAAACAGAGGTGGGGTGGGGTGGGGAGTAAAAAGAAATGTGAATTTATTTTAAGAGGCGAGGAGGTGAAGTGGTTAAGCTCAAATTTTATTAGATCAGTTAGTATGTGATCTTGGGCAGGCTACTTAACCTTTTTGTGCCTTGGTTTTCTTTTGTTAAAATTAAGACAAGGGCTGAGAAGAGAGTTTATAGCTTGAAGGACTAGAGTGCTTACTTTTCATCTGGGAACTCCATTGATTCTTTTGGAATAAATGAGCACCAAGCTAGCATCAGCACCCCCAGGTATGACCCCCAAACAATAGCAAAAGCAAAGCAAAACACAAAAAAGTGGGAAAGAGAATTAAAATCACCTTATTGGGAAGAGTAAGTTCTTACTTATATCCAAAAGGAGTGAACTATTAATCTTAAATCGGTGGTAGGATGGCCCATTCCAGAAGGAAAAGAGCAAAAGTAAAGTCAAACTGTGGATTGTTAGAGAGAAGGGATTATGCTAATCAGGATGGGAAACCCTCAGTATAAATAAGATCATGTGGGTTTTAAGCTGCTTAGGAAATTATTTAAAATACATATGTAATTAAATTCTCACTATGTAAAAATTTCAAGCAATATAGATAAAGTTTAAATCCCTTCAGTCACACTGCCTATCGCAGAAATGATAACCATTGTCAGTTTTATGGGATTGCACCCATATCTTTTTCATTTGCATCTTATACTATGTAAGATTCTACAGAAACCTAGGAGTTAGCCTCGATTATTAATTTTTTTTTTTGGGCCACACCTAGCGGTGCTCAAGGGTTACTCCTGGGTCTGTGCTATGGTGCAAAGCAAAGCCCTACCTGCTTGCTATTGCTCCAGCCCCAGCCTGTGGTTATTATTATTATTATTTTTTTTTTTGATGAGATAGAACCTCGAGACTCATGCATACACTGAGCCAAGTCCCCAACCTTAACTCACTTCCTTTTCTGTTTTTTGTTTTTGTTTTTGGTTTTTGGGCCACACCGTTTGACGCTCAGGGGTTACTCCTGGCTATGTGCTCAGAAATCACCCCTGGCTTGGAGGGACCATATGGGACGCTGGGGGATCGAACTGTGGTCCATCCTACGCTAGCACTTGCAAGGCAGACACCTTACCTCTAGCGCCTCCTTCCTGGCCCCAAACTCACTTCCTTTTCTTAACTCCCATAATATGATCTGCTTCAGTTTATGTGCTGTGAAGTACTTAAATGTATTACTTAAATGAAATATTTAAAGGAAGTACTTAAACTCCCTTCCTTCCTTCCTTCCTTCCTTCCTTCCTTCCTTCCTTCCTTCCTTCCTTCCTTCCTTCCTTCCTTCCTTCCTTCCTTTTTTTCTCTTGGGGAGAATGTTGGGACACATCCAGCAGTGCTCAAGTCTTACTCCTGGTTTTATGCTCAGTAGTCATCTTCACAGTGTTCTGGTGGATCATATATGGTGCCAGCTATTGAACTGAGATGGCTATCTGATGGAAGGCAAGCATCTTTGACTATCTTTTTAGCCCCTCCTTTTCAGTACCCCTTCCAGCTGTGCTCAAGAATCACTCTTGGCTATGTGCTCAGGGATCATTCAGAACTGGCTCTGGGGACCATATGAGATGCCGAGGATGGAACCCATGTAGGCTGATGCACAGCAAACACCATACATGCCTGCCTATCACTCTGGTCCCAATACAGCATTTGCCAATCAATCCCCCTTCTCTTTGTTATAGTTGATGATGTTATTACCAGGATTGCACACACACCTAACCATGGGTGCACATTTTCAACTGTGGTGCTCACTGAGGTTCAGCCTCCTTTCGTGGTGATCCTGGTACACTTCTCACTGGGTCAATCTCTCAATTGAGGCACACAAGTCATGATTGTGGTGCTTGCCGAGGGTTGGTGCCATGTTCACACACCTGCTCACCTGAATTTTTACTTCTTGTGGTGCTGGCACATCTTTTTAGTTTTTGTAGTTGTGAGGGTTTTCACCCTTTCTATGTTGTATTTTTTTGGGTCATACCAAGTGGTGCTATTGACTATTTCTGACTCAATGCTCATTGGTTGCTTCTGATACCATTTGAGAGGCCAAGCAGACCTGCATGTCAAACCTGTGTTCAGCTCTTTGATTTATCTTCTTGGTCCTTGTGGTGCTTTTTTCATACACCTGCTGTAATGCTGGTAGCAATTGCTTGTGGCCCTGGGGATTGCAGATGAGTTGCTAGGATCATGCTTAGCACTGGTGGCACCCAGGAGATATGAACTTGTGACCATATGGTTGTAGGCAGGTGTTCTAAGTTCCTGCTCTGTTCCTCTAGAGCTAGAATACCAGATTGGTTATGTGACTGCAGTAGCCCCTGGCCTTCAGGGCATTACCATTGCTCAGATGCTGTGTGATTTCAGTTTAGATCACAGGTACATCTGTGATGACCATTCCTTAAACATGACACACTCTTAAAATCTTTTTTTTTTTTTTTTTTGGTTTTTGGGTCACACCCAGCAGTGCTCAGGGGTCACTCCTGGCTCTACACTCAGAAATCGCTCCTGGCAGGCTTGGGGAATCATATGGGATGCTGGGATTCAAATCACCATCCCTATGCATGCAAGACAAACGCCCTACCTCCATGCTATCTCTCTGGCCCCACTTAAAATCTTTTTTTTTGGCTATACCCAGCAGTGCTCTGTGCTCAGTAATTATTCCTGGCATGTTCTGGGGGAGCAAATAGGATGCCAGGGATTGGTCAGTCATGTACAGGACAGGCTCCCTAACCCTGTATATCTGGCCCCTGTATTTTTCCTTAATTTATCACTCCACCCTTCTCAGTAATTCTTTACTATATTCATTCAGTCACCACCCATCCTAGCTCAAATGAAAACCAGGGTCACTCACGGACACTCTTTTAGATCAAAAAACCTCTGTGTGTGCGCATGATTCTCTCTCTATATATAAAATTTATATTTTTAGGTTCTTTTGGGCCACAACCGGAGATACTCGGGTTATTCCTGGCTATGCACTCAGAAATCACTCCTGGCTTGGGAGACCAGATGGGATTCGGGGAATCGAACTACGGTCTGTCCTGGGTCAGTCGTGTGCAAGGCAAATGCCCTACTGTTTAAATACTTCATTTAAGTTTAAGTACTTCCTTTAAGTACTACATTTAAGTACTTCACAGCACATAAACGCCTTTGCTTTGGCCACTGCATGATTCTATTTTTTGGGACCATATAAATTCCCCCATTCAGCAAACAGTTATGTCTTCTTCATCAGCTCCCTCTTTACTTTCTTCCTCTTTCCTTAGCTAGGCTGACCGTTTTTTGAGGTTTGAGATTATATCTCATGCATGGGGTTTTCCAGGGAGAACAAGTATCCTGATTTTCCCAGTTGGTTTCAGTTTTCACTTGTCTTGGTAGAATTACTTGAGGTACTCCATTTTGTTTGAGTTTAGATAAAACTTTTATAATAATTCTAGTATTTTGGGGGAAGGTGTTGGGTTTTGGGGTCAGTGCTCAGTACCTATTTCTGGTTCTATGCTCAAGGCTCACTTTTGGCAGTGCTGGGGGACCATCTGTGATGGTAGGGATTGAACTTGGTCCACTGTGATCAAGGCAAATTCCTTAACTCTTTACTAGCTCTCCAGTTTCTGATCATTTTTGTTTTACATACAACAGCTGCCTCTTCAAAGTGAGGCCTGAGAGAAAAAGAATAAATGAGTGAAGGCCAGAGTGATAATACAATGAATAGAGCATTTGTCTTGTATACAACTGATCTGAGTTCAATTCCTGGCATCCCAGATGATCCCTCGAGCACTCCATGAGTGCTCTCCAAGTTTAGAGTTAGGTGTAAGCCCTGAGTACCACTAAGCGTGGGCCACATGCTTGAATGTATTTAATTTGCTTTTCCTGATTTAGAAATCTGTCTTATTCTGAGCTGAAGATTAGGAAGCACACACTCTGTTATGTGATTTCACTGTGTGCTTTGTTGCCTTTGACGGGTTTTGTAGGAATCGGACTATAATCTCCAGGCATTTACTTGCCAGGGTTTTCTTAGTACAAAATTTTAATAGAAAATTTAGTAAGCTTAAAAAAAGACTTGGTACAAAGGTGAAGTTGATGAATATGAGAATGACGACTCTTAACTCAGATTAAGGAATTATATCTAGGGCCCGGAGAGATAGCACAGCGGTGTTTGCCTTGCATGCAGCCGATCCAGGACCTAAGGTGGTTGGTTCAAATCCTGGTGTCCCATATGGTCCCCCGTGCCTGCCAGGAGCTATTTCTGAGCAGACAGCCAGGAGTAACCCCTGAGCACTGCTGGGTGTGGCCCCCCCAAAAAAATTATATCTAGGGGCCAGAAAGATAGCACAGTGGTAGGAAGTTTGCCTTGCATGCTACCGACCCAGGAGGGACCCCTTTTCATTCCTGGCATCCCCATATGATACTCCAGCCTACCAGGGGCTATTTCTGAGTGCAGAGCCAAGAGTAACCTCTGAGTGCTGCTGGGTGTGGTCCCAAACCAATCAATCAATCAATCAATCAGTCAATCAAGTTTAAGTAAAAAAAAAAGTTACATCTGGGGCCGAAGAGATAGCATGTAGCTTGGGCATTTGCCTTGCATGCAGAAGGACGGTGGTTCGAATTCCAGCATCCCATATGGTCCCCCGAACCTGTTGGGGGTGGCGATTTCTGAGCGGAGAGACAGGAGTAGCCCCTGAGTGCTACCGGGTGTGACCCAAAAACCAAAACACAACAAAACAAAAAGTTACATCTAAAGTAGTAGTTAAAAACGTAGTTAAAAATTTGTCACACTGGGACCAGAGAAATAGCATGGAGGTAAGGTGTTTGCCTTTCATGCAGAAGGTCATTGGTCGAATCTCGGCATCCTATATGATCCCCCGAGCCTGCCGGGAGTGATTTCTGAGTGTGGAGCCATGAGTAACCCCCTGAGCGCTGGTGGGTGTGACCCAAAAACCAAAACCAAACAAACAAACAAACAAAAGTCTGTCACACTAACACCGTCTTTGCTGGGCTCCTTTGACTTACCCTTAATGAAATAATGCATTATGATCAACTATGTCAACAATACTTATAGCCTTTAATGTTAAAGGAGTTATATAAATTTTGTGGCTTTAGACTGCTTTGTGTACTAAGAAATGTAATAATGTACTACAATCTGGAATCTTGAGGGACAAAGTAAATGTGCATGTGTTTTGTTTTATTTTTCTTGATGTTTTTTGGCTGAAAATTCAAAATTAAGGGGTCAGCAAGGGGATTTTTTTTGGAGAATTCTGTTTATGGATGATTGCCTTCCCACTGTAACTTCACCTTGTCCTTTCTTTGCATCTTTGTCTTCAAATAAAAAAAGAAAAAAAAGTAGCTAAAAATAAAGAATAAAGGGGTTGAAGCAGTGGTGCAGCCGTAGGGCATTTGTCTTGCATGTGGCTGACTTAGGACGGACCACAGTTCGATTCCTTGGCATTCCATATGGCCCTCCAAGCCAAGAGCGATTCTGAGTGCATAGCCAAGATAACCCCTGAGCGTCACCGGGTGTGGCCCAAAAACAAACAAAAAGGAAAAAAGAAAAAAAAAAAAAGAATAAAGAATAAAATGAAATGGTAGAGCTGGAGAGATAGTAGTGAGTTAGTTTGTAAGCAGCCAACCCAGTTTGATCTCTGGCACTACAGATAGGATCCCCCTAAGCTCAGCCAAGAGGGATCCCTGGGGTCAGAGAGAGCACGGTAGGGTGTTTGCCTTTCAAGCAGCCAACCCAAGACAAGTAGTGGTTTGACTCCCAGCACCCATATGGTCCCCTGAGCCTGCCAGGACGATTTCTGAGCAGAGAGCCAGGAGTAACCCCTGAGAGTGTGTGGCCCCAACACCCCCTCCTCAAAAAAAAAAAAAAAAAAAAGAGTGATCCCTGAGCACAGAACCAGGAGTAAGTCCTGAGTACAACTGGGTGTAGTCATCCTCCTAGATACTCTTACCACAACCCCTCAATTTAAAAACTAAGTAGCCAAGGACAAGGGTTCAGTGGGAGGTTTATTTCTTTTTTCTTTTTTTTGGGGGGGAGGGTGTCACACCCAGCAGCGCTCAGGGGTCACTCCTGGCTCTGCGCTCAGAAATTGCTCCTGGCAGGCTCGGGGGACCACTTGGGATGCCAGGATTCGAACCACCGTCCTTCTGCATGCAAGGCAAATGCCCAACCTACATCTATCTCTCCGGCCCAGGGTGTTTTTTTTTTTTTTGTTTCAGTTTTGGTCACACCCAACAGCGATGCTGGGCGGGGGGGGGGGGTGGTGTTACTCCTGGCTCCATGCTCAGAAATCACTCCTGGCAGGCTTGGAGGACCATATGCGATGCCTGGATTTGAACCACCGTCCTTCTGCATGCAAGGCAAATGCCTTATCTCCACGCTATCTCTCCGGCCCCTCAGTGAGAGGGTGTGAAGTCAGACTGTAAGGTAATAGCCAGCTATCAACCCCAAACAAACGTGTTCCCCCCACTTCTTTTTCCTAGTAACCTCTTCTTTGGATATATAAAAACCCACCTGGATTATTGACCTTCCTTTTCCTGGGATTGGGGAGTTGGTTTGAATAAAGAAAGGGATCTGGATGGGGGCAATGAGAGCACATGGCAGACAGAGCCCACGAGGCAGAAAGGCCAAGAGGAAAAAGCAGACTAACTCAGATTTATGTTTTGACTGACTTGGTATTATCCCCCACCCCCATCCTGCCTAAGAGGTTAGAAACAGTGCCTGGGATAGTCTCACCAACTTGTGGACTATTATTATTTTACATCAGACCACTTAAGGGATCTCTTTTTTTTTTCTGTTTGTTTTTTGGGCCACACCCGGTGACGCTCAGGGGTTACTTTTGGCTATGCACTCAGAAGTCGCTCCTGGCTTGGGGGACCATATGGGACACCGGGGGATCGAACCGCGGTCCGTCCTAGGCTAGCGCTAGCAAGCAGACACCTTACCTCTAGCGCCACCTCCCGGCCCCAGGGATCTCTTTAATCTTTTCCTTCATACAAAGTATCTGTGCAATAAGAGACATTGGGATGAGGGCGATAGCTCCAGTGGCAGAGCACAAGCCTAAGTTCCCCCCATCAGCATCACATGTCCCCTGAGCTCTGCTGGGCTGAGCATAACAAGAAATGGCACCCCTGCTCCTCAGTTCTTTTGGGTGTGATTCTTATTTAAAATGGAATTTGCCTCTGTCTCTGGTTTTTGGCATTGTCCCTTTTCTAAGAATCTTAAAAGCAGGGGCTGTTGAGATATGTCAGAGGGCCAGAGATATGTACTTTGTATGCAGAAGGCCCGAGTTCAATTCCCGATACTGCCTGGACTTCCAAGCACCACGAGGAGTGATCCCCACAAGCATTTGGGAATAGCCAATGAGCACCCTGATGTGTGGCTCCAAAACCAAACAAAAATCAAACCAAACAGAAAAATATTAGGAGCATCCATTGTTCTATTTGTGTGTGTGTGTGTGTGTGTGTGTGTGTGTGGTTTTTGGGTCACACCTGGCAGTGCTCAGGGGTTATTCCTGGCTCCAGGCTCAGAAACTGCTCCTGGCAGGCATGGGGGACCATATGGGACGCGGAGATTTGAACCAATGACCTCCTGCATGAAAGGCAAATGCCTTACCTCCATGCTATCTCTCCAGCCCCCATTGTTCTATTTTTTTCTTTTGGTTTTTGGGCTACATCTGGCTGCACTCGTGAATTATTCCTGGCTCTGCTTTCAGGAAATTTCTTCTGGCAGGGTTGGGGGACCATATGGGATAATAGGGATCAAACCTAGGTTGGACACATACAAAGCAAATGCCCTGCGCACTGTGCTATCACTCTGACCCCTATTTACTTTTTTCTTTAAAGGGCCTCCTGGATGACACTCCCTATGAGCTCAGCTGTGTATACAAGGCATATGCCTTGTGCTGTATCCCCAGCTCTTATTCTAATATTTGTCTTTGACTTTCTTGACAAGTGATCCCTAAATCCTGGTAAATTCCTGAGTGATTAGGACACTAGATACTCATTTTGTCCTCAAAGGGAACTTTAGGTGGGTTTTTGCATATTTTCCCACCAGAAAGACTAAGCCAAGGGGCTGGAGAGATAGCATGGAGGTAAGGCGTTTGCCTTTCATGCAGGAGGTCATCGGTTCGAATCCCGGCGTCCCATATGGTCCCCCGTGCCTGCCAGGAGCAATTTCTGAGCCTGGAGCCAGGAATAACCCCTGAGCACTGCCGGGTGTGACCCAAAAACCACACACACACACACACACACACACACACACACACAAAAAAAGACTAAGCCAAGATGCAGAGTTTGAGGTTATCTTATTTTTTCAGTGTAATGTTTTTATTTTCTTCATATAGATACCAGGAAAGAGAATGCTGGATCACATAGCTCTCTTTTATAGTTTCTTGAGGAAATACCATACTTGTTCAATATGAATTACCACCAACAATGTGAGGGTGCATTTTTTCTCCATACCTGCACAATTGCTTTTCTTGTTCTATTTTATAGAACTCTTTCTGTTCCATATATACATATTTGTTTGATTTGGTTTGGTTTTGGGCCATATATGGCAGTGCTCAGGAATTACTCCTGGTGATGCCCAGGAGTGATGGGGATTAAACCAGGATTGGCCACATGCTAGGCAAACACCTTACCAGCTGTAAAATAGTTCAGGTCCCAATATTTTATTTATTTTCCTTTGGTTTCACCAGGTAGTATTCAGGGATTATCCATGGTTTTACTCAGGAATCACTTATGGTGGTGTTCTGGGAACCATACATGATTCTAGGATTGAACCAGAGTCCACTGTGTGCAAGACAAGCACTGAAAACCCTGTATTATTTTTCTATTTCTCCCTCTTTTTTTTTTTTTTTTTTTGGTGTGTGTGTGGCTTGTTTTGGGACCACACACTGGTGGTGCCCAGGAATTACTCCTGGCTCTGCATTCAGAAATTACTTCTGGCAGGCTAGGGAGATCATATAGGATGCTGGGTATCAAACCCAGGTTGGCCATGTGCAAGGCCTCACCTGCTGTGCTATTGCTCTGGCCCCATTTCCCCCTCCTTAAAAAAAGAATTGGGCATTGGGTTTATAAAAATTTTTTTTTTTTTTTGGTTTTTGGGCCACACCCGGTAACGCTCAGGGGTTACTCCTGGCTATGCGCTCAGAAGTCGCTCCTGGCTTGGGGGACCATATGGGACACCGGGGGATCGAACCGCGGTCCGTCCTAGGCTAATGCTGGCAAGGCAGACACCTTACCTTTAGCGCCACCACCCGGCCCCGGGTTTACAAAGATTTTAATAACAGCTTTGGGGATTCATATTCCAGCTCCAAATCTAAGACCTATAACAGAACCCCTACACCACTGACCCCAGGGGGGTAACTTGTACTCTAACAACACCACCTATCTTATAGGAGGGGGATAGAGACAGATTTAATTATGACAGCTCCATAAAATCCCAGTAATGGGGGTTTGAGAGCTTCTGGAGGCCAAACACATGACATATCCACATAGAAGGGTGATGTACACTAGGTCCATGGGGATAGAAGTGTCTGCACATGGTATCCTCCAAGATCTCACCCAATGATGCCTCTGCTTATTTGATTGTTTATCTGCATCTTCTCTCCTATTTCTCTGTATCTCTATATCCCTCTATATTCTTCTATAGTATCCTTACCAGTTCATAGTAAAGTAGTATATACTAGCAAAGTATAGTAAAGAAGTATTTCCCCGAGTTCTGTGAGTTGCAGATGGATTTGTAGACTTCAAGGAGAGGTCATTGAAGCCAGAGTGATAGTCAGCAGGCAGTTGCACTTGCCTTGCACATGACCAACTTGGGTTCAATTCCTGGCATCCCATATAGTCCCTTGAGCCCACCAGGAGTTATTTCTGAGTGCAGCACAGGGTAATTCCCGAGTATAGTCAGATATGGGCCACTCCACCACCCCCCAAAAGAAAAATGTGAAAAAATGTGAGAAGAATCTCTAATCAACAGGATATTGATCCTGGTTGTCACAAGTGACAAACTGGGCTTATGACTGATGTCTGAGAAGTGTATGAAGTCTTGTGGGACTGATCTTTTAGCTGTGGTTTCTGATTCATCTCCAGGAGGATCACTTCAGAACTGAGTTTCACCAGTGAACATTCACCAGGGAACTGATGTTGCAGTGAATTACTCAAATGCAGGGAAAGCCTCTACAATTTGGTGAGCAAAATAACTGGAGGAGCAGGAAATCCATACAGGCACAGGAAAGACTTGGGTGGAAAAGCTGTGAGCTTATCCATGAAGAAAGAAACTGGAATTCCTCATTTACAGTGACTTGAGCAAATCACTTCCTGTCCAAGTATCATATTCTTTCTTTTATTTGGGGGGCAGAACCAAACTCAGTGGAACTCAGGGGTTACTCCTGTTAGGCTCAGTGGACCATGTGGGATGCAGGGAATTGCTCTACCCACTATGCTATTGCTCTGGACTCCAAGTCTAAGTTTATTGTCTCTTGAGTGGGGATTATAAACTTACGGCCTTTTAGATTCAGATGGGTTGTGTCATTGGGTTGTGCCATGCAAAAATAATCTATTTGACCATTTTGGCTTTTGCAAAGACATTTAATATTGTTTATCCTGGCAGGCACTGGCATGGAGTCAGTGACTTTTGAGCCAGAGAGATAATACATTGGGCACTGAAGCCTGCCAGGATTGATCTCTGAGCACAGAGCCAGCCACAAGTAAGCTTTGGAACTTCAAGGTGTGGTCCCAAAACCAAGAAGAAAGAAAAAAAAGGAGAAATAAAAAGTGTCCATTATGACTTCATATTTAATTTGTCAGATTTTTAAAATTTGATGTGGGGGAGCCGGAGAGATAGATATGGACGTAAGGCATTTGCCTTGCATGCAGAAGGTTGGTGGTTCGAATCCTGGCATCCCATATGGTCCCCCAAGTCAGTCAGGAGCGATTTCTGAGCATGGAGCCAGAAGTAACCCCTGAGCGCTGCCGGATGTTACCCGAAAACCAAAAAAAAAATTTTTTTTTTTTGTGTGGGGAAGGGTCATTTCTATATAGTACTGGTGCATGGGGCCCATATGGTGTCAAGACTAAATTCAGGGCACCCACATGTAAAGCATGTGCTTCAGCCTTGAGTCATCTCTCCAGCCCAGATCAAGCAGATAGTTCTGCTTCTCTTGCCTAGCTCAACAGATGTTTCATTCAAAGTGTATTTGCCGAACTGTGTGTGCCAGGAGTTGCTATCAGGAGGAAGACAAAGGCCTCCTTTGAAAGCCTGAATGCATCTCTTCAATACTCAATAACAAAGAAATGTGTGAACCAGAGACCAGAATGATGGTTGGAGACTGGGGTTGATCTGAGAATCATCTTAGGGTCTGTCTGCTCAAGACTGTAACCAGATGGATCTTAGCAGGCAGCAAGGGACGGTGTCAGGTAAAATGGGAACCTGGCAGAGAATTCTGAGAATAGCCAAAGAATATTTTGCTTTGCCTTTTTCAGGCATTCTGCTTGGAGAGGCCCTGCTGGTGAGGGCAGTGTCAGGAGCGGAGGTGACAGTCGCGGGAGGGTGAAATCTAAGTGTAAAGGCAGATTCCTTCCATCTGCCAGGCTTGAGGCTTGGCGTCAGGGTTGAGCTCTCTGCCTGAGCACATTCTTTTTCTTGGTCTCCAGATGGAGTCTGCATGAAGTCATTTGGTGTCATTCACTATATTTAGTTGCTTATAATACTGCCATCAGCTCCCCAGACCTGATGCTACTTAAATGGAGATCAGGGATCAGTGCCAGTGGGGAAGCAGAACATATCATTCATTGCTCTTTTGTTTATTGGGAATGGAGGGACCCCCACATCTACAGGCAGGTGGCAATGACAAGGTGTGGTTAAGAATGCACCATAAATAAAGGAGATGAAATAATGAGAACCTCAGCTCTCATCACCCTAAAAAATCAGAGGGTGGGCACAGCTGATAGTGTTCAGGGATTACTCTTAATTCTGTGCTCAGGATTACTACCTACAGTGTTTGAAGGACCACATGTGGTACCAAGGATCAAACCAGGGCTGTGGGGCTGGAGTGATATAGTACAGTGAGTGGGTAGGACACTTGCCTTGCATCCTTGCATGTGGCCAACCAGGTTTGATCCTTGGCATACCATATGATATGCAGACAAAAAGAAAATCAGAGTTGTGGCCAAATTGGCTGCATGCAAAGCAAATACCTTCCCTCCCTCTTGTTCTATCTCTTTAGCCACGTTTTGTTTCTGTGTGTGTGTGTGTGTGTGTGTGTGTGTGTGTGTGTGTGTTTTGATTTTTTTTTTTAGGGCACAGCCAGCAGTGCTTAGGGGCCATTTATTTCCTGTTAGGTGCTTGCTTAGGGGCCAAACCCAGTAGTGCTCAGGGGATCATGAGGTATTGGAGATTGAATATACAGCACGTTAACTCAGCCTGTTGGGCTGTTTCTCTAAACCCTGATCTTGGTTTTTGATTTTGCTTTTGCTCTATATCCAAGCAGTTAGGGGAGTGGTACATTATTCTTGGATTTATGCTTGGGAGATGATGCTTCTGGTGGTGTTTAGGAGCACCTGGGGGAAGGGGAACTCTATGCAAAGCATATAAAGCATGTACCCAGCCTACTCAGCTATCTCTCTGGATCCAACCTTGCTTTTTTTTTTTTCTTCCCAGTGCTGCCAGGGGCTACCAGTATTATGCCAAGTGGTACTCAGGAGGCCATGATCTGGGGCTTTTCTATATAAGCCAGGTTTATATTCTAGTCTTTGTATGGCCTCTCTTATCAATAATCTTGAGGGGGGTGAGTAGTTACTATGATTAAAAAAGCCTCCAAGGTGGATTGGTTTAACACACAGCATCCTTTGAGGAATCTAAGAACTAGAAAGGTCAGGGGCTGGAGTAATAGCATAGTAGTAGGGTGTTTGCCTTGCACGAGGATGACCCTGGATGGACCCAGGTTTGATTTCCCGCATCTCATATAGTCCCCTGAGCCTACCAGGAATGAATTCTAGTTTTGTTTTTTGTCTTTTTTTTGGGGGGGGGGGCACACCCGGCACCACTTAGGGGTTACTTCTGGCTCTGTAGTCAGAAATTGTATTGTAGATTTTATACCATGGGTCAAATCACAAACATCTACTCATAGCAGTTCCTTATTGTAAGTAGATGGTGTCTTGTGAAGATCCTTTTCTGATTCTGGGAGCTCTTTCCTTAGCTATTGTTTTTTTTTTTTTTTTGGTTTTTGGGCCACACCCGGTGACGCTCAGGGGTTACTCCTGGCTATGCGCTCAGAAGTCGCTCCTGGCTTGGGGGACCATATGGGACGCCGGGGGATCGAACCTCGGTCCGTCCGAGGCTAGCGCAGTCAAGGCAGGCACCTTACCTTTAGCTCCACCGCCCGGCCCCTTCCTTAGCTATTGTGACTGTGGCATCTTTACATAGTTAACTTTGGGTTAATGGTACTCACTTGCTTCTGGAAAGTCAAAATGCCCAATGACTGAATGGTGAAGTGCTCAGGCCTCCAATGCTATACAGAGTAACTCAGAGCTGCTCCTTTGCTCCAGAGCTATCCAGGGACATGGTGGGGGCAGCATCTGTAGTTACTCTTATTTGTTTCTTCTTTCCCCACCCAGCTCCCCCTATTCCCTTACTGTTTTCACCATGAGGCACTTGGAGTTCCCAGTGGTGCTTGGGACTTAATTCCAGCATGGTACTTAGGGATTCTAGTTCTTTCGGGTAGCATGGGGTGTCAGGGATTAAACCTGGAACTCCTGGATGAAAAGCATGTACTCTAGCCTTTGAGTTATCTCTTGACTCTGAAGACTTATTTTGGGGGGTGAGGGATGGTGGAATTGAGTCACATCCAGCAGTATTCCTGAATCTGGGCTCAGGAATTATCCCTGGTGGTACTCATGAAAGCATATATGGTGCTGGGTATTTGAATGAAGTTCAGGCACATACAAAGTGCATGTTTTCAGGCACATACAAAGTGCGTGCTTTATCTCTTGGACTAGATTTCTTGCCCTGGAGGCTCTTAATTACTTGTTTCCCAAAATAGACTTTATTGTGTATATTGGTCTTTTTCTTGGGTGGTAGACATTTAATACATATCTGCAAAATATGATGGAAATTCCAAGCCTTTGAGGTAAGATACACTTATCCTGTGCTCAGAAGGGCAGAGACAGCAGGGCCAATAGGCATGTATGTGTGTGGCATAATTTCAGGCCATCCCAGGAAGCAACAATAAATATCATACCAACAGTCACATGATGTGCTCTCTGACCATTTATTTTATTGCTATATAACCTCAAACATCTCTCCTTTTCCATCATGGCCTCTTGTTGAGAAAGTTGAAATTGTGTCCTTACTGTTGCCTTCCTTATAATTCCTTTTGCCTTCTTGCATCAAGTATTTCAACATAAAGATGGAAACAGGAACTTAGAAGTTTTGCAATACACAGAAGTGTGGGCTTACAGTTATAGAAAGTGGGGGTGTGTAGGGGGTGAATAAGAGGCCCATGGGTACGGGGAGATGACTATGCTGGAGGTGGTCATATGGTGTGGGAAATCAAGGCAGGAACATGTATTTGAGTCCTGGGGGATTTCCAGACACCAAAAAAAAGGGGGGGGCTTATCCAATAGGGAGAGTTTTAGAAAAATCTATAAATGCACACTGTTCCCACAAGGGAGGTTTTCACTTCTTCTGGTAGGCTAGAAAAATAATGAAAGCAAGTCCCCCAATTCCACACTAACCAAACAACACACGATAATCTAAGTTTTCTCAAATAGGCACTTGGTGTCTTTAGACCTGGGGTTGGAGAGACCTGGGGTTTTGGCCCCTAAAGACATGTATGGATCATTATATCCACAAAGGATAACAGCATCTGAAGGCTCTTGGGTCTGATCTATTGGGGTCCTGGCCCAGCTGGGTGGGAAGGAGTCATGTTAAAAAAATGCATACTCTCCTTGTAGGGAATTGTGAGCCCAGTGTATTTACCAGGGCAAAAGCTGACTGGAAAGGCTAACACTGACCACTAGAAGGTGAGGGGTACAGGAGGCAGGAACCAGGTCCATTTTGCTACTAGCCACTGTATATCCTTAGCATCCAACATTGTGCCTGTGACTTAAGACACACAATGTTCATTGAATGAATGAGTGAAATAACTCATGAAGAAAACTTTATCCCCCCTTTTCATTGGTTATAGTCAATTCATAATAACCTTTGGAGTGGAATTATAAATTATCCTGATATCAGCAGATCCTGTAAGAACTGTTTTTAGTTGAAACTGAATCTTCTCACGTAGAGATAGGGAATTAATGTTTTGTTCTGATTTAGTTTTTGGATCATACCTGGAGTTGTGTAGGGGCTAACTGCAGTGGTCCCAACCCAGCATTGCTCAGGGGAGCATACAGTGTTAGGAATTGAACCAGGGTACCTTGCATGCAAAGTATGTGTTAAACCTATTCAACTGTCTCTCTGACTCCAGTTAATCTGCTTCAGCCCAAACAAGAAAGTCTTGTGTAAATGCATGAGTGACCTACCAGGGAGATCCCAATCCTTCTCCAGGCCTACTAATAGCTGGATTAGAGGCTAATTTGTGGTCCTTAAATTTGGGGCCTGAACTCTGGGGATAGGCAAGTCTTTAGCATGTCTTAGGGGAAGAGCTGAGTGTGGCTGGTGATGGAGAGGAGAGTGGTGGGGGGTAAAGATCCTTGCACATGTGAGTATGGGCTTGAGAGAGACAAAAAGAGAGACAGAGACAGAAAGACAGAGAGAAGCAGAGAGAGAGAGACAGAGGGGACAGAGAGAGACTGAGACAGACATACAGAGAGATAGACACAGAGACAGAGAGAGAGAGACACACACAGAGAGATGGCATGAATAGAAGGGAAGTAGAGATGGGAGAAGGGAAGTCAGGGAGTGTCTGGAGAGTTGAGAAGCAGGAAAGGAAAGATAGGTTCTAACCCAAGCACCAGTGGTAGGTAGATGGGTGTAGGGAGAAACTCTGGGCACCTGGGAAGGCATGTTCCAAGAGAAAAGAGCATCTTAAACAGTAAGGAGATTGCCCTGGTAACATTCATCTCCAGAAAAGATTCTACACTGAGTTACTAGACCCCAGGGAAGGAGGCTGGTCTTTCTCTACAGCAGAGAGAGAGCCCAAGGAATTTGAGAGATATTGGGAAATAGTAAATAATTGGTGGTGACCTCCTAGACACAATTTGAGGGAGAAAAATTTCAAAGGTCCCACATCTTTCCCCAGCATTCATCCTTGACCTTCCTTGACCAGGCTATGGAAGAACAGGTGAGCCCCAGTTTTTCTTATCCGCCTTTCCCCTGTTAATGTTGGACAGGAGAC
Organism: Suncus etruscus; assembly: GCF_024139225.1. Taxonomy (NCBI): domain Eukaryota; kingdom Metazoa; phylum Chordata; class Mammalia; order Eulipotyphla; family Soricidae; genus Suncus; species Suncus etruscus. The sequence continues at coordinate 20,888,726 of NC_064851.1, read as the reverse complement.
TGAGGGGAGACTGAGGAGATTGGGGCAGGGGCAGGGCTTTTAGTTTTCATGTCCATAATACATGCTGGCCAGAGACCTGGCTGTTTTTAGGAAGGACAGAGATGAGATCCACTATGCTGGCTTCGGGGATGCCTAGGCCCTTCTGAGGAAGTTAAGGCCCTGCATCCCACACCCCTCCACCCTACGGAGGATGTCCCGATTGGGTGTCCAGGTGGCATCAGGAAGGAGAAGGCTCCACGGGGCATGAGGGGTCTGGAGAACACAGGGCAGGAGGGCAGTGCTGGGGCCACCGGGCTGTCAGGGCTCCATGTGCCACCACTTGAAGGAGAAGGGCTTCCGGCGGACGTTGGTGCCGCAGTGCACCTCACCCAGGTACTTGTGGTAGGCGGAGATGTCATCCAGGAAGGTGCAGTTGAGGCCCAGCGGCTCTAGCAGGCCACGCACGTGTGTCTCCAGGCAGCACTGCTCCTCGATCTGCGGCCCAAAGGGCTTGGGGATGCCCAGGTCCTTGTCTAGCACGATCATGTTCACCTGGAATGGCGACAGCAGATTGTGTGAGAACTCCTGAGGTTCTATGCTCACTAGACTCTTTCTAGATCACCCAGGAAGTGTTGCAATGTTTCCAAGGAGGCTAGACTTTCATATAAAGACAGTAACTCTCAGCAAAGCTAAGCACCTCAGATATAGCAGGGCTGTAAGTGGAAACGAATTAACCTGCCTCTCTCTGCATGGGATCTGTGTAGGTGCAAGCATGGGCTGGTACTGGGCATGAGTGCCTAGTAGTAAACATGTATGTACATGTGTGTGTGACTGCAGATGCATGTACTTCCTATTTATTTTGGGGGGACTTTTTTTGAGGTTGGTGGTAGTGGTCAGGGGCTCTTCCTGATTGTGATCAGGAGTTAGCATTTATCATCCTTGGGACTAGATGTGATGTGGAACTGGGCTGACCTCATGCAAGGCAAGGGCCTTACTTCCTGTACTCTCTCTCTGGCCCACTATTCATTAACTAATTATTATTATATATATTTTTTTCTTTTTGGGCCATACCTGGTGGTGCTCAGGGATTACCCCTGGATCTCTCTCAGAAATCGCTCCTGGCACTGGTGAAGGGGAGGTGGGGGAGTGTTCTGTTTCTAACTGAAACCCAACTACAATCAAGCTTGCAATCAGGTGCTTACATAAAGATTTTATATATATATATATATATATATATATATATATATAAAGAGAAAAAGAAATTATTCCTGGAACCATATGGGATGCCAGGGATTGAGCCGGGTATGTCCTGGGTGGGCCACGCGCAAGACAAATGCCCTACTGCTGTGCTATCCCTCTAGCCCTAATTTTTTATTTAAAAGTAGAAAAAATACAATTTGTCTTCCTCATTCCCAACCCAGAGGTGCCTAGAAGGCCTGGTGACTCCTCTCAGTGATTCTCAGCCAATAGTTTAATGCTAGGATGTGGTACAGCTCAGCTCCTGTGGTGCAAGGGCATTACCCGGGGCCACCCCAGCTGTATGGGCCACCTTTAGCCTAATGATGCTTGGGAAGCATGTGGTACTGGAGATGGTTCTAGATGTGGCAGGGGCTGCATGCCTTATTTCCTGTACTGTCTCCAACCTGTTTGTGTATGTGTGTGTGTATGCAACTGTTTCTTTTTTTTTTTTTTTTTGCATGCAACTGTTCTAATCTCTCTCCATTTCTTCCTATGATGAGAATCATATGATGATCATCATCTATGATGAGAATCTCTCCTATCTACAAGGTCTTGGTGCCCACAAAGCATTTTCCCATCTGGTACTAAGGCCAATGGCTTCTAGGCTCTTCAGAGGCAGCTAGGACAAGGAACCCCCACCCCAATATCCCATGGAGTGTCTGCATTGGAACAGTCTCACTAAGGGGTCCTTCTGTGTCTTGTTGCCCAGCATCTTCACTTGGCCTAGATGAGATTTGGGGTTCAGAGGGCCTCACCATGTTGGGGAAGTAGGCTACAGCCTGGCCATCCATATGGATCTTGAACAGAGCTGGCAGGTCGATGATATCCTGCTCAGAGAGCCCCAGCTCCTTCTTGAGGATATCTCGGTTCCAGTCCAGGCAGCGCTGATGAGGGGAAGGGAGGACAGGCAGGTCAGGGACATTCCTCTCCATTTTGTGATGCCCACCCCTGCTTGCAGCATCAGCCCCAGAGATCCCAAAAGTCTTAGGCAGCTCCAACGCTCACCTTGCCATTCTGGTGACTTCACCACACCCCTCTCATTAACACTCAGTAACAGCAGTGATGACAATAGAGTGGACTCTATTAACATGAGCATTTATCATGTGCTGAATGCGATGACATTAACACGAGCAGTTATTATGTGCTGAGTGCTAAGAGTCAGACCTCATTAAGTCTCAACCCCATGATGTCAACACTATTATTTTTCCTTATTAGAGACAAGAGAACCAAAGACAGGGCTTCTTAGGGAGTTGTTAAAGGTCCTACTAGCAACGTGAGGAGTGGGGTAGGGGCATAATTTGACTTTGGATCTATGTGATACCCCAATGAAAATGGTGGGAATGTTCAAAGTCAAGTCCAAACAGCCAGTGAGGTGCAGTTGCTTCTCTAGCACTTAGGAAGCCCCCTCTACTGCAGTACAGCCTGGAGTTGTCTTGGTTTTACCTCATCCCATTTCCAGGTGAGAGCTAATCAGTGATTGGTTCAAGAGTGGGCAGTAGGGGCCGGGCGGTGGCGCAAGAGGTAAGGTGCCTGCCTTGCCTGCGCTAGCCTTGGACGGACCACAGTTCGATCCCCCGGCGTCCCATATGGTCCCCCAAGCCAGGAGCAACTTCTGAGCGCATAGCCAGGAGTAACCCCTGAGCGTCACCGGGTGTGGCCCAAAAACCAAAAAAAAAAAAAAAAAAAAAAAAAAAAAAAAGAGTGGGCAGTAGTTCTCTGATTAAGCCAATCAGTGTATGAAATTTCCCTCTGTCTGGGGCCGGGCGGTGGCGCTAAAAGGTAAGGTGCCTGCCTTGCCTGCACTAGCCTTGGACGGACCGCGGTTCGATCCCCCGGTGTCCCATATGGTCCCCCAAGCCAGGAGCAACTTCTGAGCACATAGCCAGGAGTAACCCCTGAGCGTTACCGGGTGTGGCCCAAAAACCAAAAAAAAAAAAAAAAGAAATTTCCCTCTGTCACATTGAGTCAAGTTAATCAGAATGAAAAGCAAAGTTTGGTTTCAAATAAAAATTGTGCCAGGCTCCTTTATTCATTACAGTATAATTATTCATAATAGCCAAAAATCTCAGAATAATCCAATTGCCCCCCAAAGATGAATAGATAAAGAAACTATGGTACACACAATGGAATACTGCTAAGCCATTAGGAAATAAATGAAGTAATGAAATTTGCTGATATATGGCTGGACATGGAAAAAACCATGCTGAGTGAAATGAGTCAGAGGAGAGGGACATACACATTATGATCAAACTCATTTGCAAAACATAACAAGACATAACATGAGAATAACACCCAAAGACAATAGAAATGAGGAGGAGGAGGGAAGTGTAGTTAGACAGAGAAGGGGGTTGGGGCTGGAGTGATAGTACAATGGGTAGGGCATTTGCCTTGCATGCAGCTGACCAGGGTTCGATCCCCAGCATCCCATATGGTCCTCTGATCACTCCAGGAGTGGTTCCTGAACTCAGAGCTGGGAGTAATCCCTGAGCACTGCTAGATGTGATCCAAAACAATAGCAAAAAAATCCAAACAGACAAAGATAGAAAAGGAACTACTATGACAATAATAGTTGGAAATGATCTTTGTGGACAAAAACTGGGAATTGAAAGGAAGTAAAGTATCTGTCAAAGAGGCAGTCTAGGGTAGGGGAGATAGGAGTATAACTGGGGAAAAATTGGTGAGGGAAAATGAACACTGGTGAAGGGGTGGGCATTGGAATATTGTTGACTGAAAATCAATTATGAACAACTTTCTAACTCTGTATCTCATGGTGGTTTAAAAATAATAATAAAGAACTGGGGGTGTTGAAAGGAGGTAAAATGATATGCATGATACCCTTTAAGAGTATTACAAACCAGTTTCTGAAAGAAAAAAAGAAGAAATAAAAGTGTTGACATAGAGGCAAGCTGGGGGGGTCAGAGTGAAACTGGGGACATGGGTGGGGAGAAGTGGACACTGGTAAAGGGATGGGTACTTGGAACATGGGTACAGCTGAAACCCAATCATGAACAACTTTGTAACTTTATATATCATGGTGAGTCAATAAATAAAACATTTGTTTTTAATTTTCTTTTTTTGCTTTTTGGGTCACACTCTGGTGACGTGCAGGGGTTACTCCTGGTTATATGCTCAGAAATCGTTCCTGGCTTGGGGGACCATAAGGGGACACCAGGGGATCAAACCACCATCCGTCTTGGGTCAGCCTCATGCAAGGCAAATGCCCTACAGCTGTGCTATCACTCTGGCCCCTTGTTTTTAAATTTTGAGCTAGGGATCCAACTAAGGTGTCACACATGCAAGGCACTCTATAGCTAAACTAGTACTCTAAGCCCCCAAAGCAAGATTTTTGTTCCACTCTTGGGAACATCTATGACTTCTCTCTTGGTGGATGTTGGGCCAGACAGAGATGAGACCTTGTAGCTCCTGCTGCGTCGCAGCCATACACCTAGTTTCAGGATATCCACAGAGCTCCATGTGTTGATCAAACTATATAGCTGATAAGACTTGTTTTGCTTTATGTGCCAACATACATTTCAGAAAGGCAAATCATTTAATTATTTATAATATATAATTATTATAATTTGATTAATTATACAATTATTTATTTATTTTGGGTTTTGGGCCACACCAAGCAGTGCTCAGGGCTTACTACTGGCTCTGTGCTCAATGTTCACTCTCCTGACAGGGCTCAAGGAACCATAGGGGAATCACAGGGATCAAACCTGGTCTGTGTGCAAGGCAAGTGCCCTACCCACTGTAGTATCTCTCTAGTTCCCACTTATGCAATTATTTAAGCAAGAAAAAATGCTAGGGCCCGGAGAGATAGCATAGTGGTGTTTGCCTTGCAAGCAGCTGATCCAGGACCTAAGGTGGTTGGTTTGAATCCTGGTGTCTCATACGGTCCCCCGTGCCTGCCAGGAGCTATTTCTGAGCAGACAGCCAGGAGTGACCCCTGAACACCGCTGGGTGTGGCCCCAAAACCCAAAAAAAATGCTAAAGGTTACTACTGATAATTTTTACTTTATGGATTTTAATTTAAATCTGTTTGAATGTTCTCTCTGAAAAAAAAAACTTGGTTCTCAAGTCACAGGGATTATTGGCCTTGTTCTTGTGGCCCCCATATGCACTGATAACGCTACGTGGCTTTATTCCTTGTTTGCATAGGCACATTAAAATGAAAAAATACTATACGTACAAATAAATTCTTATCAAATAGAGATAGGAACACACATATCTTGTAGTGCAATGGGACCTTACACCCTGAACATTGACATAATGACCTGGCACAGGCCTCAGAAGAATGGGCATTCTCCACTCACCCCTGAACCAGGGAAGCCATCTATGAAACATCCAAAGTTGTCCATAACATCACCTGGAAGCAATCCTCTACCAGGGAAGACCCTACTGCTGCTCTGACATCGATCTACTCAAGAGTCTTCCCTTAACACTGAGAAGACTTAACTACAACAATGACCTGCTTACTGGACAGGGCTTTCTGCATTGCCCTTTAATTGTGAGTTGAAATTAGAGGACGCTCCGCACCTTCTAGACTGCAATGTAGGATATGCAGATTCCAGGATCTTTAATACAGAAACCTGATGCCAACAACAGAGACTATGTGAAAAATAAAACTGTATTGGCACTACAGACAATGACCTGGATTGGACAAACTAGTTTGCATGGAGCCTAGAGTTGGTCTTATGCCAGGAAACTTCAGGGGTAGGGTCTCCTTGTATCTAGGCCAAGGCTTTTCCTTTCCATGTCCCCCATATTTTGGTGGGCCTATGCAAACGGTAATTGCCACTCTAACACCGTTTTTACTGTGCTCCTTTGACTCTAAACCTTAAAAAAAACCCCACTTAATCTTTTGAGGTTAACTTAAACTAATATGCATGTGCATGGAAATGTAAAAAACTAATATGCCTTCAAGTTTAAGGAGTTACATACATTTTATGGCTTTAGATTGCTTTGTGTATTGCTAAGAAATGTTATAATGTACAACAATCTGGGGTCTTGAGGGACAAAGTAATTGTACATGGGTTCTGTTTTATTTTTCTTAATGTTCTTTAACTGTAAGTTCAAAATTAAGGTGTCAGCAGGAGGATTTCTTCTGAGAACCCTGTTTTTGGGTGATTGTCCTTCCAATGTAACTTTACCTTGTCCTCTTTCTTTGCATCATTGTTCACATAATTAAAAACAAAAAACTTGGTTCTTTTTCTTTCTTTCTTTCTTTCTTTTTTTTTTTTTTTTGGTTTTTGGGCCATACCCAGCGGTGCTCAGGGGTTACTTCTGGCTGTCTGCTCAGAAATAGCTCCTGGCAGGCACGGGGGACCATATGGGACACCGGGATTCGAACCAATCACCTTAGGTCTGAATCGGCTGCTTGCAAGGCAAACACCGCTGTGCTATCTCTTCGGCTTGGCTCTTTAAATATGTCCACTCCAAAAGAGATTTAATATGTGACCCTACTGACTGGCTTCTACTTTTGAATATAGCCCTTCAGATGTATAGACTTTGAGAGTGGAATTTACTCTAGAAAGTAGTTCTGGGATCATTGATGCCCTGAAAATAATAAAGTCCAGAGCATATTATTAGATGTGCATACATATATATATACATATATATATATATATATATATATATATATATATATATATATATATATATATATATATATATAATTTTTGGTCACACCTGGCGGTGCTCAGGTGTTACTCCTAGTTCTATGATCAGAAATCACTCCTGGCAGGCACAGGGGACCATGTGGGATGTCGGAATTTGAAACACCATCCTTCTTGGGTCGGCTGCGGGCAAGGCAAACACCCTATCACTGTGCTATCTCTCCGGTTCCTGATGTGCATATTTTTAAAGAGAGTAGGCCTGCTGCTTTCATTATATTTTAATTAAAAATTAATCAATAATTTGGGGCCAAAGAGATAGCACAGGTAGGTAGGGTGTTTGCCTTGCACATGGCCACCCCAGGACAGACCTGGGTTCGATCCCCAGCATCTCATATGGTCCCCTGAATCTACCAGGAGCAATTTTTGAGAGCAGAGCCAGGAGTAACCCCTGAGTGCAGCTGCCAAGTGTGGCCCAACCCCTCCAAACAATTAATCAATAGAAATATTTGTGTATACATTTATCTTGTGGCCCTGGAGATTGAATCAATGTTCAGGAGCCACTCAGTGATTCTAGGACAGTGGTGTGGGCCTAAACATTTGCTGCTTGGACCCACTGGTGCTGGGGCCACCAGGATTACAACTGGTAGTTCTTACAGGCCCATGTAGTTCCAGGGATGGAAAGCAAGGCCTTATATATGATCCCTATCCCTTTACGTGAGCTCCTGTCCCTCAGATTTTCTTTTATGTTTTCTGTTCACATCCAGCAGTGCTCAGGGCTTCTCCTGGCTCTGTTTTCTGAGATCACTCTTGGTGCTCAGGGAATCATATATGGTGTTGGGAATTGAGTACTTACTCTCTGTGCTATCTCTGTAGCCTCCTATGTTCCTCATATTTTAAAAGGGTGTATTTCCCTTGAATGTGATGGGCTCCAGCCATGCAGAACCCTTGTCTTTCTAGCACATACTTTCTTGCAGGCCTCCACCTGTTTCTTACCTTTCTAATCAGTACAGACTACCTGTACAGTATTTTTCCCCTCCTGCCTGGTACAGGACTGGAGTTGGGTGTTAAAACCAGTGTCTCAGAGACCCTTCCCTATGTTATATGCCCCAAAGCCCTAGCTATCTCCTATGGAAGGCCTAGAGGCCCATGTGGATGCGAGGCCTGCCACCTCCTACAAATCTTTTCCTATAGTCTTCTGCCCAGTCCTGTGGGGCCCTGACCCCACACTCACCTGGAAGTACAAGTTTTCCTGCACAAGGCTCTCGTTGGATAAAATCTTGTTGATGGTGATTCTCTTGCTGCTCATTCCACCCAAGCCTGTGGGGGTTAAAGGACAACCATGGATATGCAAGTATTAGCTATCCAGCTTGATGAGGTTTTTTTTTTTTTTTTGATTTTTTGGAGCCACACCTGGCAGTGCTCAGGGGTCATTTTTGGCAGCACTCAGAGACCATATGGGATGCCAGGGATTGAACTCGGGTCAGCCACATGCAGAGCAAATGCCTACACACTGAATTACAACTATGGTCCCCAGCTTGGTGTTTATTATTATTATTATTATTTTGGCTTTTGGGCCACACCCAGCGTTGCCCAGGGGTTACTTCTGGCTGTCTGCTCAGAAATAGCTCCTCTCAGGCACGGGGGACCATATGGGACACTGGGATTCGAACCAACCACCTTTGGTCCTGGATCAGCTGCTTGCAAGGCAAATATTATTATTATTATTATTATTATTGTTATTTTGGTTTCGGGTCATACCTGGCAGTGCTCAGGGGTTACACCTGGCTCTACACTCAGAAATCGGGGGCCGGCGATGTGGTGCTAGAGGTAAGGTGTCTGCCTTGCAAGCGCTAGCCAAGGAAGGACCGTGGTTCGATCCCCCGGCATCCCACATGGTCCCCCCAAGCCAGGGGCAATTTCTGAGCACTTAGCCAGGAGTAACCCCTGAGCATCAAATGGATGTGGCTCGAAAAACCAAAAAAAAAAAAAAAAATCGGCCCTGGCAGGCTCGGGGGACCATATGGGATGCCGGGATTTGAACCATCATCCTTCAGTATGCAAGGCAAACGCTTTACCTCCATGCTATCTCTCCAGCCCCTATTATTGTCATTATTTGAGGTGCCAAGGCTCCCCAGTTTCTGGACTAGCTGTTGGGGCAGGAAAAAAGTGGGGCAGACTAGAAAAAAGATGGGGTCGTTGGAGGGAGCAGATCAGAACTCCTCTCTGGGAAGAACAACTCCATCTTTTCTCTAGGAATGGCTCTTTTACTTGGGCCAGTGCAGGAATGATGGTGGCTATAGGGGGGGGGTGTGGTACACCAGGGACTCCCACCCAGAGGTTGGTTCTGAGGATGAGCAGATAGCAAGGGGGATTGGGACATATCTATGAGCCAGGAGTAACCCCTGAGCACTGCTGGATGTGATAGACCCCAAACCCAGAAACAAACAAAAAGTCCCATCCTAACAGAAAAGCCCCCAATAATAAGAAAAACCTAAGTGCATGGGGGAGGAGGTGGGAGTGGACACTTGTAGACAGAGAGGGAAGAATACTAACATTTTCGTGTTGAGTATGATGTGGTTATACTAAACTACCAAAAATATACATTAAACAAAGGGTGGCTCCATGGCACAGCTGAGTAATGAGAAGGAAGAGCTGGTCATTATGGCAACTTGGCTTCCCAGAGGCCCAGGAAAGTGGATCTGGATATTCAGGAATTAAATGACATGGGGCTACCTACTGGGGGATCTCTCTAGGGACCCCACTCCTCACTACCCACTCTAGTCATGCCCTGTAGTCACTCACCTTTGAACATAATAGCCTCTCCATGACCCTCCTTCTGTTTTTCACGGAAGAGCTTGTAGCAGGCCGAGGTGCTGGCCATGAGCATCCGGAATTTCTGCAAGAGAACATTCAGTGTGGGCAGGGGCCCAGGGACCAGGAAAGAATCTGCCAATGCTGAGTTGCAAAGGCTACTGGCAGGACTTTCCACCCAAGCCTATGGAAAATTTCTCACCCTTCCTGCTGCTAAATTCCCTTTACATGTGCAATGATGCTCCTGAGTCAATACTTGAAGGTAAAGGGATCTTGACATTCAGGCATGGCCACTGCCCCAACTTTTCAGAAACATTGGTACAGTCATACCTATCATTTGGAAAGTGAAAGACATAGGGCTGGGCGGTGGCCCAAAGGCTGGAGCACACATGTGGGAGCTCGGGATTGGTCTCCCGAGCATTTTTTGGGGAGCAATATTTGAGCAATAAACTGGGAATAGCCCTCAGGTAGGTTAGTGGAGGCCTCAAAAACCAACCCACCAAGATCCTCTTTCTAGATTCCAGGTTCATCCCTTATTAGTCTAGAGAGGATGCCCGGTGGGCGACTACTAGTTCTGTGACTACTGGACATGTATTTGTCTAATTTGAATGTATATATTCTCTATGAATAAGATGCACCCTAGTTGGGGAGAGTTTTTTTATTTTTATGTTTGTATTTTTGTTACTCTCTGAGCTCAGGGATCACTCCTGGTGGTGCTCAGAGGATGATATGGGATGCTGGGAATTGAACCTGGATCAGCTGCATGCAAGGCAAGTGACCTACCTGCTGTGCTATCTGCTTGGCCTTGCATCTTGGTGTTTTTCTTTTTTTCTTTTTGAGCTACACCTGACAATGCTCTGGGGGTTACTTAGCTAGCTGTGCCCTCAGGAATTACTCCTGGTAGTGCTCAGGGGACCATGGGATGTTGTGGATCAAACCTAGGCCAGCTGAATGTAAAGTATACACCTTACCAGCTGTACTACCTCTGGCCCCTGAATCTGTTTTTTTTTTTTTTTTTTTTTGGTGGGGGAATCACATCCAGTGACACTCAGGGATTACTCCTGGATCTGTGCTCAGAAGTTGCTCCTGCTCCTGGCAGGCTCAGGGGACCATATAGGATGCAGGGATTCAAACAAGTGTCCGTCCTGTGTTGGCTGCATGCAAGGCAAACACCTTACCGCTGTGCTATCGCTCTGGCCCCTGAATCTGCTTATTTTTAAAATAAATTTCTTTTATTTGGGGATATACCTGGTTATGTTGAATTTTCTCCTATATCTAGGCTTGGGGGGTTAATTCTTGACTGTGCTTAGGGGGACCATCTGCAGTACCTTGTACCAATACTGTATTAGCTGTGTACAGTGCAAATCATCTATTCTCATTTCTTTGTCCCTGAGAGTCCCTTTATGTATGAAAAATAGAATATAAACTCACTGATACTTTTTATGTTGGTTACCTGTTGAATTGCTAACATTTCTGATGTACTAGGATAAACCTTTACCTACCACAGCAACAACATACATAGGAGACTTAGCCTACTTCCTCCTTCCCTCTTTGTTATCCTCTGCCTCTGTCCTGACCCCTGCTGGCAAGATACAGTGGTACAGGAATTCCTCACTAGTCTTTTCACAGCTCAGGAACCAGCTCACCTTAGTGCCTGGGATGGGGATGAAGCTCAGGAACTCGTCCACGTGTCCCACGTAGAGCCAGTCAGAGTAGAGCTCTACAGGTGCTTGTACCTGCTGGGCTTGCAGGAAGTCCCGCACAACCTTGACCATTCTCCTGCCACCGGAGCTGCATGGGTTGAGGGGAGGTTGTTCTTCAGAAGTTTACCAAGCCTGCCTGCTTGTCTGAGAGCCTGTGCCTCTAGAACCCAACATGGCATCAGCAAAGAAGCCATATGAAGCAGATTGAGAGAGTCTGGGGTGGAGTGATGGAAAAAATAAGGGACTAGCTGTGACCAAAACCTCTGCAGAGGGCCTGGAGCCCAGCTCACAACCTCCATGGCACTGGTGGGTGTGAGGAGGCCAGCTTCTGTGCTTAGGGGTTCTTTCTCACTGCTGCAGAGTGCTGGGTGCTGGGGCGAAGGTAGGCTCTTTAGTTTTAAAATCTCCTACATAAGCTTCTTCTTGATGTTGACTTTGACCAATGCAAGGGCCTTTCTGGTCTGGAAAGATAGTACAGCAGGTAAGGCGCTTGCTTTGCCTGAAGTCAACCCAGGTTCATTCCCCACCACCTATAGCTCCCGGAGCACCTCCAGGACTGATCTCTGAGAACAGAGCCAGGAGGAAGCTCTGAACATAGCTAGATGTGGTTTCCCCCTTCCATCACATTGAAAAAAAAAAAAAAAACCAACAACAATACAAAAAAACCCAAAAAACCAACAAACTCACTAAAAACAAAAGTTCTTTCTGACTTCTAGACTTCCCTATAGCCCTTAGAATAGAACTTAAAGTCTTTTTAGTGATCAATAGGTTCTGATCTGGCCCTGCCCAGTCCTTCCCTCTTCTCTCCCTTTGAGCTAGCTTGATGTCACTTCCAGGCTTTGTTACCTCCATTTAAGATGTGTTTTTCCCCCCTGCCCATTTCCCATGGTTGTTTTTTTCTTTTTTGTGGGGGTCACATCCAGCCATACTCTTGGTTCTGCACTCAGATATCATTCCTGGTAGTGCTCAAGGGACCATAAGGGATGCTGGGAATGGAGCCTTATTAACTGCATGTGAGGCAAACACCCTCCCCTCTGTGCTATCACTCCGGCCTCAGTTCCTTTTATCTGAATCCCAATATAAATTCACTTCCTCAAAATCACAAAGGCTGAATTATTCCTGTCCCTTTACCCTGATTGCTCAATCATGTCCTTCTTCCTCACACTAGTACACTTAGAGAATGTCATCCTTGGCTTGCTTCATTGTGTATTATCTCCCAGCCCTTGCTGGAAACTGAGAGCTGGACTTGTGCCTTTTTTCTTGTGGACCCAGAAGCCAGAACAATTCTGAGCACTGAGAAAGGCCCTCAAGAATTAGCTGGCTCTAAGAAGCCCTCCCTGAGGGGAGGGGAGCCTCCCCTATCTATCATCTGTTCTATGCTCTCTATCATCTGTTCTATGCCCCTGTTTTCATGTCTGTGAGCCCCACCTTGGTTTGACAGTGCAGGATGTATTTCATAATGGAGTCACTTGGCAATAGGTGGTGTTTGAGAAGCAGCTGCTAACTGGGCTAGTGATTGCGGGTAGCAGGAGGAGGAGGATGCCTTCCCAATCTAATGGCCTCTCCTCAAAGGCAAAGCATTTCTGAGGGTTCAGTTGGGCTCAGTGCTCCTGATCTGATGGCTGGAACAGTTGCAGACTTCTAGAAAAATTTTTATGAAATTTGGATGCAGAATGCTCCCTTTCTTCCCAGCAACCACTCAGTCATAGGGGTTGTTTGACTTTGCTTGAAGTGGACATCAGCATGGGCCCTTGTGAGCAGACTGGAAGGTATGATTTCTGACACTGAATGATGGTACCAAGTCATACCCTTCCCAGAAGGGGCAGACCTGAGGATTTCTGAGTATGCTCCCACCCATCCTCTTTCAGGACTTCCTTCTCTGGACCTCTCCATTCCTTCCTCATCAAATTTATCCTTCCATTATCCATCCTCCCAACTAAGTTTTGAGTCTAATTCATAGTAAGATGCAAGGGCAAACACTTTTTTTTCTCTCAGAGTATGTGTAGCTTATCAGACATAAGAGGGCTTCTTTCCTTAGCCAATTGCTTCAGCTAAGCCATGCTGAAAAAGAAACAGTCATCTCCCTATCCCACCATATCCAGTCCTCCACACCTTCTCCCAACACCCCTATCTCCTTTGCTTACAGAGGAAAGCTGCTTCCGATGAGGATCCGGCCCAGGGGATACTTCTTGCCATTCACGGTCACTGGGGGGCTGACCTCCAGGTTTCCAAAGGAATCAAGGCTGGTGACCGACTCAGATAGGGTCTCCCGGGTCACATAACCAAAATCTGGGCCCTGGACAGGGGGGCACACACCCATTGTTAGTCTCCTGCAGTCAAGAGCATTGAGGCCCCCTCCCTAAGTTCACTCTTATCACTTGTGGGTGGGATTACAGACACTCAAATGTCAAAGAGGGTCAGATGACAAATGGACTTCTATCCCTACCCAAATGCAGGCCCTGGACCTACCTATGAATGTGGGTGTGTGAACATATATGACTGTGTATGAGCTTATGTGTATGCATTCACACTTGTGCACACATCTGAGTTTGCTCACGAACCTCTGTTAACCACATGGATTTATCCTTGCTTTGTATCATTGATAACCCTGCCTGCCTTTTTTTAAACAATTTTTTCAATGAATAACCATGAGATACACAGTCATAAAGTTGTTCCTGATTGAATTTTAGTCATTCAATGCTCGTCACTGTGCACATTTCCTGTTTTCAATGTCCCTAGTTTCCCTCCTGCTCTCCTCCTCTATGGCAGGCATTTTTCTTCTCTCTCTTTTTCTTTTTTCCTTTTCGTCGCTGTGAGATATAAAGGGAAAAAAAAGTATGAAATAATACCCAAAGATAATAGAGACAAGAGCTAGGAGGACTGGTCCATGGGAGGAAGCTTACTACAATGGGGTTGGGGGTAATGCAGTTAAAACAGAGAAGGGACCACTATATTGATAGATGGAAACAAGAGCTGGGTATTTTTGGGGGGCGGGTTTGGGCCACACCCGGTGGTGCTCAGGGCTGTCTGCTCAGAAATAGCTCCTGGCAGGCACGGGGGACCATATGGGACACCGGGATTCAAACCAACCACTTTTGGTCCTGGATCAGCTGCTTGCAAGGCAAACATTGCTGTGCTATCTCTCCGGGCCCAAGAGCTGGGTATTTAAAGGAGGTTAAGTGATATACATCATAACCCTTTAGTAAGGGCATTGCAAATCCTGTTTATGAGCTGGAGAGATAGCACAGGGGCATTTGCCTTGCACACAGTGATTCAGGGCAGATGACAGTTCAAATCCCGGCATCCCATATGGTTCCCAAGCCTGCCAGGAGCGATTTCTAAGCACAGAGCCAGGAATAACCCCTGAGCACCACCGGGTGTGACCCCCCTCAAACAAACAAACAAAAAAGCAAATCCTGTTTATCTCTTACCTTCTCTGATCCTCTATTTCTCATTAAGTGGTCTAGTGATAGATCATATGATTGTCCCCAGACACTTGCTTCTCCCTTCCTAGTAAAAGAATGTTGCCTCCTCCAGGCCCCCCAGAGGTGTGATTTTTGGCCTGCCTCTGTGAAAGGAAAGTGCTCTCCACTCAGTGACAAACTTGCTTTGGATAATAAAATAGGAGCAGAAGTGATGCAGGCTGGTCAGAGCTGAGTTGAGAGTTGAGAGCTGAGAGCCATGGGAGTGCCCTTCAGTTTTCTCTCTCCATCTCCGTGTGATAGCAGAATGGCATTTCCCACCCTGAGGCTGCAGCCTGGTTTCTAGAATGAGGGAGGCAGGAGAACCTGAGATGCAAACTGCCTATACTCAGCCCTGAAGAGTGCAAGCAGGAAGCTGACCTTCATTGTGTCCGATGGTTGCTCCACCCTTGTTTGATGAAAGCAGAACAACACATGTAGGAATGACAGATACAAATACATTTGTCATCCCCATTCATTTCCAATCAACTATTTGTTCCAAAGCCCAGAAGTTCCTTCTTAGCTTAGATTTTCTTCCACATGCTTTAAGCAGGGATTCTCTAATGGAACCTCTAAGGATCCCTTTGTAATTTATTTTGGGTAAAATATTAGAAATCATATTTGGGAGCTTGCACTGTAGACTAATTTTTCTTCAAATTTTATTTATTGATTGATTGGTTTCTTTGCTACACCCAGAGGTGCTCAGGGGTTACTCCTGGCTCTGCACTCAGAAATTGCCTCTGGCAGGCAGGGGGACCATATGGGATGCCGAGATTCGAACCACCATCCTTCTGCATGCAAGGCAAACGTCTTACTTCCATGCTATCTCTTTGACCCCAGGACTAATTTTTTAAAATAAATTTAAAAATTGAATCACTGTGAGATACAGTTGCGAAGTTATTCATACTTGAGTTTCATTTATACCCTTTTCAACACCCATCCCTTTACCAGTGCACATTTCCTGCCACCCATGTCCCCAGTTTCGCTCCTGCACTTCTTCCTTCCCTTTCCCAAATTTGCCTCTTTGGCAGACATTTTTCTTCTCGTTCTCTCTTTCTTTTTTTTTCCCCTTTTTTGTGTGTTTTGCAATATTGTTACTGAAGGAGTATCATGCATATCAATTTATCTCCTTTCAGCACCCAGCTCTTGTCCAGAGTGATCATTTTCAAATATCATTGTAGTAGTCAGTCCTTCTCTACCCTAACTGCACTTAGGAACTAATTTTGTCTGACAAAAATACCTTTGAAGAGCTGGAGAGATAGCACAATGCTAGGGTGTTTGCCTTGGACACTGCTAACCCAGGACGGACCCTGGTTCGATTCCCAGCATCCCATATTGTCCCCTGAGCCTGCCAGGAGGGATTTCTGAATGCAGAGCTAGGAGTAACCTGAGTACTACCACCAGGCCCAAACAAACAAACAAGACCAACCTCCCCCGCAAAAAAACCTCACCCCAAACAAACAGAAAAAATCCGTCTCTTGGATGAACCAAAGAGACAGTTAGACAGCACAAAAGGGCTGGAGTATGTGCTTTGCATGTGGAAGGCCCATGTAGATTCTCAGACACACATGATCCTGAAAGTGAAGATAAAAAGATAAAAAAAATAAAATAAAAACTTTTCCTACAGCCTCCTGGGCCCCACCTTATCTAAAGCCCCTCCACCCTCATGACTAACTGTTACCTAAAGTATGCAGGCAACCATACGGTTGTCACAAAATGTTCTACTGTAAGTCACTCTGTGGCTATTGGACATATTCTCTCTCTCTCTCTCTTTTTTTTTTTTTTGGATTTTGGGCCACACCCGGCGGTGCTCAGGGATTACTCCTGGTTATCTGCTCAGAAATAGCTCCTGGCAGGCATAGGGGACCATATGGGACACCGGGATTCGAACCAACCACCTTAGGTCCTGGATCGGCTGCTTGCAAGGTAAACACCGCTGTGCTATCTCTCCGGCCCCGGGACATATTCTAAAATATGTAACTATCATGAGACTGCTCTGTGGTTTATGTTTCCCAAAATATGAAATGTCACAAGAAGTAGCTGACGCAAATCTACTTCCAATGATACCCTATAAAAACTCTGTCTAAACCTGTTTCGGGGACTTTGTTTCTAAGCTTGTCTTTAGTGGAATAGATCAATGACCCTGGCATGTCAGAATAAAATCTTGCCTTTGCTCTTGGATGGTTGTGTGTGTCTTCTTGGAACCCCCAGGGACGCTGAAGGATGGAGAGTTAATCTCAGCACCTTAACAAAAGCACCATAGAAAGAGCCCTTGTATACAGAGCTGGCAGTAGGCCCTGAGTACTGTGGGGTATGGCCCCAATAACATAAAACCTACCAACAAAACAAAACTATAAAATAAATAAACAAACTGAGTGAGACAAGAGGATAAGCTGAGTAGTAGAGAACTTATTTACAGGTGAAAGGCCTCCAGTTTGATGCTCAGCATCTCTGCACATACTCAGTAATTCTGGCTGTCTTGCTATTTGTGATTCCTGGCACCACCACAAGATGTGTGATTTCTAGTACACCACAATTTAGGTGTGTGCTTGCAGTGCACTGTAATTAAGTGGGCAAACCTTATTGGATTCTCCTTGTTGTGATACTGCTTCCAACCCACCTGGCATATGGAACCCTGAACTCTACAGAGCAACTGTTCAAGGGGAACTGTTCTGGTGTCTGTCCATGACACTGCTCCATAGATGGGAAAGGACAGCACAAAGAAGGGCACCATCTCCCTATGATTAGTGGTTGCTCTCAGGCTTAACTCCAGGTCAAGCTCCTTCCTCACAGATAGCTCTGGTTTAAGGAGATTATCTGTCAACCTTACAGGCCACTATTTTTTTTATTTTTTTGGTTTTTGGGTCACACCCGGCAGCATTCAGGGGTTACTCCTGGCTCTACGCTCAGAAATCGCTCCTGGCAGGCTTGGGGGACCATATGGGATGCCGAGATTCAAACCACCATCCTTCTGCATGCAAGGCAAACACCTTAGCTCCATGCTATCTCTCCGGCCCCACAGGTCATTTTTATTGCCCATGGTGTTGCTCCCAAGACATTCCTTTTTCCAATGTTTATGTTTGTTTTTTCCCTGCTGCCTTATTTTCCCCTGGTTATTCTTCTGCTATGTCCCTTGTTCTCCACCCTGCACATATCCCATTTCCTCTTGTCTTCTATAAGCATTATTAAAATGTCTCTGGTCCTGTGGAGATCTGTTCTTTCTCTGTCATCAGCTGGGGTGTGGGGTAGGGGAATGTTCTTGGTCCCAAATGTACTGGATGGATGGAAGTTGATCCTCATTGACCAAATGGATCAAAACAAACCCTGGTTATTGCAACAACAAGGGGAAGAGAGGTGGGGAATAGCAAAATTAAAAATAAAAAAGGGATAATTTGGGCCTGGAGAAATAGCATAGCGGCGTTTGCCTTGCAAACAGCCGATCCAGGACCAAAGGTGGTTGGTTCGAATCCTGGTGTCCCATATGGTCCCCCGTGCCTGACAGGAGCTATTTCTGAGCAGACAGCCAGGAGTAACCCCTGAGCACTGCCGGGTGTGACCCCCCCCCCCCCAAAAAAAGGAGATAATCTATTGAAAACAAACCAAAGCAAACATGAACACTGCTTGGGAAGCATGGGAAACGGTGGCTTATTCTGGCCTGGCTGAAAAACTCACAGGACATTGGAGCCAGGTAGGGGAATGGTTATAGATCAGCTTGCTCATGCCTGGGAGATAGCAATTTACTGAAGAAGGTTGGAACCACATCACATGAATGGTAGGCACACAGCACAAAGCTGGAGTTTGGCCCAGGCCTCCAGGAACAATTCAACCCAGACCTTGGAAGGAGGCCTGCCTGGGCACTGAAGGCAGGTGGTGACTGAAGAGGTGAGAGAGAGAGAGAGAGAAGAGAGAGAGCAGGATACAGGAGTCCTTGGTTCCAGGAACTGCCACGCTGACTGCTAATGGCTGGTTTGCTCCTGGAGGCTGCCAATGACTTGCTTCTCCACTACTCATTGTGGAGGAGAGAGCAAACAGTCCTCTCTGAGGACCATGCGTCCCAGGCAGAACTGATCCATAACCATTGTCACAATCATTGTGTGAAGGGCTGTTTGGATGTCTAACAGAATTGTCCAGCTCTCACTGGGCCCCTGTGAGGTGGATTCTGTTTATAACTGTGTTTTATAGACCAGCACATATATGCTGGAGCTGATTGGGCTGCTGTTAAGGTGGAGCTAGGACTCAAGGTCAAGTTCAACTGATTCACAGACTTTTTTTTTTTTTGGTGGGGGGGGTTACATCTGGTAGTGCTCAGGGGTTACTCCTGGTTCTGTGCTCAGAAATCGCTCCTGGCATGCTGGGGGACCATATGGGATGCCAGGAATCAAGCTGCAGTTCATCTTGAGTTGGTAGAATGTAAAGCAAACACCCTATCACTGTGCTATCACTCTGGTCCCAGATTCACAGACTTTGGTTTTTCTTCCTTTGGCTCTCTCTGTGATGGTTAGATTAGTGAATGTTATAACAAACAGGTATCAAACTGGCAAAGAAGCCGTTTCATATCGGGGCCTATTCCCTAGTGATCTGGGGACAGATCCCTGGCCTCACCCAGTCTCTCTTTTTTTTTTTTTGTTTTTTGGGCCACACCCAGCGGTGCTCAGGGGTTACTCCTGGCTGTCTGCTCAGAAATAGCTCCTGGCAGGCACGGGGGACCATATGGGACACCGGGATTTGAACCAACCACCTTTGGTCCTGGATTGGCTGCTTGCAAGGCAAACACTGCTGTGCTATCTCTTCGGGCCCAACCCAGTCTCTGTTTTTAATTTCTAAATCTCTCCCTGGCTGCTCAGAGGAGAGAGGGGTTTCATTTCTGCCAACCACATAGTTGGCTCTGAAGGGCATGAAAGAGTGGTAATGATCAAAAGCTGAGGGAATCAGATTGCTTTCAGAAAAGTGCATGAGAGCTGGTGAGATAGTACGTTGGGTAGGACATTTACTTTTTATGCGGCTTACCTGGGTTCTATCCCCAGCATCCCATATGGTCCCTGAGCCTGTCAGGAGTGAGTCCTAATCAAAGAGCCAGGAGTAACCCCTGAGCACTGTGGGGGGTGTGAATCCCAAATGAACAAACAAAAATAGAGGCTGGGTCTGTATAGAGAGTAGAGTGGGCAAAGTGCACGACTTACATGTGGTCAATCTGAGACCACATATGATTCTCAAAGCTCTGCTGAGAGTGATCCCTGAGCTCAGAGGCAGGAGTAAGCCCTAATCACTGTTGAGTGTGGTTCCCCAAAGAAGAAAGAACTCTCGATCATGTAAGGGTTAAAAAGGTAGCTCAGGGGCCGGAGAGATAGCATGGAGGTAAGGCGTTTGTCTTTCATGAAGGTCATTGGTTCGAATCCTGGCATCCCATATGGTCCCCCGAGCCTGCCAGGAGTGATTTCTGAGTGTAGAGCCAGGAGTAACCCCTGAGTGCTGCTGGGTGTGACCCAAAAGTAAAACAAAGATACAAACAAACAAAAAAAGGTAGCTCAATGGCTGAAAGCATGCATTGCATGGTGAAGGCCTTTGCTTGATCCCTGGCATCCCTGGTCACTGCTTGGAGTGACCCCTGAACACTGAACAGGAAATAGGTTCTAACTCTAATAACAACAAGGAAGGAAGGAAGGAAGGAAGGAAGGAAGGAAGGAAGGAAGGAAGGAAGGAAGGAAGGATCAAGGGACCCAGGGCTGGAGCACATGCTTGGCATGCAGAATCTCTGGGTTCAGTCCTAAGCACTGTACAGTCCTTCAAGCATTGCTGGGAGAACCTCATGAGCTACACCAGGTATAATCCCAACTCCCTCCAATAAAGGAAAAGCAGAGGACAGAGAGATAGTACAGTGGATAGGGCATTTGCCTTGTACACAGTCATGTAGGCTCAATCCTCCTTACTCCGTATAGTTCCCCCAGACACTGCCAGAAGGGATCTCTGGCAGGAATCTTAGTAAGAGCAGGGATCACTGAGCACCCTGGGTGAGGTCCAAAATTTAAAAAGAAGGAAAAGAAGAAAGAAAAGAAAGAAGAGCACACCAAGCTAAAAACTTAACCATTGCTTTCAAATTTTCCTCCTGGAAGCTCATTTAGCTGCAAGTTAGAGGAGTTGGCTCTGGCAGGAGCTATGTCTATAGGAGATGGGGACCCTCCTACGGGAAACTTCCACATTTCCTGAAGTGACAGGTGTTGGCAGAGTGGGACAGGGCCTTCCAAGTGGCATGCTGATGGCCCACTTTGCAGAGAAGAAGACAGAACCCTGGACCACAGGTTGATCTGGCCACTCTATCTTTTGAGTGTCCCAAGGATTGCCCCACCCAAAGGCCCTCAGCATCTCACCAGGAGTTGCTTCACTGGGAAGTCCTTCAGTTCTCCATCTCGAGGGGAGTCCAGCACCACGGGTAAGATTTTATGGGGTGCCTCGATGTAGCCAAACTCCACTTCATCCTGTGGGGACACCAGACAGTGCCACTGGATTACCACCAATGCTAGTGATATCAGCAATGCTGATGTGTTTGTGAGAGAGAGGTTCATGCCCAGCGAATAGGTGAACTGGTTGTGTAAGAGTGAGAAACTCTGAAAGGCTCCTATCCTTGTCCCCTGGTCCTCCCATTCTTCTCCCCAAAAGCAAAAAAGATGGCAGCACTTGTCTCAAGCCCTCTCATAGATAGCCTCTGTGTGCCTGTCATGTTTAAGTTCAAGTGACCCCATTTCTAAAGATAGACATGGAAACAGGCAGGGGAGACAGCTCAAGGGGCTGAGAACATGCTTTGTTTGCATGCAGGAAGCCTGGGTTCATCCTTCCCTGAGTACCTGAGCCTGAAAATGAAAACAAATCAGCAAAAAGGAACTGAAAATATGCTATAGCTTTTTTTCTACAAGTAACACCCTATTATTTTAAGCTGTTGTCTAGAACTCCATAGTAAGTCTGTTCCTAAATGGGCATAAAGTGACTATATCTTTTTTATTTTTTAGCCCAATTTTTTTTTGCCATATCCTTTGGTGCTCAAAGGCTACTCCCAGCTCTATGCTTGGGAGGGGTTGCCAATGGTTCTCAGAGGACCATACAGTGCCAGGATTCAGACCCAGGCCTCTTGCATCAAGCCTGGTTCTGTTGGGCCATCTCTCTGTTGAACAAGAAGTTGTACTGCGGGGAACTTGCCCTACATATCCATGTCTCTGTATGTATGTATATACACGACCCAAAGGTAGACATCCCCCTTTGAGTTGCTGGGGGCAGTTTCTGGCATAAAGCAGGCTTCTTTGGCCTGATCAATCACCTCTTGCCTAGCTTGAGTTGCTCACCTGGATCCAGCGGTCACCTTTGTTTATGTACTGGAAACAGACTTTCAGTTCACACTTGGTTTTTTCCACCAGGCTCTTGAGCTCTTTCAGGAACAGGTAATTGTCCTTCATGCTGAGAAGTTAGGAGGAGAACAGGGTGATGCTGGCAGGAAGGATGAGGAGGGACCAGGGCCAGCTCCCCTGGGGTGGCCATAGCCACCTGTACTGGGCAGGTGAGGCCCCTTCTGAGTCATGCTTATCTTTGCAACCACCACCAGAGTTCAAGCCACCTGCTCTATGGTATTTGCCAAGATCATGAGCAATGATGAGCAATCATGAGCAACTTGCCCCAATACCCCCCACCGCTGACTCCCCAGATTCCCAGAGACAAGTATGGAGGCAGAGGATGGACCCAGGACTGAGATCCTTGTGGTGGGGCTGCATTGTGTTCTGGGGTACCACCTAACTATGTTGAGAACTACTTCTACTCCACATTTGAGGGTTGCTCTGGAAGTTGTGGAGGACCATGTGGTATGGGGTAATTTTTTTCTTTTCTTTTCTTTTCTTTTTTTTTTTAGGGCCACACTTTGTGGTCCTCAGGGCTTACTCTTGACTATGCACTCAGAGATCACTATTCCTGATACTTAGTGACCCATATAGGATGCGTAGGATTGCCATGTGGTATTGAGGATCAAACTTGGGTCTCCTGCATGTAGAGGTGTGCTGGGGTTACCCAAGTCCCGCACCCCACCCCCCCCAGGCCTGGTTAAGAAGGCCTTTGGCATGGTGGAGGCCTGCTGAACCCCATGCTGGTAGAGACTCCCGGCTCCCAGTAAGGAAAAAGAACCTTCAAGAAGCTGGGAGGCTGGAACTTCAGGGCCCCCACCCAGACCCTCCCTTAGGAGACGAGTGGGGAATGGGGGAAAGCCTAGGGCAACCTTCAAGCTCCACCGAGGGACCCACCTCGCTGACTTGCCCAGGCATGTGGCTCGGGGAAGCCCAGGAGATCTGGAGCAAGGCGGTAGAGGGGTGCTGGGGTTACCCAAGTCTCGCACCCCCCCTAGACCTGGTTAAGAAGGCCTCTGGCATGGCGGAGGCCTGCCGAACCCCATGCTGGTCCTGCATGTAAAACATTTGCTCTCTCCCATTGAATTATCTCTCTGACCCTCCCTTTCCTTGCCTTTTTCTCTTGCTACAGCTGCTTAGCATAGGGTGCTCTGGAGAATGCTATGGAATGAATGAGTACTTAATATCCATTGCTCAGATACCCACAGGGAATCAGGCCATGAATGAGAAAAGAACTGGTTGTTATTTTTAGAGGCCAAACTCTGAGCCAGGCTCTTAGTTTCATCTCATATCACCGTCACAGCAACTGTAATGTCAGCATTTCTGAGAGTAGAGGCACAGAGAAGTGAAGGGGATTGTTCACAGCTGCACAGTGTGTAAGTGATCACATTGGGATCCTGATTCGAATCTGCCTTCTCTAAAGCCTCAGTTCTTGGTCACTCTAACATGCTGCTTCTCTGCATCTTAGCCATCCCTTACCAGCACACAAACACCGACACAGGAGTGAGGATGTTGGGGGTCATGATCCATGGAGCAATCCGGAATTTCACGGTGTCCGTAAAGATGGGTGTCAAAGGAATTCCCTGGGTATGAGAGAAAAGGAGAGAGAGAGAGTCACCAAATCTTTTCAGAGTGCCTTTTCCTTCAGCTTTCTAAAGTGGATAAGACTAATAAAAAGGGGCACTGTTCGGTTCACTGAATAGGTTAGGGTGGGGGCAAGGAAACTTTAGGTGCCAGCTTCACAACTACCCCAGGCAGGGGTTTAGAAATCTATTATAGTTTTTGCTTTACAGATGCAGAGGCTGAGTCACAGACCTCCACAGAATTGCAAACTAACTGTCCTAGATCACATGGTTAGTAAGTGGTGGTCTGCCATCAAGGGGTAGGTTGGGGGATGTCATCACCCCTTAAAAGTACATTGACTATTTCCTTAAAAAGTCAACATCAACAATGGTCCAACTGCCCAACTCACACATCTGATGGCATCATCTGCCCCATTTTGTTTTCTTCCTGAAATCAACTTACAATAGTGCATGAGATCTGACCTTGTCTTAGCCTTCTTGTTTTTGCTCTGGATCCCTGGCCCATTTTTCTTTTTTCTTTTTTTTTTTTTATATCTCTGAGCAATTTCACATTTTTTGGAGGAATTCTGCTATGTTTGGGTGGTTCTTTAAGGATGTTTTAAGGAAAGGTGTAGAAGGAAGCATGCCTAAGTAGTCTGAGAGAACACAAGCTGTGCTCCTGGGGGGGTCCTTTGAGTATAAGCCTTGCAGTTCCAGGAAACCAGGCTCTGTTTCTAGTGGGGAGGTACTTTATGCATGAATGGCCTCTCCTGCCCATAGGCTGTATTTTGATCTTCTGCTGTACTCAAGGGAGCATATCTAAGAGAACTGGATGGCCAAGTTCTGGGCCCCCATGGGAGCAGGAAAGATCCCTCCCCACCATCCTGTTAATGTTGCCCTTCTCAGAGATCTTGTTTTTTTTTTTTTTATGTTTTGTTTTATTTTATTTTTTATTCTTAGGGATCTTTTTTTTGTAGTGGCGGGGCTTGAACACTGATAGGCTGCTGAGCTCCATCCCCAGCCCTTGTAAATAAGTTCTTTGCCAGTCAGTGCTTATGACAACTCCCGGAAGCAAAGATTATGAATAGGGAAACCAAAGCATTGGCAGTGAGTTCACAAGACTGGTGGCTCATGAATTCGAAGCTGAGGTCTGACTCCAAAGCCTGTACTCATTGATCTTAGCCAG
Source organism: Suncus etruscus (assembly GCF_024139225.1). NCBI lineage: Eukaryota > Metazoa > Chordata > Mammalia > Eulipotyphla > Soricidae > Suncus > Suncus etruscus. Next base: position 20,863,788 of record NC_064851.1, on the reverse strand, counting down.
ATCCAGGGCAACCCTGCACAGAGCCCCCTGTGTCCTGCCTTGACATGGGGTAACCCTGAGCCTGGTCCTTTAAGTCTGAGGGCAGCCATATCCCTCCCTAAATCTGACAACTGGGGGTTTGTGTGTGTGTGATGTAAGCTTCAGACAGGGGCCTAGGGTCTGTAAGTCTGTCATCAGGACATCCCCAAAGTGATGAGACATCTCACCTAGAGATTCAGACCTCTTTCTCATTTAAGTCTTCAAAACTGAGGGTAAAGGTGGATGAAACATGGCACCTGAGTGGGGCATAGTCCTGTGTGGGGAACTAGGATTTGGGGTTGAGGTGGTCTGACTTTGAGGATAACAGTAAACCTCACAGGCACGGTCTTGCTTATCCCTGGTGTGGTTTGGGGCCTTGTGCCTCATCAGAACCTGGGATTAGCTTGGGATGTCTGCAAAGATCAGCCCAGAGAATTGTGGGGAGCAGAAGCAGGAAGAGCATAGCTCAGACACTATTGTGTGGTGGGAGGCATCTCAGGTTCCAACCCTGCACCCACTTCCACCTTCTGCCTTGAGATATCAAGAGAAGTGAAATGTAGCTGGGGTCCTGAAAAGGCCGATGGAGGGAGTCCTTATGGAGAACACCTGGAGCCTTACCTCAGCCATGTACTCCAGCAGGCTGACGTGGATGGAGACCAGGCCCTGGAAGCCCCCATCAGGGAAGCGCAGGCCTTCCACAAAGAATAGCAGCTCTGCGGTGCCTCCTGTGTACTTGACCACATGGTAGAGCTTCTGGCGGCCCAGGATGTGGATATAACGCTGGCCGAAGAAGGGGTCTGGAGAGAGAAGGATCCACATCAGACCTCCAATCATGCCAGGAGGAGGCCAGGGACTGAGGGGAGATAATGGGGGGTTGAGGGTGGATTGTTGTTCACACTCTGGAAGCAGAGCTTATGTCTGGCGGCCCAGGAAATAACTGTGGGAGGGTTGGGTTCTGGTCCTCTCATTCAGGCCTCTCTACAGCTGGGCCACAAGGCCCTGAAAAACCCAGTTTCCTCATCTATAAAATAAGCAGATGGAAGATCCAGCCCATGGGGTACTAGAGCTGGTGTCTGAGTAGGGAGACATTACTCTTTATTGTTCCTTTTCTTTTCTTTTCCTTTTTTTGGGAATCTTCCAAGCTATGCTCAGAGGTCCCTCTTGGTGATTTTCAGTTAACTGGGTCAGTGTGCATGCAAGAACTTGAGGATATATTATTGCCCTGACCCATGTGTCTGGGATTACCAGAGCCATTCCAGTGGTGCCAGGGCCTCCAGGTCTAAAGTTGGGGATCAATTTTGGGTCAGGCATATGCCAGGTACATGTTCTGTCTTCTTGGCCCTTATTTCTTATTTTATAGATTAGAAAACCGAGTCTCAGAAAGGAGTAAATTCTTGTCTGAGGTCACAGACCCTCCTGAGCTGGGCCTTAAATTCACATCAAATCCTAATGTCCTGGATTTATATAAATCAAACATCAATGTGACCTTGTGGATCCTGAGCTCCCCTCTGTATAATGGAAACCATATTGGCAGAAGGCCCTGCACCTGGGTCTCTGAATGTACATGCTCACGCCTGCAGGAAATGCAGTTTCTCCGGGCTCCAGGTGTGCACAGCGTTGCGTTCTGCTTTACCTTGTCCCCTCCTTGCTTTCTCCAGGGCTCACTTTGCATCTGGGAATCCCCCCCAGATTCTTCCAGTTCCCCCCACACTCCAAGCCAAGTCAGGGTCTCTGTTTCAGAGCTCCTGTAGCCCATGCTTCTCCATCACAGACTTTCCAACCACACAGTCTCAGGGTTGTGTTGGGGTTGAGGCAGGGTTGGTTGTTGCATGGGGTTGAGGCAGCTCAGTGTGTTCAACCCACTGGATGGGTTAGCAGCTCTACCCTCACTCCCTGCAGGAGTCTCGGCGATTCAGAGAGTAGATATTGGGTTACCACCCTGTGGCCTGCACAGACCAGGGCCTGTCGGGGGACAGAGCAGAGTGAAAAGCAGCAGGTCAGGATTAGTGCTTAGCTCAGGATAAGACAGTGAAGAGAGGGGATGGAAAGATGATGGTACAACAGGTAAGCCCCCATAATACATGGCTAACCTGGGTTTGATCCCTATAACTGCATAGGATCCCCCAACTCCTCCAGGAGTGATCTCTGAGTGGAGAGCTAGGAATCCCCCTTAGCACAGGTGCCTATGGTCTAAACAACTCTTCCCATCCCCCACAAAAAAGACAGTAAGGATTTGAGACTTGTTACAATGCAGAGGGGTGCTGGTTGGGGGATGGAATCAGGTTACTGGGTAGGGGAGGCAGAATAGGAAGCATTTTTTTGGGGGGGAAAAAGACTTCAAGTAGCACTTAGGAAACTTGGGGTGGGGAGCCACTTACAGTGACATTCAGTCAATTGGGAAGGTGGTTCCTGCTAAGGTCTGAGGATGCTGCTAGCCCTGGAACTTAGATTTGGCAGGACACAACATGTGCATCCTGACTCCTTTCCTGCTGCCTCCCCTGCACCCCTGGACTGGGAAATATTGAGCAGAGGAAGGCAGCCTTTGGGGTGGTCAAGGTAAGTGCTCTGAAGAAGGGAGATACTTGCATTGACAAAGGCATGCAGGTAGAACCCTGTGCAGTTCCAGAAGGAGTTTCTTTATACCCTGTGGGGCTAGAAGGGCAAAACCATTCTCAGTTCAGTATTGTCTTGGCAATGGAGATGACCTGTCCCACCAGGTAAGAGCATTGCCACTATAGGAGGGTGCTGCAGTCGCATTTGTGCACTGAATGGGCATTTCCCTGTATTCCATTAGGATTACATCTCATACTGGACAATGTGCTCAAAGGGTATCAGTTATATAACACTATGGGTGGATGGATGGCTCTGGTTATGATGGGCTGAATCAGAGACATCAGGGCATAAAACCTCTTAGTTTTAATATGCTTTGAGACCTCAGGGACATTCACTTAGCAGCTCAGTTCCCTGTATCTGTTAAATGGGGGAGCATAATTATCTCTAGGCAAGTGGGTTACAGTAAATAAGATGCAATCAATTGCAAATAGACCCTACATCAATAATGAGTAAACTCAATAACCAAGGATACTTAAAAAACTAGGGCAGGATCTGGTGGTATTACTATAGTGAGAGATTATTAACAAGCCCATGAGTCCCTACTGGAACATTCACAACCTTTTCTTTTGGGCCATTTGGGCCACTTATGGCTGTGTTCAGGATTTATTCATTGTGAGTATACAAGAGAATTGAAGCCAGATTAGTAATTTGCAAGGCAAATCTCTTCAATCCCTGTTCATGACTTTTTCATTGAGCACCCATAACTATTAGGCAGAGAAAACAATGCTTCACCTAACTCTTCCTTGGAAAGCCCCAGAAATGAGGCAGATAGCTTCAGAACCTGGGTTCCCCAAAGAAAACTCATCATAGGAGCAAGGCCCTTCTCACACAAAAGAACCAGGACCATATGAGTCCCAGTCACTGGGGGAACCAGATGGATCTAGAAAAAATTTTTTGGGCACTCCTGTAACTGTGCTTAGGGATCACTCCTGGTTGGGGTTTCAGGGACTAATGGTGGCAGCATCAATCTCAGGTCAACTGTATGCAAGGCAAATACTCTATCTGCTGTACTATCTATCTCCAGATCCAAATCTAGACAAATTAAAAATGACTTCCTGGGGCCAGAGAGATAGTACAGGTGTTAAGGCCTTGCACACACCCAGCCCAAGTTTGATCCATAACACTTTATCTGGCCTGTCTGCTCTGCCAGGAGTGATCCCTAAGCTCAAAGTAAGTAATCCCTGAGCGCAAAGTAAGCTCAGGAATAAGTCCTGAGCAACATTGGGTGTAGGCCCCCTAAACAAAATAAAACAAACTTAAAAATGGACAGTGCTTGGGGCCGAAGTGATAGTACAGCAATAAGGTGTTTGCGTTGCATGTGGCCAACCTGAATTCTATTCCTGGCATCCCATATAGTCCCCCATGATTTCCAAGAGGGAGCCCAGAGCCTAGAGTAAACCCTGAGCACTGCTGAGTGTGACCCCCAAACAAACAAAACAACAACCAAAAATCAGCAAGACCTCAAGTCTAGAAGCCAGCTTGTTTTTGCAAAAAGCTCTGGAACTTTCCCAGATGCTGAGCAGAGGGGGGCTCCATCTGAGCCTGGGGTCTAATCAGTATGTGGGTCACAAGGAAGTGATAAGCCTCATATTACATCTCTCCTGGGCTCTGCAACCCCCTGTGACTCTTTCTAGGCCCTTTGTGGCAGCTCTGACTAGTTCCAGGCAGGTGAAATCCTTGGAGAAACAATCCAGCTTTGTCCTCAGAGCCTCCTTCCCAGTTCCTGTTCCCAGCTGGGTGCTGGCCTGCCTGAGTAGAGACAGCTCTCCCTGCCGGAACCAACAATGTCCCTCTATTGAAGAGCCATGTGCCTCAGACTGAGTCCATGAGCCCCACCTGACCTTTCCTTAGTTCATACACTGGTCCTGTTGGCTAAAATGGGTGGGGTTTGGCATAAAACCTCTGCTTATTGCAGCTGTGCTGCCTCCCAAGAAGAGTTCTATTTATCATGTGCAGCTATCTTGATTTGTCTAGGACTGAGAAGTTTTGAGGGATGAGGGGTCTTTAGGACTAAAACCAAGAGTCTGGGGCAAGCTGGGACTATCTATTCTCTGTATTTGTAGAGGAATAGCTCAGGTCAAGGGCCGGGGTAGCTGAAGCTTCATCTGAGGCTGTGTGCAATTCTCTAGCATGTTCTATCAACATCTGACTCTTCATCCCAACTGTTAAATGCTCTCTTTTCACCGGAATCCCTAGAGAAGCATCTTAGAGCTCATTCCCCAGGCTTGATATAATGCTATATACCCATACATCTCCCAGGTATTCCCCCCAGTGGTGGGGATAAGGTGGTTTCTCATTCTCCCCATGTCACTCTTTATCCAGGTGAGTGCCCAGGGTGCAGCTGGTGAAACTTGCCTACATCCAAGGATTTGAGCCTCTTTGGCTGCAAAGCTCCTTCCATCTCCATCTCTAGCCCAGTCCTTTGCTCTTGGTGGTCACAGGCAACTGAGCACTTATGTAACACAACATATGTCCCTTTTCATTCACAGGCATATGCAGATCTTGAAATAATACAAAAACTACCTAATATGCTTGCACAGAAGGAAACTTTCCTTTCCAAGTTCTTTCTTCTTCTTCTTCTTCTTCTTCTTCTTCTTCTTCTTCTTCTTCTTCTTCTTCTTCTTCTTCTTCTTCTTCTTCTTCTTCTTCTTCTTCTTCTTCTTCTTCTTCTTCTTCTTCTTCTTCTTCTTCTTCTTCTTCTTCTTCTTCTTCTTCTTCTTCTTCTCTCCTCCTCCTCCTCCTCCTCCTCCTCCTCCTTCTTCTTCTTCTTCTTCTTCTGTCTAACCTGGTAGTCCTTTGGGACTATGAAGGCTGCTTGGGAGACCACTCCTGGCAGTGCTTCCGGGAGGAACATGCACTACTGGGGATTTAATCAGAGTTGATCCCATGTTGGCTGGTTTGAGTGCAATGGTGTTTACAATTAATTGATCACAGCCAGTTACAGAGTTGACCACATGTAAGGCAAGCACCATATCCTCTCTGTACTATCTCTCCAGCCTCAATTTTCTCTATTCTATTTCTCATTCTGTTTTGCAGCACGGCACTATATTCCCCCAGGAGTTTACGTTTTATAGGAAATGGACTACTCTGGAGTCATTCCCACATCAGTGAAGTGTCCCTGCAGGGTGGCAGAGAAGAGAGATGAGGACAGTGTTTTAAAGTGCTGCACCCATCTCTAATGACAGGTGAGGGGGAGGGAGATGATGACAGAACCAGATTTCAGCCTACACCCACCAACAGAAGAACATGCTGGGGACCGTCCAGGCGTCCGCCCCTATTGCAAGTGGTCACAATGTCTCAGTCAAGGGCCAAAGTGAAAGCAGAGGTCCTGCCTGACCCTCCCTCCCCAGCTGGCAGCCCCAACCCCTGTGACAACCCTGGCTAGGGCAGGATAAACATCAACATCTCAGCCCCTTGGGCAGCTCTGGGGACATTCCAGCCTATGTGAGATCACTCCCAAGCCCAGAATGGAGCAAAAGGAGGATTTGCTTTGTATGGCAGCACCTCCTGCTATCCATGTTAGCTCACTTCTTGAGATGAAGTTCAGGATTCCCTATGACCACCTCCCCAAATCTGTCTAGAGGTGGTCTCGGAGCAAGGCCAGAAGCTCTGCCTCCTCACCTCCCTCCCCCAGGCTAGGCGCTCAGAGGAAGCCCCTCCCAGCACCAAGGCACTTTGCAAAGCTATTTTGCTGAGAAAGCTTTTGAATACATAAATCAGATCTTGACAGCTGCTGGCTGCAGCCCCGCCAATGGCTTCCCACTACACCCAGAATAACCCCCAGCCATGAGGCAGGTTCTGGCCCAGGTCCTTGACTCCAATATACCTTCTGTCCTTCCTGCTCTTCTTTCAGCTCCTTTGCCATCTCCTGCTCTGCTCTGCACACTTGTCACTGACAGAATGTCTGTCTCCTTCTGTTTCAGGTCTCAGCTCAGACATTACCCCTTAGAGCAGCTCTTGGGGACCAGGCATCCTTGAGCAGGGTCTCACCTCTGGCTTTGCCTGTCTCTATTCCCTGTGCTTGCCCTCTCCTCCAACGGTGCTGGTCATGAGTCTCTCTCACTAGACCCTCTTTCTAGGGCAGGAAATAATTTCCGAGTTCACTGAAAGGGGCGCCAGAGCCTGCTCTGAGGGGGCACCACACATCTGCTGAGAGGGAAGAAGATAGAGCAGGCATCTGTGAGAGCTCGCTTGGGATAAAGCATATCACCATGAAGAGTATTAAAGAAAGATTGGATTGTAGAGCTAGTATAATGGATATAGCACTTGCCTTGCAAACAATAACTGGGATTCAATCCTTGATACCCCATAAGATTCCCTGAACCAATAGGAGTGACCCCTGAATATGGAGCCAGGAGTAAACTCTGAGCACTGGTAGGTGTGCTCCCTCCTCCCATTCACCAATAAAATAAAATAAAATAAAATAAAATAAAATAAAATAAAATAAAATAAAATAAAACAAAGGAGTAAAGGGGCAGGTCCTTGAGCTGCTGCCTCGGGGACTAAGAGGCTGAATCTACTTCAGACCTGTTCAGGCAAGGCTGCATGTGACAGGTGGCTACCTGTAAGCAGGAGGGAAACAGAGAGTACCTCTGCTTGCACTACATCTTGACTAAGACATGGAAGTGTGACCTTGTGACAAATAAATGATCTGTTGCTAATAAGTGATGCCTGGACTTTATCCAGAAGCCTCATTATTTATTATTTATTTGGTTTTTGAGTCACACCCGGAAGCGCTCAGGGGTTCCTCCTGGCTCTATGCTCAGAAACTGCCCCTGGCAGGCTCAAGGGACCATATGGGATGCCGGGATTCGAACCACTGTCCTTCTGCATGCAAGGCAAACACCTTACCTCCATGCTATCTCTCCTGCAGAAGTCTCATTATTAAGGCTTCATAAGGGAGCTTATAAAAGCTGGAGGCAATTCTCCAGGTCACGGCACTAGGCCCACAAAATCTGAAATGGGCAAAAAACTTCCACCTCAGCTATCGGAAAGAGAACCCACAAAGTGGGTCTCCTCATCCAGACAGATCTGAGTACCACACAGATCCTTGACACTGTACATTCTTTGGGGCCCTGGGACCTCAGTGGATAGCAGTGTTCCTGGTAACTCTAGAACTGATCCTGGTTACATTGGGGGTCCTGGCTGCAGAGGGAGGGGCTGTGGAGCCTTGGTGGTGGGCAGCACAGGGTATAGGTGGGGACTCAGGGGCACTTAGTGCATTGGCTCTGCCCAAGAATCTGGGGTCACTTACTCTCCACGTAGAATACTCCCACTTTGTCCGAGTCTGACATGGCAATGTAGAGGACAATCTCGTAGCCTGCAGGGAGACGGTCTGGGCCTTTGGTCCGAAGGATCATCTGGGACATGTCCTTGAGGTCTAAGGGACAGACACATAAGAAGTGAGAAATGATAGACTTTTTGTTGGGGTGTTGGCTACATTCATCTCGAGGCAAAAAAAACCCCAAACATGTATCTTGGAGGTTATAGAAAAATCATTGAGGAGAGAGACTAGATAGAAAGCTTGAGGGCCTGGAGGGCTTCATTCTTTATATGTGGGGGTCTGGGTTCAGTCTTCTGAGTGTTACCAGGTGTAATATTTAAGTACTCTCAGGGGTTTTCAGACCTTCTATCACCTTTTGGGACTTTTCTTTTGGTTCTTTTTCTTTGTTTACTTGGTGGTAGTGATGGTGGGTTTGGGTCTCACCCAGCACTGATCAGAGGTTATTCCTGGCTTTGTTCTCAGGAGAGGAGTAGGTCCTGTTGTGCTTGGGAGACCTGATGTATTTTCGATGTCCAGAACCAGCTCATGTTCAAAGTAGCTACATTCTAGACAAGAGCCATACTCCTGAATTCTATCTTCAAACCCTGGGTCCTTTTCTTTGTATGTGTAACATACAGGAGGAAAAAAAAATCCAACTATGGCTGGGGCTGGAAAGAGAGCTTAATTGACTGAGCTCATGCTTTGCTTGTGGGAGACCCAGTTTTGAACCTCGGCATACTGCAGGGTCCACTGCAAACTACAGGGAGTAACCTCTGTCCCCCCTGTCCCTCAGTAGAATCCAGAGTAACCCCTGAGACTGTCGGGAGTGGGCCTCCTCAATAGCAAACAAAAAACTAGTTCCAAATGAAACCTATAAAAGGTTCCATCTTCTGCTAAAGTAATAGTACAGCAGGTAGGTCATTTTCCTTGCATGAAGCTGACCTGGATTCAGTCCCCAGTATCTTATTTGGTCCCCTGAGTCCACCAAGCGTGATTCCTGAGTGCAGAGCAAGGGGTAAAGCCTGGACACAGGCAGATGTAGTCCCCAAATAAGTCCCATCTGCCACCTTTAGCATAAGTGGGTGTTTGAATACCAGGAAACCCATAGCCACCAGTGCCTGGGTCTGGAGCCAGTGGAGGACCCAGGACATGCTCCCAGGGTTCTGTCTGCCCCACCCCCAAGGGTTGGTCCTTCAAGCACCTTCTTTGCTGTAGACCTTGTCATCACTGCAGTCCTCCTTGGATAGCCAGGGTGTGTCCCTGTCACAGTTCACCAGCAGGATGGCACCCTGGCCCTCAGGGCCCCATGTCCAGGATGCCTGCATGGACAGGGAGAGAGGTCAGGGCCCTATTTCTTCACCCATCAGCAGTTAGTTTGAGCCCCTTGAGCCGGCCCCGCAGAGATGAGAGGAAAGAACAGGTCTCACCCACCTAGGACCTTGCAGACACAGATTCCTAGTCTGCTGCTTAAAAGCAAGTGCCTCCAAAAGGCAGGGAGTTTGGCTGGCAGGTTGGGGCACCTGGGAGTCTCTGGGCTCAGTGGCCCAGTCTGGAAAGGTGAGTTGGAGGCAGAGAGACCAGGAAAACCAGAGAAGGCACATGGAAAGGTCCTAAAATCTTCAGAAGGGTTTGAGTGAGATGCTTGGATAAACAGACACATTTCCAGACATGCTAAACTTGCAGGGATTCACTTTCTACCTCACTGTGGAGGATTTGAACCCAGTCTTCCTGCCTGCTGCCCTGCCAGTCCCTCCCTGTTGAGTTGGGGTCAAGACCTAGTCACTTCTGGGGCTCAGGAGGCCCCATAAAACCTGCCACCTTCTCTATCTGCCTGACCCTCCACGATTAACCTTCTATCAAAAGGCTCTCAGGCCTATTAATCTGACTGCCTGAAAAGCTGGCCTGACATCCCCTATCCCCATGGACACACTGGCTGTACCCCAAACCTCCTGCAGGGAAGTTGTTCCGATTTTCTACAGCTATGTGGTGTCCATGTACTTGGGGTGACTGCAGTGCAACAGACACCCTGAGCATTCTCCATTTCATGGGGTCCCCCTCCCAATATAAAATTGGGGACTCCCTAAGAGCAAAATTTGCCTTTCTCCTTTTCTGGCTGAATCCACAGGACCTCACCTACTCCTAGAATATGAAGACACTCATAAAGAGTGAGGTGTGTGAGGGGCCGGAGAGATAGCATGGAGGTAAGGCGTTTGCCTTTCATGCAGGAGGTCATCGGTTCGAATCCTGGTGCCCCATATGGTCCCCCGTGCCTGCCAGGAGCAATTTCTGAGCCTGGAGCCAGGAATAACCCCTGAGCACTGCCGGGTGTGACCCAAAAACCACAAAAAAAAAAAAAAAAGAGTGAGGTGTGTGAGAATAAAGTCTGGGTGATGTCTCTGGATCAGCATTTCCCTTAGAGGGTGTACTGGCCCCAGAATTTGGGGGTAATTATGGATTGATCCAGGGTGCAAAGGAATAACCGGTGCCATTGAGGGCTTGAGGGAGTATTTTCTGTTGCCTTTTTTTTTTTTTTTTTTTTTTTTTTTTTTGGTTTTTGGGTCATACCTGGTGGCCCTCAGGAGTTACTCCGGGCCCTATGCTCAGAAATCGCTCCTGGCAGGCACGGGGGACCATATGGGATGCCGGGATTCGAACCATCGACCTTCTGCATGCAAGGCAAACGCCTTATCTCCATGCTATCTCTCCAGCCCTTTTTTGTTGCTTTAAATAAGGTAACTTTCTGGGGCATGAATTGGTTAATTATTTTGAAAAAAAAAAAAAAGGCGGGGGGGGGGGACGTTCTAGATCAAACACCCTGAGACCCTTTGCTTTCCATGTGGGGTTTTAGGGGTGAGCTTCCTGAAGTGGAAGAGCCTTTTAGCAGATGCTGGTTGGAGGGGGCTTTGGTGGGTTCCACTCATGGGTACTTGTGCAGAACTGAGCTCCTGTGGTGACTCCCTTAGGAAGCTCTGGGGAAGGGGATCCCCAATAGGTCTGAGACCCTCCTAATCCCCTTGAAAATAAGAATGAAGAGAGTTTTGTCTATATGAAAACATCCACGCTTTTTACATTTCTTTGTTGTTGTTTTTGGGTCACTCCTGGTGGTGCTCAGGGGTTACTCCTGGCTCTGCACTCAGAAGTCGCTCCTGGCAGGCTAGAGGAACCATATGGCATGCTGGGAATCAAACCAGGGTCCGTTTGGGATTGGCCTTGTGCAAGGCAAACACCCTACTACTGTGCTATTGCTCCAGCCCCTGCATTTCTAATCTAATGTAGGCACTTAATGGTTCTTATAGAAGTAACATATGCCCACAGCAACATTCGACAAGATGCAGAAGGGCAGAACAGGGAAAGCAGAGGAGCAGCCCAGCTGGAGTCCATCAACACTTTACCTACTGGGGAGAAGGAACAGCAGGAGGGGAACATGATGCTCACAGTACAAATTAAAAATGCATGTGAAGCTTGCTCTTCAAGCTGGCATTCTCCCTTTAACATGATCTCGTTCATCTATGTTTTTTTGTTGCTGGTTTCTGCTCTGGAGAATCCTGTGTTCTCTCTTGAACTCATACCTCTATCTTTTACTCCCCTCACATATTTCTTTTTTTGTTTTGTTTTTGGGTCACACCCGGCAGTGCTCAGGGGCCACTCCTGGTTCTATGCTCAGAAATCATCTCTGGCAGGCTCGGGGGACCATATGGGATGCCAGGATTCGAACTACCGTCCTTCTGCATGCAAAGCAAATGCCCTACTGCTGTGCTATCTCTCCGGCCCCGACCCTCGCATATTTCTAAATAAGTTTCAATGAAAACTTTCTTGCCTCTTTCTGGAATTCTTTTCTGTGAGGGAAAGGCAACGGACCCCACAGTGCCTGGAGGTTAGAGCTGATCTGATCTAGGACAGGCATTTCCAAAGTGGTGGCCAAGGTGTTTGAGCAGAGGTAGAAACATTCTTTTCTCAAGTCTACCTCCCTTGCCCCTCACTTTACTGAGCCCCAAGAAAATTTATATATTTAAAAACGAACTTGTAGGATCAGAGGGATCGTACTGCAGGGAGGGTGCTAGCTTTGCACACAGTCTATCTGGGTCTGATCGCTGGCATCCTGTATGGTCCTGCCAGGAGTGAACCCTGAGTGTAGAGCTAGGCGTAAGCTCTGAGCACCACTGGGTCCCCCACCCCGAATAAAAATAATAAGGCATGTGGAGCACAGGGAGGCAGAAGCAGGAGATGACTGGGGATCTTTGCCAGGGGAAGCAGGATGGGAGGGAGGAACATAGGGTCTCAGAGACGCAATGAATGACTGAATGCATAAAGGAACACAGGGATGATGGAGAAACTCATACGTGTAAGCAGGAAGGGCATGCAGGTGCTGTTACTGGGGGCATGCCTTGAGCTGCAGATGGTGAGAAATGGCTCTCGTCACCTCAGGTGAGTTGTGAAATTGCAAAAAAAAGATGCAGAATAGTAAGAGTAAAGGCTTTGCAGCACTTCCTGGGTGGCAGGAAATTTGTTCTAACCACTTCTAGGAATGGGTGTGCCTACCTGACAGATAGAGAAACTGATACTAGGGTTCCCTGCTGGCCCTGCTCAGTTTATCTCATTATATTCTGTTCTTGAGAAATTCATTTTTTTTTTGGGGCCACACCCGGTGATGCTCAGGGGTTACTCCTGGCTCTGTGCTCAGAAATTGCTCCTGGTTTGAGGGACCATATGGGACACAGGGGGATGGAACTGCGGTCTGTCCTAGGTTAGCGCGTGAAAGGCAAACACCCTCTGCCTGCCCTACCATTTCAGTCCTCTTGAGGAACTCTTAACTGAAGCTTTATTATTTTATTATTTATTTATAATAAATTGCTGTATTTTTTGTACCATAAGATGCACTTCCCACCCAACAAAAGATGAGTCTTATGGATGAATACCGCTTGGAGCTGAAGCTTGCGTGCATGGGAGGAGAGCATATAAAAACTATATGTGTCTTGGGGCCAGAGAGATAGCATGGAGGTAGGGCGTTTGCCTTGCATGCAGAAAGATAATGGTTCAAATGCTGGCATTCCATATGGTCTCCCGAGCCAGCCAGGAGGGATTTCTGACCATAGAGCCAGGAGTAACCTCTGAGTGCTGCTGGGTGTGACCAAAAAACCAAAAATAAATAAATAAATAAATAAAACCCCCCAAACAAACAAACAAAAACAACTATATGCATCTTATGGTTAGGTGCTTCTTATAGAGCAAAAATATGGTAAATATTATGTATTTATTATTAATTAGTTATTTTTCTATTTTTTCTTTTGGCAATACCTGGCAGTGCTTAGGCTCTATACTCAGCGGTCATTCCTGATGGTGCTTGGGGACCATATGGGATGTTGGGGATTGAGTCTGGGTTGGCTGCATGCAAAGCAAACACTCTACTTGTTGTGCTATCACTCTAGTCCCAAAGGTTTTTCTTTTTAATTATTTGGATAACATGATTACAATAGCATTAACTGTCATGGCTTGGATGAACAAAGTTACTGCACTTTTATTGGTCCGGGATACACCCAGCTCTGCGTAAGAGTAATTCCTGGCTCTGTCCTCAGAATCACTTCTGTTGATTATTGGGGGATCATATTGGATGATGGGGATAGAATCTGGGGGAGTCACAGGCAAGGGTCTACTCTCTGTACTCAATGTACTAACATTTGGCCCATGGTTACTGTGCCTTGACCACTACTGAGTGCCCCAGACCCTCCATGGCATTGTCATCTTTAGTTCACTTTTTCTTCCCACCACTCTACTCACCTTGTTTACTAACCTCAGGTTTGCAATACAAGGTCAAGGGTTTGTCCTCAGTCCATAGTATCTCCTTGTTTTGTTTCTCTGTATGATCTGAGACCCTCTATTTGACTTATTTCCCTTGGCATGATGCCATGATATCTGGAAAACCAAAGCTACCTAGGCTGACTGGACAGACTCTGACTGCTTGCGGTTCTACCCTGGGCTCTGTCCCTGGACCCCCCCCCCCCCCTTTCACTAAGTAGAAAGGTACTTACCTTCTTTGGGTTGTTCTTTTCCACCACACCATCCCGGTCTGCATCCACATCCAGGGAGATCTCTGGGGACAGACACATGGATGAATGGCACCTGTCCCAGGGGGCAGGACAGGAAGAAGACCTGGGGGAATAGCTGTGCTAGCCCAAGTGCTCAGTCTCAGGACAGAGGCTTTGGCATATCCTCTCCAGCTCCTGCCTTCTCTCTGTCCCACATAAAGGGTCACATGCCTGAGCACGCATACTCAGATGCTTCTGGCTTCAGGAACAGTCCAGGGGATCTCCTGCCCACTCATGGCTCCTCGATCAATACTTGGGTGTGCTGTACAGATCTTGGTGCCTAGCATCAGAGAGGCCTGAGTCAATGCTCAGGTTCAAGTTGGTAGTGTTAACAAATGAGCTTCACTCTATGCGTTTGATTTGAAGTTCCTAGCTTGCTTTGTTTTGATTTTGGTTTTTTGGGCCACACTCACGGTGCTTGGAAAAATCTCTATGGGTTGAGCACATGGTTTGGGTGGAGTATTTTTGGTTTTGGTTTTGGGGCCATACCCAGCAGTGCTCAGACCTTACTCCTGGCTCTGTGCTCAGGGATCACTCCAGTAGACTCAAGGAACCAAACCCAGGTCTGCTGCATGTAAGGCAAGAATTCTACTTACTGTACTATCTCTCCAGTTATGGCAGCTCCTAGTCTGAAAGCATTCAGGCCTACAGTTGGTCTAGCATTTTTTTTCTGGCCTGATTTGGGCATGTAAGGCAGGTGCATTTGTACACATGTATGTATTTTTCACATACTTCCACTGTTCTATACCAGTGTTTCTCAAATTTTTATGAAAAGCATGTGCTTAGGGGCACATGTGTGCTCCTAGTACAGTGTATAGGGTGCTTGCCGTGAACACAATTGACCTGGGTTTGATCTCAGACACCACTTATGGTTCACTAAGTCTGCCAGAAATGATTCCTGAGCACAAAGCCAGGAGTAAGGCCTGAGCACTGCTGGGGTATGGCCCAAAACCAAAACACAAAAATACTCCACCCAAACCATGTGCTCAACCCATAGAGATTTTTTCTGACCCCAGAGTCCAGCTTCTTACTGTGGAGTTGGGGCTGAGCAATTGAATGTGGTCATGAGGGTGTCATGAAAAGTTTGGTAATAGCCAAAGATTTTTGAACACATAACAACCTAAAGTTATTTAAAGATAAACCACATAAAGAATCTAGGCGGCTAGATATCTAAATAAATTTTATAAATTTCTAGGCTAGCTGGACAGACTGACAGCTTGTGGTCTACCCTGGACTCTGTCCCCTGGGACGGTACACCCTGAACCCATTCAGCACTAAATTTCACTCAGGCTGCATTTTTTCCTGATAAAAGGGGGTCATGGATGGAAAAAGCATAAGAAAAAATGTTCTAGAACTCCATCTTTTGTTTGTTTGTTTGTTTTCCCTTTTTGAGCCCACATCGGTGAATGTGGTTACTCCTGGCTATGTGCTCAGAAATTACTCCTGGCTTGGGGACAATGTGGGGACATCGGGGATCGAACCGAGGTCTGCTGCTAGGTTAGCGCATGCAAGGCAAAAGCCCTAACTGCTTGTGCCCACCACTCCGGCCCCTAGCACCCCCACATTTTAAGACCCAAGATCTTTCCTTTAGACTGGTAAACTGAGTCTCAGGCCCTCCTGATCTGAGACTATCTGTGAGCCAGGCTGCCAGATAGAGGATAGAGGGGCTCCCCCTTTATCCTATTTCTTGGGTAAAGGACCTTAAGTACCCCCAGGTCTCCTCTGGGGAATGGTAGGGCAGTGAAATGAATTTAATATCACACTATTTTATGAGTTCATACCCTGATTCCTAGGGTGGAAGCTGTGTTACTGGGTAGGCTGGACAACTTCTCTGAGCCAGTTTCTTTTCTTTTCTTTTCTTTTTTTTTTTTTTTTTTTTTTTTTTTTTTTTGTGGTTTCAGGGCTCAAACCCAGTACTCACACATGAAAGGCAAGTGCTACATTACTGAGCAACAGCTTGGTCCCTGAGCCAGTTTCTATCCCTGACAAGGGAGATCTTTTGTGTTTGCATTCATGGTATTAGCAGATCAGTGGTCATTTTGAGCTGGAGAGTTTTTCATGGTAGAAGCAGCCCTGTGCACTGAAGGTGCATGGCCACCTTCTTGGTTTCTACTGTCTAATGCAAGGATCACTCCCAA
This sequence comes from Suncus etruscus, assembly GCF_024139225.1. Lineage (NCBI taxonomy): Eukaryota > Metazoa > Chordata > Mammalia > Eulipotyphla > Soricidae > Suncus > Suncus etruscus. The sequence goes on along the minus strand of NC_064851.1, from coordinate 20,847,673 downwards.
CCTCACACATAGTTGTGACCACGGCACATCTCCAGGTAGTGCCAAATGTCCTTTGGCAGGCAGAAGTGGCCCCAGATTTGGAGATGAACAGGGCAGGCTGGATGTGAGAGGGCGCTAAGAGGAGGGCCAGAAGATAACGTGCACTAGGCTGAGCTGCCCAAGCGGGCTCAGCCTCGCGCTGAACATGACTTGGATGGAGGTGGGAGTTGGGTGGGAAAGACTGTGTTCCTGGTTAGTGCCTTGGCAGGCATCCCTTCTCCCTGGATGGGGGCAGGAAGGAGGGTCCTGGCAGCAGCAGAAATGAGGTCACCTTCCCCAGGCAGCTCACCCTGGGTTGAGATCATGCTCCTTTTGCCTTCCTTTTGCCCACAGCTCAATTCCCTTCCAATGCACGATGCTCCAAACAGCTTCTCTGGGTCTAGGAGGAGGCTAAAAGTCCCGTGGGTACCTGATCCTTGTGTGGGATGGCACTCCAAAGTCCAACTCTGTGCTCTCCTGGCATTAGGAGGAAAGGCCTAACTGCAGACCCCACTTGGATCCCATTCATGCAGCAACCTCTGGGAATTTCACTGTTTCCTGCATCACAGGAGGGTGCCTAGGACCAAGTGGTGAGCAATGGGAGTTGGCTTCCAGTTCCAAGAGTTCTGTTTTCTTTTTCACTTTTTTATTTTATTTTTTTTATTTTGGGCCACACCTGGTGACTCTCAGGGGTTACTCCTGGCTATGGGCTCAGGAATCGCTCCTGGCTTTAAGGACCATATGGGACACTGGGGGATTGAACCGTGGTCCTGTTCTGAGTCAGACGTGTGCAAGGCAAACTCCCTACTGCTGCGCCATCACTCCAGTCTTGAGTTTTCAGTCTTATGATTGTCAGGCTAGGGATTAAAATGAGGGTCTGACAGGCAAAGTAAGACTGACAGGCAACATACCTGGACTGAGAGAGTCATGCCGGGCATTGCTGGGAGCTACAACTCCTGCCTCTGTGTTTTGGGGTAGGGGCCTACTTGTGGAACTTCTGAGGGATCATGAAGTGCTGGTTTCAGCTGAGGACTCCCAGGCACAACAGGAGCTCTAGCACTTGGTAGCTTCTCTCTAGTCTTAAATGTTCAGTTTTGTTGGTTTTTTTGGGCCACACTCAGAAGTGTTCAGGGCTAACTCTTGCTCAGGAATTACTCCTAGAAGGCTGGTGTGTGTGTGTGTGTGTGTGTGTGTGTGTGTGTGTGTGTGTGTGTGTGTGTGTGTGTGTGAGATGGGGGAACTATGTCGAAATGTCGAATGTCAGGGATTAAACTCAGTTTTGCTGCATTAAAATCAAACACTCTGTCCACTGTACTATCTCTCTGGTTCCTCTTAAATTTTTTTTTCATTTTCCAGGCGAGCAAACCCAGGCTCAGAGATATCACATGTCCACAAAATTGACAGAGAAGTTTGTGCCCAGTTTGTGGATATGCAGGTGGTTAGTGTAGGCTCAGGATTCCAGGGTGGATGTTGGGACAGTGTGTCATCAGCTGCTGCTAATGATCACCTGTTGTCAAGTATGGCTCAGAGGGAGGCACAATGTTGATCTTGCTACCTAGACTTTTAGGATCTCTCCTAACAGTGCTCCTCCAGCTGTAGGTTTCCTCAGGCTCCTGTGGGAATCGGACTCAGAACCCACTTCTGAAGCAGGCTCTTTGCCTTTTAGTTTTTGCTTTTGGTCCACACCTGGTGGTGCTCAGGGGTCATTCCTGTCAGGTTCGGGGGACCATATGGGATGCCAAAAATTGAATCTGAGTTGGCTGTGTGCAAGGTAAACGCCCTATCTGCTGTGCTATTGCTCTGGCTCTTCATTTTTTAAGATGTCAGTTGTCTCTCTGTAGTTTGCCAGCTTCAGAGCATCTCATGCATTCTCCTCTTGGTCATGCCAGGAGGAGCTTTCACACCTTAAAAGGAAACTTAAGTGCCAGAATGGGAGAAACCACTAAAGTCAGGGGAAAGCTGACCCCTCCCCAGGCTAGTTCCAAATGCTCTTCTGAGTGGGTCCTGGAGAAAGCTGAAGGACTGGAGAACTTGATTTGTATGGGGCTGTTTTAGGTGCCATCCCTAATAATGCATGCAGGATCCCCTGCACACCCGGAGTGCCCCCAAATCAAAAGGCAAGGTATCATTCAGAGACCCAATGCTGTTTCCCTGAAGCTCATGCCCAGGGTCATCTGGCCCACTCTCTGTAGTCCTGTAACCTTCATCTCTAGGTGGCACAGGTGGCAGCAAGTCTATGATGCAGTGGGTTACAGGAGAAAAATTATTATTACATCATGACCTTCCTTCTTTCTCCCCTCCCCTCCCCTGCTCTCCTCTCCTCTCCTTTCCTTCTCCTTTCCTTTCCTTCTCCCTTCTTTCCTTTCCCAGAGGTGCATAGGACATAAGTTACTCCTGGAAGTGCCCTGGATAACATCTGTGGAAATTGAATTAGGGTCTGCTGTAAGCAAAAAACTGCCTCACCTTTTGAACTCTTTCTCCAACCCATATTTCTTTTCTTTTCTTTTCTTTTTTGTTTGTTTTGTTTTTGGGCCACACTGGGTGATGCTCAGGGGTTACCCATGGTTATGCACTCAGAAATCGCTCCTGGCTTGAAGGACCATATGATCCAACAGAGGTTCATCTTGGGTCAGCCACATGCTAGGCAAACGTCCTACCACTGCACTATTGCTCTGGTCCCTCCAACCCATATTTCTTAAATTACAAATTCATTGCTCATTAAGGTGCTCTGTAAGGTATCCCTTCCCCCAATGCCTTAAGCTTAAAAAAGAAGGCAGAGAGCCAGAGAGGAAGCAGCAAGATAGGTTGCTTGACATAGAAAGCTTAGCAGAGAAAAACATGTGAGGAAATGCTCATGGCTGATAGGACCAGAAAATAGAGTGAGCTGACTCCAATGAAACTTTAACTGACTGTCTGTGAATTAATTTCTTTGCTGTACAATTGGATAGCCACTTGCAAAAAATTAAACTTAGACCCCCAGCTAACATCATGTACAAAGGTAAAATCCAAATGGATTAAAGACCTCGATATCTGCCCCAAAACCATAAGATATATAGAACAGCACATAGGCAAAACACTACAGGACATTACAGGCATCTTCAAGGAGGAAACTGCACTCTCCAAGCAAGTGAAAGCAGAGATTAACAGATGGGAATATATTAAGCTGAGAAGCTTCTGCACCTCAAAGGAAATAGTGCCCAAGATACAAGAGCCACCCACTGAGTGGGAGAAACTATTCACCCAATACCCATCAGATAAGGGGCTAATCTCCAAAATATACAAGGCACTGACAGAACTTTACAAGAAAAAAACATCTAACCCCATCAAAAAATGGGGAGAAGAAATGAACAGACACTTTGACAAAGAAGAAATACGCATGGCCAAAAGACACATGAAAAAATGTTCCACATCACTAATCATCAGGGAGATGCAAATAAAACAACGATGAGATACCACCTCACACCCCAGAGAATGGCACACATCACAAAGAATGAGAATAAACAGTGTTGGCGGGGATGTGGAGAGAAAGGAACCCTTATCCACTGCTGGTGGGAATGCTGTCTAGTTCAACCTTTATGGAAAGCGATATGGAGATTCCTCCAAAAACTGGAAATCGAGCTCCCATACGATCCAGCTATACCACTCCTAGGAATATACCCTAGGAACACAAAAATGCAATACAAAAACCCCTTCCTTACACCTATATTCATTGCAGCTCTATTTACCATAGCAAGACTCTGGAAACAACCAAGATGCCCTTCAACAGACGAATGGCTAAAGAAACTGTGGTACATATACACAATGGAATATTATGCAGCTGTCAGGAGAGATGAAGTCATGAAATTTTCCTATACATGGATGTACATGGAATCTATTATGCTGAGTGAAATAAGTCAGAGAGAGAGAGAAAAACGCAGAATGGTCTCACTCATCTATGGGTTTTAAGAAAAATGAAAGACACCCTGGTAATAATAATTTTCAGACACAAAAGAGAAAAGAGCTGGAAGTTCCAGCTCACCTCAGGAAGCTCACCACAAAGAGTGATGAGTTTAGTTAGAGAAATAACTACATTTTGAACTGTCCTAATATTGAGAATGTATGAGGGAAATGTAGAGCCTGTTTAGGGTACAGGCGGGGGTTGGGTGGGGAGGAGGGAGATTTGGGACTTGGGTGATGGGAATGTTGCACTGGTGATGGGTGGTGTTCCTTTTATGACTGAAACCCAAACACAATCATGTATGTAATCAAGGTGTTTAAATAAAAAAAATTATGCATTAAAAAAAAAAATAAAATCAAAGAAAGCAAAAAAAAAAAAAAAAAATTTCTTTGCTGTTACCTTGCAATCTTCAGATCTGCTGACGAATGGGCTAGAGGCGCTGTGCCGAGGGAGGCCTCTCCAAACACGTGGATTTTATATTTCATATTTTATATTTAAATCAACAGTGCTCAAGGGTTACTCCCTGCTTTATGCTCAGGCTTTGCTCCCAGCTAAGTGCTCAGGTCATTTGTGGTACTGGGCATGAAACCTGGTAGTCCAATTTATGAAGCCTGTACTCCAGTCCTTTGCTCAAAGGACTTTGACTCTTTTCAGCTGTGTGTGTGTGTGTGTGTGTGTGTGTGTGTGTGTGTGTGTGTGTGTGTGTGTTGGTGGTGGTACTCAGTGGTAACTTCTGGCTCTGCTCACGAATCATTCCTGGTGAGTTCAGAAACCATATGGGATGCTGGGAATTGAACTTGGGTCAAGCACATGCAATACAAATTCCCTCTCTGCTGTGCTATCACTCTGGCCTAACTTTTTATTTTCCAACTTTTTAATCAATATAATATTTGTACAAATAAATATGTAAGGAAAAAGAATCAAGTAATGCCAGCCATCATGGAAAACTCTTTCCTCTCATGCTTAAGGCTATTTTTATAATATTGAAGAATATACTTCTGCTGTCTTGACTGGTTACTTTAATTTCCCTGGCTTCCTATTATGAAGGAGGGGTGTTGATGACATCATTGAGCTACCTAATCACCAGCCTCTCAACTTCCACAGAACTCCAGGATCTCTCCTTTCTAATCTATGATTCACTTCCCTATCTGTACTCCCATAGAGCACCCCTCCAGCAATAGGCTGACCCCTTGCTGAGCACTATTGCTGAATGGACTTTTTTCAGGGTTCACTGTCCCTCAGTTTTGGAGTATGGTCCTTGTAGGAACAGACAGCAGGGCTGGCAGGACCTGTCTCCCAGTAGCTAGAGGACAACAGTCCAACTTAGGCTCCCTGGGTGCCATGGCACATTCCCCCAGGGCTCCAGTCTTACCTCAGCTCTCTGGAGCAGTACCAGGGTATCAAGTGGCCCCAGGGGAGTGGGGATGATGATTGGGAAATGTCACTGGGACCGAGTTCCAGCAAGGCAGAGCTCTGATGGGGCTAGAGTGATAGTACAGTGGGGAGGGCGCTGTCTTGCATGTGGCTGATCTGGGTTTGATCTCTGGCATCCCCTATGGGGATTAAACACTGCCAGAGGTCAGAGCCTGGACATCATTGGGTGGGATCTCCCCACCCTTCTAAAAAAAATCCCAAGACAGATCCCAAAGCTTTAGCATCTCTGCATTGACAAGCTGTAGAACCCTTCTGTCCTCGGAGGCTCAGAGGACAGCCTGGCAGCAGAGAGAGAAAGGACAGCATTGTGGGCAACTGGCCGAGCTCTGAGGACAGGGAGAGGAGGGACATCCTTGGGTGCCAACAAGATCAAGGTTGACTATGTGTGGTGCCACCTCCACAGCTAAGCAGGTGCACTGTGCCTCCCTCCCACCTCTCCAACAATCCTCTAGCTTATTGACTTTGTCAGTAAGTCCTAATGGCAGTCTCAATGGTCTGCAAATCTGAAGTGAGACAGAGGGACATCCCATGGTACCCAGCTATCATGAGGGCCACACAGCCAGTCCAAACCAGGCAGAGCTCTGACCCAGAGCCAGGGCCCTCTTGAATAAGGGTACCCCAAGTTTGATCCTAAATCCGATGAGATTGAGGGGCAGGGAGCTTCTCCCATTTTCCCCAGGGCACCCTTCAATGGGGCAACACTTCAGAAAAGAAAGAGAAAACTGTCACACAGAAAACTGTCACTGTCCATGCCAGCAAGGTGCCCAACTACTTCATCAACACTGTGCCTGTCTGTACTCTGCATTCCATTTAACAGAGGAGGAAATTGAGGCTCAAAGCATGGAGTTATCAATGGGGCTGCAGGGTGCTGAGCCAGAAGCTGACTTCTGTCCTACTCTGACATAGGGTGCCTATCACTCCATCTATACTCAAATGCAACTGGCTGACAGGGACTCATAGCTGAGCCTAGGGGTAGCCTCAACCCCATAGGGGCCATGACCCTACAGTGTGGGGGTTGAAAAATTACTCAGAATGGGGGACTCAGGGGCTGGTGGGGGGGATTCCTGAGGAAAAAAAGGCTTGGCAGCTACAGATAAACCAAGCAAACGAGTTTTTCTGATAGAACAGGAAATACAAGCTCAGTGAATGCATTTTTTTTAAGTTTTATTTTTGCTCTGCAAGTGGCTCCTTTTAGGCTATGATTAGGTCTACATGCTTTTTCAGTGTTAAAAAGTTAAAGGAATGGGTGGGTAGTTTAAAGTCTAGATTGCACACATTGCAATGGAAGCCTGGGTTTATTCTCAGCACCTCATGGTCTCCAAAGCACTGCCAGGAGTGACCCCTGAATACCTAGCTAGGAAGCAGACCATGAGAACAACTGGTATTACCCAAAATCAAAGTTCAAATGATGGTGATAATTGATCACAAGTAATTTTATTTTACTTTGGGGCTGCATTCAGAGTTTACTCCTGGCTTGTGCTTAGGAATCACTCCTGAGAGGGCTCCAAAAACCAAATGCAGGGTCAAACTTTGTGTCAGCTGCATGCAAGGCAAGTGCCTTACCCCTGCACTACCTCTCCAACGAATTATTTTTATTAATGTATGTTTTTTTTTTTTTTTTTGCCAAACATCAGAGATGCCCATGCTATTTTTTTTTTTTTTTGTGGGGATGGGGTAGGTCAAATATATGTTTTACTGGTCTGTAGAATCTTAACTAGAATCTGTAGACTTAAATAAATAATTATTCAACAAAAACACAGAAGGATACGTTTGGGACCTGACAGCTGGCTCAAAGGGCTGGAGCTCAGATTTTGCATGTGGGAAACCTGCAAACCCTGTGCTCAGGGATCACTTATGGAAGGGTTTGGGAAACCATATGGGATGCTGGGGATCGAACCTCAGTCACCCATGTACAAGGCAAACATTGTATTCTCTGGACAATCTCTCCAAGCTCCATTATCTGGTAATCTTTTTGAGTCCTGGTCTGCTGCCCTTCCTGGAGCTTCCTTTAGGCATAACTTCAGCCTTCTAGTAGAGGGAGCCCAGATCTACTGCTCTCAGAGCACAGTTTTGGCTTCTGTTGGCTTTGCCTGCATGGAGGAAGTTTCTTTCATTCATGGTGAGGTCATCCGTTTGGGTGATTTGACGGGCCTCTGGCTGCTGCCCTTCCTGCTCTGCCCTCAGGTGTCCCTGTGTCCGCAGGGTTGGGTTTCCGGTCATTTGAGACAACCTGGGGGCGTTGGTGTGCATGTGAAGTTGCCCTTGTGCCAGCCCTCTCAGGAAGCATTACTTATCCTTTCTCATGACCCCTAAAAGGTTTTCCTGAGGATCCTTCCCCATGGCTGGACACCCCTTCCCTGCAGAACAGACAGGGGAGCTAGCTGCAGGTCTGATCGGGAGTAAGTTAAGAAACAGAACAGTGGCACTTTCGTTTGCTTGCTAAAAGCATAGGAAGAGGGAGGGCTGACTTGGGAACCCTGGCTTTCTGGGGGCATTCAGGACTCCCAGAGACTGTGAGACTATGAGGTAACTGAAGTGCCTATGCATCCCACATACCACATTCCAGGTGTGAGACCTCAGGTGAGGTTTAGTTTGTTTTGTTTTTTAGGAGCCTTGGTTTTCCCATCTGAAATGGCGATGATGGGGCAAGAGAGATAGCACAGTGGTAAGGCATTTACCTTGCACGTAGTTGACCCCAGTTTGTTTCCCGGTGTCCCATGTGGTCCCCCAGCCTGCCAGGGGTGATTTCTGAGTGCAGAGCCAGGCATGGCCCCTGAGCACCATTGGGTATGGTCCCCAAACCAATCAATCAAGTTAAAAACAAATGAAAATGGTGATGATGATGATCTTAGGAGAATTATGAATTAGGATCTTGAAAATAATGCATCTAGTGCTGGAGCCTGGCATACTGCTGGCACTCGTTCAAGGCTTCTGTTTCCTTCCACCTCCTCCTTGTATTGCCCAGCCTGGAGGAAGTAGCCAATGGATGGAAGATATTGATGTAGGCAGTGGTTCTGCTGGTGGGACCTTGGTTATGAAGGGCAGGAGCCATAAATGAAAACTGACATGCAGGACTTGGCTTTCCTGTCCCAGCCCCAGGTTCAAGACTAAAGACAATTCAGCCTGATTTAAGATCAGCCTGAAACTAACTTTAGACTGATCTAGCCTCACCTCATAGGCTATAGCCACCCCTTCAGGAGATAGTTTTGCAGAACAGAGTCCTAACAAGACTCAGAATTAGACCTGGAAGTTCATCAGTAGCTAGTCTTCTAGTCTTAGAGCTCAGGCAGCATGGGAAAAACTTCCAATGGTTCACTTTACTATTGTCTTCTACAGATTTCTTCTCTGTGATGTAAAGACAAACCCTGGTGAAGATTGGGACACTTCTTTGATTTCTTTTTCTGTTTTGTTTTTATTTTGGGGCTGTACCCAGCTTACTTCTTGCTCTCTGCCCAGGGATCATTCCTCAGCCTGAGAATATCTGCTCTCTGCAAATTTGTGCATGGGTTCCTGCTCCCATCGTGTAGTCAGCCTGTTTAGTGAGGCTGGCAGGATGTGTTTGCTGCTTCTATTAGCTTCATGATTTTTTTTTTATGGTTCTGATGTTTGTTTTGGGGCAATGCTCAGCTGTATTCAGACCTTACTCCTGACTCTGTGCTCAGGAATCAGTCCTGGTGGGTTCAGAGAACCAGATGAGATGATGGGGATGAAACCGGAGTTGGTCACGTGCAAGGTGAACACCCTACTGACTGTACTGTCACTCTGGGCCTTCTGTGATGCTTTTTAAAGTGTTCAATATGGTTGGTCCACAACAATGGGTAAGTATCTTAATCTTCTATAAAGCAGCTCCAGTGATTTTTAGCTAAGGCTGACAGGCACTCCTTCTGAAAAGTGCTTTGGTTAAGAAAAAAATAGAGTCCCATATTTTTCTGGGCCTATACAAACAACGGCGATTGCCACTGTCAAACCTATACTATTATTTTTTTTAACCCTTATCCTTTAGGAAAAGAAAAAAACAATTTACTGAACTTAAAAACAAATAACTGTAATAGAATGCCTGTCTCAAATACAGGCAGGCATTGGGATGGGAGGAGGGGGGTATTGGGAGGGGGGAACATTATACTGGTGAAGGGGTGTGTTCTGTTTGTTGACTGTAACCCAACTATAATCATGCTACTTAAATAAAAATATATTTAAAATATGAATAAATAAATATTTTCTATCATTTCAGTAACTCTTTTCTCTTGTGATGGCCATGATATTATTTTAAAAACACTTCTACCAAAATTGGATTTTATCAAAAAGTTTCACTGTCAATTGCAACAGAAGAAAAATATGGATTGAGCGCAAATAATTGCATATTTTTGTTCTGGAAAGAAACAGCATTCTTGTGTAACTTTTTAGTATGATGTAGCCATAGAAGTGGGAGATTTATGAAGAAAAATATAAAGTATGAGATAATCCTTCTGTATTAAGAAAAGGCACAATTTCTTGACTTATAAAGTATCTATGAAGGAATAAAAATTTATATTACCAAAAAAAATAGAGTAATATAAAGTCATACCTCAATTGGAGAAGAATGGAGAGACTAAAGGTTCAGGGACCACATCTGGGCCCCTTGATGAACTAGCTGAACATCTGTCTCTTAGCCTGGCAGAGGTGTCTGTACCTTGTAGGTCTCCTGGCAGAGGACAGCCCTAAGTTCTGGATTCAGCCCACTGCTGAGTTCTTGTGTTACTCTGAAGGACTGTAAACTTATTGCCCGGGAATGTCACTGGGAGCATTTGGATTAGGTGAGTTGTGGCCTGGATGCATCTCGGTGCCCAAAGGGAGAATAAGGAAAATGTGGTCAAGGGCAGAGTAGCAGGAGGGCTTTGTCTTTCCTCAGAGGGAACCCACCTATTTATTATTTCTCTATGATCCACAGAGTTTGCATAGGGAACTCTGGGATTAGGTAGCATTGTCAACCAAGACACCTGCTCTTGCCAGGCAGAGGATCTAGGCACTTGAAACCTCTTTCCCGAATTATTCAGAAGAAGCTCCAATACTAGATCTGTAATATTGGAAACAGTCCCTGGAGAAATATCATCAGCTTTAGTCACCCCAACTTACCAATGGCCGTGAGGAAGAGTCCAGACCGGTCAATGGGGGTATTGCCTTCCTTCACATAGTAGCTGACAGTCACCTTGGTGGGGAGAGATCAGAGATCACAGATCAGACTAGGAAAAACTGCACTGATCACCTTCTGCCTCACATCTGCCAGTTACACCTATTGGATTGGTAGGACTCTTTTTCTAGATTAGGAGCTAGAAAGGGACTCCCTTTTAGGGTACACTGACCTACTATCCAAAATGAGGCAGAAGGAAGGGAGAAAAGAAGGAAGGAACGAAGAGAAAGAGAGAAAGAGAAGGAAAGGAAGAGAAGAAAAGAAATAGAAATAAAGTTTTAAAATAGTCTCCTCTAGAGCCAGAGAGATAGTACAATGGGTAGGGCATTTGCCTTGAACGTGGCTGATCCGATCTCAATCTCCACCATCCTAGATAGTCCCCTGAGCACTGCCAGGAGTGATACATGAGTACAGAGACAGGAGTAAGCCCTAAGCATCTCAGGTATGGCCCAAAAACAAAACAAAAAAAGAAATTAATGCCAACAACTGTTAGAGGGCATGGAGGGAGAAATAAGTTGGGAATTCATAATTGAATTAGTCTCCATGTATAAAGCCAAGCAATATGATTCTAATATAGCAAAGTCTTGTGAATAGTTAGACTATCAAAGACTATCAAAAATTTATCATTGTTTAATATGAGGAACTGGGAAAGTCTGGAGGAGGCTATTTATTTATTTTTGTGCTATGCTTAGTCATGCTCAGGGGTTACTCCTGGGTCTGCACTCAGGGATCACTCCTGGTAGGCTTGGGGGATCAGATGGGGTGTGGGGATTAAACTTGGGTCAGCCACATGCAAGACAAGTGTCCGAACTGCTGTATTATCTCTCAGGCCCTAGAGGAGACTTTTAAAACCTCATTCCTATTTCTTTACTTCTTTCCCTCCCTTCCTCCCTTCCCTCCCTCCCTCTTTTCCTTTCTTTCCTCCCTCCCTCCCTCCCTTCCTCCCTTCCCTCCCTCCCTCCCTTCCTTCCTTCCCTCCTTCCCTCCTTCCCCCCTTCCCTCCCTCCCTCCTTCCCCCTTCCCTCCCTCCCTCCTTCCCCCCTTCCCTCCCTCCCTCCTTCCTCCCTTCCCTCCCTCCCTCCTTCCCCCCTTCCCTCCCTCCCTCCTTCCCCCCTTCCCTCCCTCCCTCCTTCCTCCCTTCCCTCCCTCCCTCCTTCCTCCCTTCCCTCCCTCCCTCCTTCCCCCTTCCCTCCCTTCCTCCTTCCCCCTTCCCTCCCTCCCTCCCTCCTTCCTTCCTTCCTTCCCTCCCTCCTTCCTTCCGTCCTTCCTTCCTTCCTTCCGTCCTTCCTTCCTTCCTTCCGTCCTTCCTTCCTTCCTTCCTTCCTTCTTCCCTTCCTCCTTTCCTCCCTCCCTCCCTCCTCCTTTCCTCCCTCCCTCCCTTCCTTCCTTCTTCCCTCCCTCCCTCCCTTCCTTCTTCCCTCCCCCCTCCCTCCCTCCCTCCCTCCCTCCCTCCCTCCCTTCCTTCCTTCCTTCCTTCCTTCCTTCCTTCCTTCCTTCCTTCCTTCCTTCCTTCCTTCCTTCCTTCCTTCCTTCCTTCCTTCCTTCCTTCCTTCCTTCCTTCCTTCCTTCGTCTCTCTCTCTCCCTCTCTCTCTTTCAGCTTAATTGGGGTTTACTCTTGGCTCTGTAGTCAGTAATCACTCCTGGTAAGCTTGGTGGATCATATGGTATACCAGGAATTGAACCTGGGTTGGCCATGTGCAAGGCAAGTACCCTATCCACTGTACTCAGGCCCCTCACTGCCATTTTTTGTTTCAGTATCAGTATAACTTGGCTTACTTACATTCAAGTATTCCGTTTGTCTCTTAAATGAGGTGCATGACCCTGGCTCTTGATTTCCAGTTTTTACTGAAAAGCACTGACCAACTTGCCTCTGTAACCTTCTCTGACTCCTACATGCCCCCCCCCCAGGTGCTTGTCCCCCACCACAGTACCTTATCGCTGCTGGCCTCAGTGCTGGCCTGGCTCATAGTGAGTCTCAGTGTAGTGTTGGGGGAGAGAGGCCATCGCTGCTTGCCATTGGTGGTCACCTCTTCTGCCTCTCCATCGCACACCACCGCCACCTGCACACCCTCTGAGTACTTCAGGCTGAATGTCTCGGCGCCTGCAGGGGCTGCACTGGAGGGAGAGAGGCAGGTGGTCACAGAAATCTCTGGGGCAGGGAAGACAAGGGGTGTTGGGAGGAGACTCATGGAGAAGCAAATGTGCAGAGCCTCTCAGCTCATCCAGTTTGGGAGACCCCAGAGTGCTGCAATCACTTGGTAACACAGAATTCACCTTTTCCTCCCACATTTGGTGATCCTCAAGGGCTACTACCACCTTAGTGCTTGAGGGTCAATCCAAGCAGTTTTGAGGATCCTGAGGTTCCAGGGATAGAACAGGGGTCCCCTGCATGCAAACCAAGAGTTCACTAGTTCTTTGAGTAGTTCACTAATTCTATCTCTTCAGCCCTGATAGCACTTGTTAAAGCACAGGTTCCTGGGGCCAGAGCGGTGGTGCAAGCGGTAGGACATTTGCCTTGCATGCGCTAACCTAGGACAGATTGCGTTTCAATCCCCTGGCATCTCATATGGTTCCCCAAGCCAGGAGTGATTTCTGAGTGCGTAGCCAGGATTAACCCCTGAGCATCACCAGGTGTGCCCCCCCCCAAAAAAAAAACCCAAAACAAAAACCAACAAAAAATCCACACAGATTCCTGAACTGGAGAGATACCCAATAGACTGAAAGTATGTTCAGCCTGCAGAAAGTCTGGGTTCGATTCTTGGCACTGCACAGCTCCCCAAACATTGCCAGGAACCAACTTCAAGCCTGAAGTTGGGAGTGGCCCCTGAGCACCAATGGAATAAGTCCAGATGACAATGTAGATTCCTTGTGCCAATCTTCTTCCAACTGAACCAGGACATTTGTGGATGTGCCACAAACAGAAGGTCAGATGCAGGAGCTCACATATATGAGGCAGAGCTATACTCTGAGCCCTGTCTTTGGGCTCAGGGTCTGAATTACTTTTTTATATTTTTTTCATTTTTTTTTTTGGTTTGTTTTGGGTCACAGCTGGTGGCGCTCAGGCCTTACTCCTGGTTTTGTGCTCCAGGATTACTCCTGGCTCTGCACTCAGGGATTACTCTTGTTAGGCATGGAGGACCATATGAGTGCTAGATTGAACCCAGGCTGAACCTGGTTGGTCTTGTGTAAGGCAAGTGCCTTATGAACTGTTGTTCTTTTTTGTTTTTTTGTTTTTTCTTTTCCTTTATTATGGGGTGGGTTTGGGCCACACCCAGCTGTACTCAGGGGTTATTCCTGGTTCTGCATTTAGAAATTATTCCTGGCAGGCTTGGAGGACCCTATGGGATTCTGGGGATTGAACTGGGTCATCTTCATGCAGGATAAAAGTGCTACCCTTTGTGTTATTGCTCTGAATCCATGTTTCTATTTTCTTTTCCTCCTCCTCCCTTCTTCTGTGACTTGGAATTTCTCTTTTGAGAGCTATTCCCCGAGTTTCGGAGGTAGTTTTTTATTAAAAGGAAAATGCTTAAAATTTTTTTTTGGTATGTGTGTGTGTGTGTGTGTGTGTGTGTGTGTGTGTGTGTGTGTGAGAGAGAGAGAGAGAGAGAGAGAGAGAGAGAGAGAGAGAGAGAGAGAGAGAGAGAGAGAGAGAGAGAGAGAGAGAGAGAGTCATCTGTGCTCAGGGCATATTTCTGGCTCAGTGCTTGGGACTGTTTCCGGCAATGCCTGAGAGGCCATGTAGTCCTGCAGTTCAAATCCAGGACCTCACATATCATATGCAAGTCGAGTGCTCTGTTGCTGAGCCACGTACCTGGCCTAAGTTGGGAATACTTGAAAAGGCATTAAGAATTCAGGATATACCTCTCCCAACACTAATGGAAATGCGCTTTGGGAGGAGGGCGGGCCGTTTTAGTAGTGGATTATGTTGGGACAGTCACTGGAATTTTTTTCTCCTTGTTTTCCTATTGATAGTATTGCATGCATATATAAATAATATATATATATTTATATATCCATAACATCCATCTTGTATTGTGACCTTGATACCACCCTACAAATCTCATTTCTAATATTTTACTGCCTCAGTCCCAACCCTTATTTCCCCCTATCTTCTCAGTAGGTGCAGCTCATGACATGAAGCTCACCACATAGAGTGATGAGTGCAGTTAAAGAAATAACTACACTGAAAACTATCATAACAATGTGAATAAATGAGGGAAAAAGAAAGCCTGTCTCAAGTACAGGTGTGGGTGGGGTGGGGAGTAGATAGATCTGGGAAATTGGTTGTGGGAATCCTGCACTGGTGAAGGGGGGGGTATTCTTTACATGACTGTAATCATACAACTACAATTATATTTGTAATCATGGTGTTTAAATAAAGATAATTTATAAAAAAAAAGAGAACTCAGGATAGGGGCCAGAGAGATAGCATGGAGGTAAGGTGTTTGCCTTTCATGCAGAAGGTCAGTGGTTCGAATCCCGGCATCCCATTTGGTCCTCTGAGCCTGCTGGGTGCAATTTCTAAGCGTAGAGCCAGGAGGAAGCCCTGAGGCTGCTGGGTGTGACCCCAAAAAGCAAAGAAACAAAAAACAAAAAACAAAAAAAGAATTTAGGGTAGAGGCCAGAGAGATAGCATGGAGGTAATGTGTTTGCCTTGCATGCAAAAGGTCAGTGGTTCAAATCCTGGCATCCCATATGGTCCCCTGAGCCTGCCGGGGGTGATTTCTGAGTGTAGAGCCTGGAGGAAGCCCTGAGTGCTGCCAGGTGTGACCCAAAAAAAACAAAAAATAAAACAACAACAACAAAAAAAGAATTCAGGGTAGGGGCCAGAGAGATAGCATGGAGGTAATGCGTTTGCCTTGCATGCAAAAGGTCGGTGGTTTGAATCCCAGAATCCCATATGGTCCTCTGAGCCTGCCGGGGGAGATTTCTGAGCATAGAGCCAGGAGGAAGCCCTGAGGCTGCCAGGTGTGGCCCCAAAAAACAAAAAAAACAGAAAACAAAACAAAAAGAAAGAATTCAGGGTAGGGGCTAGAGAGATAGCATGGAGGTAATGTATTTGCCTTGCATGCAAAAGGTCGGTGGTTTGAATCCCGGCATCCCATATGGTCCCCTGAGCTTGCTGGGGGGTGAGGGGGCTTTTTCTAAACATAGAGCCAGGAGGAAGCCCTGAACGCTGCCAGGTGCGATTTCTGAGCATAGACCCTTGAGCATTGCCGAGTGTAACCCAAAACCAAAAAAAAAAAAAAATAGAATTCAGGGTAGGGGGGCCGGAACGGTGGCTCAAGCCATAAGGCATCTGCCTTGCATGTGCTAGCCTAGGACAGACCACGGTTCGATTCCCCCCTCCCACCGGCATCCATACATATGGTCCCCAAGCCAAGAGCGATTTCTGAGCACATAGCCAGGGATAACCCCTGAGCATATTGGCCCCAAATAAACCAAATTAAAAATAAGTTTTCAGGGTAGGAAGGAATTTGGTTTAATCTGGGTTGCATAGGAACTACATCTTTTTGCATCTTCCCTAAACTCATTAGTTGAAACTCCAGCTATCAAATGGAGGACTGAAGAGATGATAGTACAGTGAGTAGGGCATTTGTCTTCCACGCTACATACCCAGATTCAATCTCCAGCATCCCATATGGTTCCATGAGAATCACCAGGATTAATTTCTGAGTGCAGAGCCAGGAATAATCCCTGAGCACTACTGGATATGGCCCTAACATCAAAACAAACCAAAACCCAAATGGGATTCTATTTAGAGCTAAGGCTTTTAAGAGAGACTTAAGGTTAGAATGAAGTCAGGCAGGATCATTTGGTTTCTGAGAAGAAGAAGAAGACACCATTCTCACTCTCAGAGCCGTGAGTAAGGCTCCATGAACACTCAGTGGGATGGCGGCTGCCATCCCACTGGGTTAGGAGGAAAGTCCTCTGTAGAACCTACCATGCTGACACCCCTGCCTCAGACTTCCAGCTTCCTGAACTGGGAGGAAGCAATTTCTGCTCCTAAGCCATCTAGACTTGGGTAGTTTGTTATGGTAGCTTAAGTTGCAGGTCACTAGCTTAGAAGAAACCCATGGGAAGGTCAGGGAGACAGGGGGTGTCTGTGGGAGTGAAGGAGGCCAGGACTGACACTTCACTCAATTTAGTTCTTCTGGTCTGAAGGTTTCTAAAGGCCAAAGAGAGCTCAGAAGGATTTAGGAGGGATTCTCATGGGATTAGAGATTAAGACGTTGGTACGAGTGCCTGCCTCAAAGGCAGAGATGTTATTTTGGGGACCTGTAATCTTGGGATCTGAAAGGCTTTCAATGCTGCTTGGACATCAGATTCAAGGCACTGTCTAAATGTTCAGATTTTGGAGCTGGAGCAATGGTACAGTTGGTAGGGTCACACCTACCTGACCTGGGTTTGATTTCTGCCATCCTATATCCCCAAGCACCCCCAGGGGTTATCCCTGAGTGCAGAGTCAAGAGTAAGCCTTAAGCACTGCCAAGAGTGATTCCTGCGTGTAAAACTAGGAGTAATCTCTGAACATTGCTGGGTGTGGCACCTAAACCACCACCACCAAAAAAAAAAAAAGCTCAGATTTCTTTGTTTTTCCTGCTACTGATTTGAGAATCCCATCCTGAAATATCAGGCTGTTATCATGGTGTGTGGCAGGAGGGAATGCAGATTTATGGTTATGAGAGCTTTTGATCTTTGGCACCAATAGGCACCATCCATGGCCCAGCAGTTGGAAACCATGGCATTAAGCAGTAACTCCCTCTCTGTGGATCAGCAGGAGCCGGGGACTCCTGGTTCTTGGGGCTTGGCAGCAGCATTTCCTGGAGTGCTGGTCAGGACCTATATGGCAGGATGGCTTTGCAGAGTTCCAGATTTAGAAGATCTGCTGTGGAACCCGAGAATCTGCATTTTATTAGCGTTCTGAGGGGTGTGCTTTAACTCCTGTGAATAGATTCCCTAGTCTGTGGACCCCGATTCATGTCAGTGATCCATTCAGTGAGAACAATTAGTTCTTCTCTGTCCTGTACTTTTTGCATCCCTGTTCAAATTCTCTGGGCCTAAATCCTGCAACTATGACCACTCTTTCCCTGTCAAGATCACTTGCAGTTTTTAGAATACCTTACCTCACCTTCCTGCCCAAGTAACCCCATGATGCACCTAAAAAAATAAGAGGGTCCCAAAAAGCAAGGGAGGGAGGGAGAGAAAGAAAGAAAGAAAGAGAGAGGGAGAGAGAGAGAGAGAGAGAGAGAGAGAGAGAGAGAGAGCTGAGTGCCTTGCATGTGGCTGAACCTGTTTTTATTCTGACACTATGAGGCATCATTCCTCAGCAGAGACAGAAAGAACCCCTAGGACTGTCAAGTGTGGCCCTAAGCCCAAAGCACATTTTGTACATGTGTATACATACATGTTCCCCAAGACTGCTACAGAGGCATTCCTCTGAGGGCTTCACTGGTCCCTCTGCCCAGTGTCCTCTTCAATAAGCTTTACTCTGCTCTTGTCTAAATATATCTTTTTGGTAAATTCTTTTACCAGCCCATGCTTGAGCCTCTTAGAGTCTGGTTCCAGGGGAAACCTGAATCCCCCTTTCTTTCCTGAAATGAGGGGTGCTGCTGGTGCCGGGGCTGTCCTTTGAGAGCTCCAGGTTTAAGATGGGCAGTGAAGCTTGGGCTGGTGGAATCTGTCAGTCTCGATACCCCAGGCCAGACAGGGCTCAGACACGGGAGGGAGAGAATTGACAAGTATCATGTAACCCAAGCCCAGAGCTGGCTATGAAACTTGCTGCTTTGTCTAAGACCTCTGGTCCAGTATGAGGATACCTAGCTGATCTGAGCTTGCACACGTGGCCTCAGCTGCTGCCCTGGGCTCTGTCCATACCTCCCATCAGGAGGGGCAGGTCCGGGCACAACCTCAACATTAGGGGTACATATGCTGATGTTGGATCCAGCCCAATTTTACCACTGACTCATCAAGGGGACTTCAAAAGGGCCCCTTGCACCTTCTGAGGGTGCATCTGCTGACCCTACGATTTAGGGTGACTGACTGCCCCATGGGGTCCCTGGGCCTTTGATCTCTCTCATTCCTTTTGCTTTAGTTAGGTTGTCAGGCCTGAGATCAGGGTATGGCTCTGCCATGGGGCTGGCCTTGAAGAACATGAAGTTTAATGGGATACAGCTTTAGAATGCCAGCCAGCATTCTGAGCCAGAGGGTAGGGACACAGAACACTTTCAAGTGGACAGAATCTTTTTTTAGGCCAGAGTGCTCAGTGGTTACTCCTGGCTCTGTCCTCAGTAATTACTCCTGGCAATGCATGGAAGAATGCTGGGGATTTAACTTGGGTCATCCATCAGCAAGACAAATGCAGTACTATAGCTCTAGGCTCTCAAGTGGCACAGAATTTTAAACAAGAAGTTGAAGAGAAGGCTTATTTATGTGTGTCTTAAATATTTCACCTTACATAGCAATTCATCAAGGCTGGTCAGTGATGGCACTGATTAAGATCTCTGTCAAAAATGAAGTGAAAAGGAAATTGTAAGCCCATGGAAAGAATTTTTTTTTTTTGAAATTGCTAGTTTCAAAGCATGTAAGGGCTTGTCCTCCTGCTCAGACTTTTCAGAACTTTTTTGTTTGTTTTGTGGTACCAGGAATAGAACCTGGGACCTCATGCTTGCAAGGCTTCAGCTTTGGCCACAGATCTACATCCCTGCCCTTAGAGAAACGTTAGGTTGAGGGGCCAGATATATAATATAGTGGGGTAAGCACTTGCCTTGTTCGTGGTCAACCCAGGTTCAATCCCTGGTACCACTATGGTCCCCTGAAAACATTCAGGAGCAATTTCTAAGTATCACCAGGCATGGTAAAGTATTTTGAGTATGGTCCCCAACTCAATTTTTTTTTCCTGTTGAGAATAGCACAGGTGGAATATTTTGCTTTTCTCAGTCCTGTGCTCAGGGTTGCTCACAGTGGTGCTTCAGGGGGATTACTCAGTGTGGGAGATGGAGCCAGAGGCTCAAGTATGCAACACACTGTACTAACCTTTCAGCTCACTTTCCAGCCCTGGAATGCAGATTTGGTAAAAAAAAAAAAAAAAGTGTGAAAAACTGGGTGCTCAGCCTGGAGAGTGAAAAGCATACTCCTAGGCATGTCCTGGTTTTGCCTATTAACTTGTTGGGTGACAGTGGACATGCATTTCTTCTTCAGTTTCAAGTGTGAAGTCAGAGGAGGCTGGGGTCTTGAGAGCTCAGGGAGAAACAGACCCCAAAGAAATGAAAAGCTGACCTAAGAATTAAAAACCAGGAAGAACTGTCCTTATCATATCTTTCCCACTACGAGCTCAAGACTGAAACCTTTGTTTATACTTACAGAGAAGTTGGAGAAAGCTTGGGTGACGAGCTCAGGAGGGAATTTATGAATCACTGGGTTTCCAGGAACCTAAGATACCCCCTGCTTCCTAAAAATGAGCTGTCCTGTTCTCTTTACCTATAAAAACTGCATTTTGGTCGCCAGAGCGATAGTACAATTGGTAGGGCATTTGCCTTGCATGTGGCCTACTTGGGCTAGATCCCCTGCTTCCCATATGTTCTCCCAAGCTCTGCAGGAATAACCCCTGAGTGCAGAGCCAGGAGAAACCCTGCACCGCTGGATGTGGCCCCCCTCAAACCAAACCAAACCAAACCAAACCAAAATGTGCTTTTTTGTTGATCCTTGGGACCAACGTGATAGTACAGCCAGTAGGACATTCACCTTGCATGTAGCCAACCTGGGTTCAATCCCTGGTACCCCATATGATCACCCCAAGCCAACAAGGAGTAATTCCTGAGTACAGAGCCAGGAAGAAATCTTGAGCACTGCCAAGTGTGGCCCCCAAACCAAACCAAACCAAACCAAAACCGAACCAAATCAAAAACCCCCACTGCTTCTTGTGACTTCACTGACAGGATAGCATTATGGAGGATGTGAGTTCAGCATTGTCCATGAAGCTTTCTCCACCCTGTCTTTTTTTCTCTGTTATTTATTCATTTATTTTATTTTCTCCATCCTGTCTTAATCTATGGACTCTACAACTAGTCCCCACTTCAACTGATGTGGTTGAGGTTACAGGAGAAATCAGGGCTTAGGCAGAGGGATAGGGAGGGACGAAAAGCTGGGGATTTCTTTGCTGAATCCCTGGCCCTTCTCCCCAGAGCCACTATTACCTTACTTGGTTTTTAAGATTGTGTTTCTGCAGATAATTCTACTTAGACAAAAATTTACTTTACAGACTCAGAGAGCAAGGTAATCTTTGAACACCCATCTGATAACAGTTGCATTAAGTGAAGCTTCCAGCTCCCTTCATTCCTGTGGGCTGGTGAGAAACTAGAGAAGTCTCTGGAGGCTCAGGGAGTGAAACCCCCTCTAGTTTGTATTAAAACTCTAGTGCCCCACACCCCTCTGCTAGCCCAGCATCAGCCCAGCTTTGAGCTGAGCAAACAGCTATTCTTGGAGCAGCCCTGGCATATGCAACAAAGGCGTCCATTGTCCCCAGGATCCCACTGGCTGAGAGAGAAGTTGCTCAGAATCCTCTGCTGAAATCTGAGTGAGCTGGGGGCTGAGGCCCTTCAACTGCCCGTCCTGGCTGCAGAGAGGGGAAGGAGAGGAGATCCAGGGTCAAAGAATGGATGTGTTGACAGTGGCATGATCTCCTGCTTAAAAACGGCGTGGATGGACAGAAGGGCTGCCATTTACAGGAGAATCTACTCTGCCCACCTTTGTATACTTTGTACCTTGGGGCATGGCCCTGCCCTCAGGGCGCATTTTGGGAAGCAATGAATGAACAAAGTTGATCTTCTTGTGTGTGTGTGTATGTGTGTTTTTGGGGGGGGGGTTTGTACTTGATGGCACTCAGGAGTTATTCCTGGCTCTGCACTCAGAAATCGCTCCTGGCATGCTTGGGGGACCATATGGGATGCCGAAGATTGAACCTGGGTCCATCCTAGGTTGGCAGCATGCAAAGCAAACACCTTACCGCTGTGCTATGGCTCAGGCCCCCTTCTTGTTTTTTTTTTATACTATTATCAGAGGCATTTCATGTTTTTTTGTTTTTTGTTTATTGGGTTTAGGGGCTACTCCTGACTCAGTGCTCAAAGTATCATATGGTATTGAAGATTGAACTTAGGTCTCCTGCATACAAGCCACATGTATGTATGGTTGGTGTATGGTGTATGTTTGGACTCTAGCTCTTAGAGCCATCTCTCCAGGTGCCCCCCCAACCTTTTATTGTTTTGGGGGCTCAGACCCAGTGGTACTTAGGGGCTACTTCTGGCTTATTGCTTGAAGATCTTTCTTGGTGCATGGAAGTCCATGCTGTGCTGGGCTTTTCAGGTCTTCTGCAAAGCAAGTGCCCAACACATTGAGCTATCTCATCACCCTCCCCTTTTATTTTTAAATAAGCCATTAGTTCACTAACCTACTTGAAAAGATCCAGTAACTCCTTAGTATCTAATCATATAATAAAATCCTAACTTTTTTGAGGGGCGGCACACCTGGCAGTGCTCAGGAGTTACTCCTGATTCCTCGTGGTGCTCAGGGAGCCATATGGGATGCTGGAGATTGAACAGTTTAGCTGTGTGCAAGGCAACATTACCCACTGTACTATCATACTTATCTGGCACTCCTAACTTTTATTTTTTTTAATTTTTATTTGGGGGGGGCATACCCAATGACATTCAGGAGTTACCCTGGACTACTTGCTTAGGAATTGCTCCTGGCTTGGGGGACCATATGGAGAATCGAATCAGGGTTCGTCCTGTATCAGCTGCGTGCAAGGTAAATGCTTTACTGCTGCACCATCACTCCAGTCCCCCTAACTTTTATTTTTAAAAAGTTTTAGGCTTGGGGCTGGGAAGGTGGCGCTAGAGGTAAGGTGTCTGCCTTGCAAGCGCTAGCATAGGACGGACAGTGGTTCGATCCCCCGGTGTCCCATATGGTCCCCCCAAGCCAGGGGCGATTTCTGAGCACATAGCCAGGAGTAACCCCTGAGCGTCAAACGGGTGTGGCCCAAAACAAAACAAAAAGTTTTAGGCCATACCCCATGGTGCTCCAGGGACCATATAAGTTCTGGGGATAAAATTGGAGTCAACCACATGCCAGGCTAGTGGCCTTAACCCCTTTACTATCTCAGCAGCCCAAAAGTCTTCACGTTTTATCTTCTTTTCTCAGTGTGCATCCACCTGACTCTTTAGCCTCATTCCCTGCAGCAACTTCCACACTCTCAACTCCAGCTTTCTTCCATCTTGCAGAATATTGTGCTCCTTCTACATGCAATACCGTCCTGGTTTTTCTGAGCAGAGATGGCCAGTGTCCAGGGACCAAAGACTCAGTGAAAGAGTGGTAAGCAGAGGTGAGGGAGTGTGTGGAAGGTGAGGACAGGAGAAAACGAAGTAGGAGGAGTCCCTATTCTCCCAGGAGCATCACTGCAGGCACTAGGCAGAAGGTGCAGAGACCATAGGTGCAAGGTGGGGAATAGATTCTAGTGAGGGAGCCAGGAGCAGGGGACATGACTGTCTTGAGAAGTACTGATGACAATGTGGGGATGGGGAGGTCACTCTGGAAGGGACAGAAATCAGTTGAGCCACTTGCTTGTACCCTCCTTGAGTTTTTGTTTTTTTTTTTTGTTTTTGGGTCACACCCAGCAGCACTCAGGGGTTACTCCTGGCTTTATGCTCAGAAATTGCACCTGTCAGGCTCAGGGGACCATATGGAAAACTGGGATTCGAACCACCAACCTTCTGCATGCAAGGCAAACGTTTGCCTTACCTCCATGCTATCTCTCCGGCCCCACTCCTTGAGTTTATTTTTTGTTTGTTTGTTTGTTTGTCTTGGTTTTGAGGCTACACTCACTGGTGCTCAGGGGTCACTTCTGGCTCTGTGCTCAGAAATTACTCCTGGTTGTTCTGCTCAGGGGATCATATGGAATGATGGGGATCAAACCCAGGTTGGCTGCATGCAAGATAAATGCCTTATCCCTTGTGCTATCACTCCAGCCCTTATTTATTTATTTATTTTTATTAAAAGTCATCTTTCAGTGAGGTCTGGACCCCCACAAAGAAACTTATAGCCAGGGTCTGAATGTAGTGTGACTTATCTCATGAGAACATCTCTACTGTTTGCCTGGCAAAGATCAGAGATTCCCAAAACTGTGCTAAAGTGGCTTTCCTCAGGTTTCTGCTAAGTCCCTCTGCCCGATGTCCTTCTATAAGCTTTTACTTGGTTTAATCTAAGATTTGTTTGGTTTGTTTGTTTTGGGCCACCCAGTACTGGTCATAGTTTACTCTAGGCTCTGCACTCAGGAATGACCCCTGGTGGGGTTTGGAGGGACCATATGGGATGCCAGAAATTGAACCCTGTCCCCAAGTCAGGAGCTATTTCTGAGCGCAGAACCAGTTGTGGACCCCCCCCCCAAAGAAATTGAACCCTGATCATATCTATACAAGGCAATCCCATTCCTTCCCTTCATTATCTCTCTAGTCTTTGGCTAAATTCTTTTACTAGTCTACTGCTTATGTCCCTTGGACACAAGAGTCCAAGGGAATCCCTTAATACCCCTTCTGGAGGGATTCTGGGGCTATACAAACTGGTGTCTGCTCAGTCCCACCAATGCTGGGTAGCCTCTCATGAGGCAGACACCCCTCTGGGCTTTGAACTTTCAGTGAGGAAGGCACTGACTTGGCCCTACAGGGCTGTCCTACTGAGCCCCAGATGGAGGGCAGGAAGACATGCCAGCTCCTAGGTGGCATCGGGTTCTGTTTGTCCACCTGCCCTGGGCTTCATTAACACCAGCCAGGGTCACCCTCGGAGTGACCCCAGTTCCTGGCAGCCTGGGTGTGACATCCTGTCTTCAGGCCTTTGCAGGGTATTGAGGGTAGTTTGTGGGTGCCAGCCTGGCATGCAGTGACATGGTGAGTGCCCTCAAGGAATGGGATAAAGGAGGGAGGGAAGGTCTGCAGGTGGCATGGCGGTGATGGGGGCCCTGAGATGCACAGGGCAGAATGGAGGTAGGACATGAGCCATTTACAGCCAGTGGGCCTCTGCCTCTGATCTTAGCAGCTGCACCTGGGGGCTTCCAGCTGCACTGGGCCCTCTCCTTAGAGTAGAAACAATCCTATAAGGCTCCCCTTCTTCCCCAGATACCTTTAAGGACTCTGTCTCCAGAATAAAGCCCAATGTCTGGTCCTGGCATGCAAGGGTCTAATCTAAGCTCATTCTCCCAGGTCCCTTAAACTAGGCTCTTCCTGTGCCCTATAGTCTGGCTTTCCTTTCAGGTACCTTTGCTTCTATGTGACATGTCTTGGTCATACTCCAAAACCCTGTCCATCTTTCAAGAATGAGCTTGGTTGCCACTTCTCTCAGTAAGTCTGTCTCAAATCTTATCTACCAGAATTCATCTCTCCTTTCCTTGGCTGGTGTCTCAGACAACATTGAAGCAAATTCCACTTGCAGGGTTGTGAATTCTGAGGTCATGTCTCATTACTATTTGCTTTAATAATAGTATAAGAAATCCAATATGACTACTTGTTGCATATTTTTTATGTGCCAGACACTATTCCAAGACCTGAGCTCACATGCTCTCAATCCATCTTTATTTATTTTTTAATTTTTTTGGGCAGCACTAAGCATCGGATTCAGGGTCTCATGAATTCAAGACTTCTGCTGAACCACTTGCTGGCATCCTTCTTGTATTTTTTGTTTGTTTGTTTGTTTTGTTTTTGGTGATACACCTGGTAGTGCTAGGGGGTCACTTCTGGCTCTGTGCTCAGAAATTGCTCCTGGTTATTGTGCTCAGGAGATCATATGGAGTGATGGGGACTGAATCCAGGTTGGCCACATGTAAGACAAATGCCTTAACCCTTGTGCTATCACTCCAGCCCTCACTCTTTTTTACAGGTCATCTTTCGGTGAGATGGACTCACATTATTCCATTTTACAGATGAGCACCGTGCTTAGAGTTTCACACAGAGGCTGTCAGAATGAGGCCTCTGAGACTGGCTGCTTCCTTACTGGGAGTACACAGGTAAGGACACAGCAGAGCTGGGGGGCGGGGGTCAGGCCTGGCTCAGGAGAGGATCAGGTGAGATGTGCTTAGCAGCCTCTAGAGCAGTGGTTCTCAACTTTTTTTTTTTTTTTTTTTTTTTGAGAAATGAGACTCCTAAGAAGTGCTCAGAGGCCTAGGGCCACATCCGTGATACTAGGCCATTTGGGTTGGGTGGTTCAAAGTAAGGCCTGAGGAGAAGGCTGCATGACTGCTAGGGCCTGTGGTGCCTGGAACCTGCAGGGATTGGGGGACTTCTGGGTCTCCACCTGGCAGAGCTGAAGGGGGCATGTGGTGTGGGGCTTGAACTTGGGTCCTAATGCATACAAAGCATGTATCCTGACCACTGAAGTATGTCCTTGGTCCCAGTCTTATTTTTTTTTTTTCCTACTGATAAACTGTTTTGAGCATCAAGCAATACTCATAGGTTTCTACTGACTCCGCACTCAGGAACCACTCTTGGCAGTGCTTGGGGGACCACACAGATGCTGGAGGTGGATTCTGGGTTGGCTATGTGCAAGTACAGTGCTACCCACTATACTTGCTCTGTGCCCTCCTTTAAACAATGAAGCCTAGGGCCCGGAGGGATAGCACAGCGGCCTTTGCCTTGCAAGCAGCCAATCCAGGACCAAAGGTGGTTGGTTAGAATCCCGGCGGCCCATATGGTCCCCTGTGCCTGCCAGGAGCTGTTTCTGAGCAGACAGCCAGGAGTAACCCCTGAGCACCGCCGGGTGTGGCCCAAAAACCAAAAAAAAAAAAAAAAAAAAAACCCAAAAAAAAACAATGAAGCCTATTTGATGATTTCTTTGGGGTTTTTTGTTTGTTTGTTTGTTTTTGTTTTTGGGGCCACACCCGGTGATGCTCAGGGGTTACTCCTGGCTATGTGCTCAGAAAGCGCTCCTGGCTTGGGGGACCGTATGGAATGCTGGGGGATCGAACCGCAGTCCATCTAGGCTAGTGTGGGCAAGGCAGATGCCTTACCGCTTGTGTCACTGCTCCGGCCTCTCTTTGCTTTTTCTAATTATAACATTTTAGAATAGTTTTACATTGGGAGAACAATTCAGTAAATAGTAGAGCTCCCATATGCCATCTCTAATTCTTACATAGTTTCTCTATGACATCTTGTGCTAGTATGGTACATTTATTTTTTTATTAATGAACCAATATTGATATATTGTTAACATAAATTACACTAAGGTTTACTTTATATATATATATATTTATTATTATTATTTTTTTTGGTTTTGGGTCACACCTGGCAGTACTCAGGGGTTACTCCTGGCTCCACGCTCAGAAATTGCTCCTGGTAGGCTCGGGAGACCCCATATGGGATGCGAAGATTCAAACCAATGACCTTCTGCATGAAAGGCAAACGCCTTACCTCCATGCTATCTCTCCAGGCCCTACTTTTTGTATTTTATAGTTCCATGGGTCTTGACACATGTGTAAGGTTATAGGTCCACCATATATAGTTATTTACATACACTTTATAGATTGCTCTAAAAATTTCCCATGTTTTGTCTACTCAGCTTTTTATTCTGTCCTGGATTCTTAGCAACCACCAACTATTTTTTTTTTTTTTTGGCTTTTTTTGACTATACCCAGTGATGCTCAGAGATTACTTCTGGTTCTGATCTCAGAAATCACTCTTAGCAGGCTTGGGGGACCATACGGGATGCTAGGGATTGAACCTGGGTTGGCTGTGTGCAAGGCAAATGTGCTACTAGTGCTATCGCTCTGGCCCATTTGTTTTTTGGGCCACACTTGGAGATGCTCAGGGGATACTCCTGTCGGTGCAATGGGAACGATATGGGATGCCAAGGATACCAAGGATCAAACCCATTGTATTATTGCTCTGATCCAATCACAGATTGATTTTTTATCCACTATTGTGATTTTTTTCAAAAGGTCATATGGTTGAAATCATTTAGTATGTTGCCTTTACAGACTCCTTTGTTTTCAACCTTCTTATTTTTTATTTTATTTTCTTTGTTTTTTGTTTTTGGTTTTTGGACCACATCCTGTGATGCTCAGGGGTTACTCCTGGCTATGCGCTCAGAAATCACTCCTGGCTTGGGGTACCATATGGGATGCCGGGGGATCAATCCTCAGTCCTTCCTAGACTAGTGTGGATAAGGCAGATGCCTTACCGCTTGCGCCACCGCTCCAGCCCCTGTTTTCAACCTTCTTAAACCCTATGGACCAGTGGTGAGAACATGGTACTAAGAGGCCATTGTTTCTAGGACAGGAAATTTCAGTGGCCGCTGGCAGACGAGCTGTTGAAAACCATTGCTCTAGAGCCCCTACTTATTCCCTAGTGGGGTTCAGAGGTTCAGAGAGGGGATACTCTGGGCTGGCTTCCTGCCCTGATCTCAGGGTAAGCCAGCAAGATAAGCAGACTGGGATCAGACAAAGTCCCTGGGCAGAGGCTCTGGCACGACTCGGCAGGATCAACAGAACTGCTGCTATCACCCCAATCTGACCCTAAAGTTTAACAGGTGTGCTTGTCCAGTGGGGGCAGAAGGGTGGACATCAGAGTGGTGGGAGTCCTGTCCCCTCTCAGGGACTTGTGGGCAGGAGGGAAGGCTCCCAGGGACCCGGTCTTTCAGGGGACGCTGGACTCCCCCTGCTTCCTGCCAGGACCTCCTTTGAACTCAACCTCCCTGGGAACCGCCTGAAATTCATATCCTGAAACAACCCTGGCAGGGCCTCCTCTTTCAGGGTGAAGTGCTGGGTGCTAGTCTAATTTATGAGGCCACCTGACCCAACTTGATACCTCCTACTGGCATTTTCTCAGGGGCAAGTGGTACTCTGCCAGGTTCAGCAACACGACCTTGACCTTCTACTGGCACAAGTAACATGCTGTCCCGAGGGGCCAGGGTAATGGCTCATCCCATTGATAGCCCATTCCTCACATCCATCCATCCATCCATCCATCCATCCATCCATCCATCCATCCATCACTCATTCATCCATCCACCTAGATACCCATTCATCCATCTACCTAGACACCCATCCATCCATCCACCCATCCATCCATCCACCCACCCATCCATCCATTCATCCA
Source organism: Suncus etruscus (assembly GCF_024139225.1). Taxonomy (NCBI): domain Eukaryota; kingdom Metazoa; phylum Chordata; class Mammalia; order Eulipotyphla; family Soricidae; genus Suncus; species Suncus etruscus. The sequence goes on along the minus strand of NC_064851.1, from coordinate 20,818,982 downwards.
TCCATCCATCCATCCATCCATCCATCCATCCATCCATCCATCCATCCATCCATCCATCCATCCATCCATCCATCCTCTTATTCATCTGCTACATCATCCCCTGTGTAAACTATGACCCTGAGACCTAGGAGTACACCAGGTTTTAAAAGGCCCTAGCTGCCTGTAACTTTGAGGGCCTTTTCAAAGCTGTTTGTACCTACACATGGCAAATGTTTGAAAACATACAAAAAGGAGGGCATTAGGGCACTGAAAGACCTTGGTTGCCTGTTCATGAGGCACTCAGGAAAAAAGGGGATGTAGCATAAATATTATTTGAGACATAACTTCAACTAACATCCTAAAGACTTTTCTTTGAGCATCTCTTAAAGACCACTCAGATTTATATAAATAGACCTTACTATGAACATTTGTGTAGATTCAAGTATTTTTTTATTTAGTCTTACAGCATAATAACCACCCTCAAACCTAGCTTTACTGTTAGCCTAAGTGCAGTCATATTAAGGTTTAACATTTCAGGCCCCAGTTCAGAATGCATGAACTGGAGCAAGGCCAAAACAATAGCCAGTCTCCGGGAACTGACCTTGCTGGGGAAACACGGAGGCTGGGAGCTGTGCCTTGCTCTGAGTTGGTAAAGATAAACATGCAGCTTGTCCTGGCCATTATGTCTAGGGCCCAGTGAGAAAACTAAATGCTTATATCTGCAATTGTGATGCCTTGCCAGGACACTTTGTGTAAGTATTCTGCTCTATCCCAGAGAAAGTAAGATTAAAGAGACAAGATGGAACTTTACTTCTGAGTATCTGACTCTCTGATTTCATTTCCACCAAATTCATACACATACCTTCTCCAGCCGGGACCCTAAAAATTCCCTCTGTGTCTGGACCAAGCAGTCTGTGACATCCATCCATTCTTCCATCCACCCCCTTCCCCTAACCCCTCCCCCCATCCATCCATCCATCCATCCATCCATCCATCCATCCATCCATCCATCCATCCATCCATCCATTCAAGGGGCCACATTGACTAGTGATTGACTAGAGGGCTGAGGGCCTTTTATGTCAGTAGAAGTGGGGCACCACTCAACACACATCTCAGAAAACAACCAGTAGAGCTGCCATGATCTGGGATGTGCATCTCCATAACTGGTTCTTTATCTTATTCTCTTCACCTGTAAAAGGGGAACCATTAAATATTCTAGTACTTGACTCTTAAAGTTGTGATTTGAAAAAAATTTTTTGCTGGTACTGGAAATAGAACCTAATAACTCACACAAGCAAGATAAGGGTGGGCAGGAGTGACAGAACGGGGGTAGGAGACTTGTCTTATATGGGGCTGTCCAAGGCTCAAATCATAGCATCCATATGGTGTCCCCTGAGCAGCACCGGAAGTGATTCCTGAGTGCAGAGCCAGGAGTAAGCCTTGAGCACCCCCAAAATAATATAAAAACAAAAATAGCACCCACATCCCAATTGCTTCACAGTTGGATGGCACAGACCCTCCTTGGCTGTGGTCCTTAGGATACTTTCAGAATTTTCACACCGATGGGAGGCAGGAAGGACATGTGTGAGTGGAAGAAAAGAGATGGGGGAGAACAAAGATTTTTCTGGACTCTTGCTCTTGGCTAAATCTCTGGCAGTGCTGAGGAGCCATGTTCAGCACATGGATGTGTGGGAACTCCTGCCCTGGTCCTTTGTCTCTTCACTAGTCAGAGAGTGAGCAGCAAGGTCCTGGGGTATGAGAACATCTCGGATGCCCTGATGATGGGCATTCACTCCTAACTTTTACCTCCTGGCTCAGTGCAAGACCAGATGTGAGCATGACACTGCTCTGTAGAGGTCAGAGGCTCTCTTCACTGTTGATGCTTTTGGGCCATACCTGGCTGTGCTTAGGGATGACTCTTAGTGGGGTTCAGGAGAACCTATATGTGGTACTAGAGATGGAACTGGGGTCAGCAGTGTTCAAGGCAAGTGCCCTGCCTGCTGCACTATCTCTTCAGTCCTAGGCTGTGCTATCTCTGGCCTGAAGCACCAGTTGATCCCAAGGCTTGGATGGGACCTTTCAGGAAGGGGGTCTTCTTCCCCAGGGAAAGTCAGACATATGGCCTGACTGGAGGGTCAATAGGAGAAGAGGTAGTGAGTGGTCACCCCCCTTACTCTACAGTGCTGCTCTCTCTCCAGTCCCCCAGATGTGATTTTGTTTGTTTTTGCTTTTTGTTTTCGGGCCACACCTGGAGGTGCTCAGGGTTACTTTTGGCTCTGAGCTTAGGAATTACTTCTGGTGGTGCTTGGGGGATCATATAGGATGCTGGGGATTGACTGTGTGCAAGGCCCCACTGTACTATCGCTCTGACCATATCCCTAGATTTGAATGGAGTCACTGGTGCAGGGGTACCATCTTTCATAGGTGAGTGGGAGGTGGGATACTATGTGGATGCCCCCAGTCTGCTTAGAAAGAAGTGAGGGTCAACTCAGGACATGGGGGGACGGTGGGGAATGTTTTAGAACTAAGGGTGCTTGAGGAGAGCAGTAGATAGTATCTTTAACCACAGTTATCTCAGTGGTTATTTCTAAACAAAACAAAACAAAACAAACAAACTCTACTTCCTTCTTTCTTCCACCCATCTTGCTGGAGATTAGTCACCTGCAAGGCCTCTACCTCCCAAAAAATCTTATCTGACTTGGGAGAACACAGGTTAGGATGGGCAGCCAGTGACCTACAGGGATATATGAGTGAGTAGATATGGCTACTCACTTAAAAAATATTTTTTTTTTGGGCCTCATTCTGCTTTGTTGGGATCTAGCTCTTATTAGCACAGACAATGTGTAACATTGCTAGTAACATGCTAGGAGCCTGGTTCATTCACCAGAGTTGTTCTCAACTGAGACTGGTTTCTTTCTGCTGTTGCCTAGCGACTGCTTTGTCCAGATAATTTTTTAGTGTCATTTTGTGGTGTGTGTGTGTGTGTGTGTGTGTGTGTGTGTGTGTGTGTGTTTGCTTGTAGCTCTTAGAGGACGAAGTCTACAATACCTAAGATGGCCTGCCAGATGCCATTGGGCTGAAGCTAAGAACTTAACTAACTTCCCCATATTGGGTGTTTGCTCTCTGAATCTAAAATGGGTCTAAAGTCCTCATGGAAACATGTGGATAGAAAAATACACATGGATAATTAGAGATAATAGAAAAAATATAGGACCATCTCATTGATAATTTTATTTTTGGCCACACCCATTTGATGCTCAGTGGTTACTCCTGGCTAAGCACTCAGAAATTGCCCCTGGCTTGGGGGGACCATATGGATGCCGGGGGATCGAACCGCGGACCTTCCTTGGCTAGTGCTTGCAAGGCAGACAGACACCTTACCTCTAGTGCCTCCTCACCGGCCCCATCATTGGTCATTTTTAAAAAGAAATTTTAATTTTATTAATTTTTGGCCTTGGGATTATACTTGGCATTGCTCAGGGGTTATTTCTGGATCTGCACTCAGAACTCACATTTGGTGGTGCTTGAGGGACCATATGGGATTCTAGGGATTGAACCCAGATCAGTAGTGTGCAACACAAATGCCCTGACGGCCTTACTATCTCTCCAGCCTCTCTCATCATTCTTATGTTGAATATATATTGAAAGAATGACATATTGGACAGTGGATTAAAAAGAAAAAAAATAGTATCAAAACTAGTTTTACTGATTTATTTTATTATCTTCTTCCTCTTCTTTTTTGGTGACATCAGGGATTGAACCTAGATCTTAAGCATGCAAGGCATGTGATTTACCACTGAGCCACATCCCTGGTCTCTCACTAGTATAAGGTACAAAAACATAGAGACTTAAAGAGATGCTTAAAGAGCTGAGCACAGGCTTTGCATGCAGGAGGGCTTGGGTTCCATCCTTGGAAATGCACAGGACCCTGAGTACCACCAGGAGTGACTCCTGAGCTGCACTGGTATACCTCCCTTCCCCCCATAAAATGTTCTGGAGAAAATAAAAGATGACATGTGGGTTCCACTTGGGGCTGAATTTCATGTCTGGTTGACTAGAATTGGTCTACACAGCTGTGCGGTGCTGCTGATCTCTGGGGGGTGGGCAGTCTTAAGTGCAGGTGTCTGTGGGGTTAGGGAGCCATATGGCATGACTGTTTTTTAAAGAAAGATGTCCCTGTATATATCCCCTCCACTTCCTGTCCCTGCTGGGACTGGTCTTCTCTCTGCCAGGACAGGAAGTGGGGTGGAGGTCCTGGAGTGTGGCTGCCTTCCTTCCTTACCATGCAACCATCCAGGCTGCTCCAAAGTGCCCGAGTGAACAAACAGGCAGGGACAGCAACAGCTGAGGCTTATAGACCAAATGCCCTGGCAACAGCTCCCTGGCAGTGCCCAGGTCAGGTCTGGGGATGGGGGATGGGGAGCTTCCCAAGGCCCTGACGTCTGGACTATAGGTCTCTACTGCATTTTGACACGCAGACACCTCCTGAAGGGTCTGGGTGGATCACTGAGCCGGGCAGCAATGTGATGCAAGAGGGTCTCAACTGTCGGCTGACCTCGAAGTCATTGATCTTAGGGAGAAAGCCAGGACTTGATGGTACCAGTGTGTTCAGGGATTGTGGAGGAGGGGGACAAAAAATTGGTTGGGCATGGCTGCCAGAGCCACCATAGGGAGGCGAGGAGAGGACAGAGACCAGACTGGGGATGTGGGTGCCAAGATACAAGGGGTGGTGTTTGGACTGGGGAGAGGCAGTGTGGCCTAGATGACAGCATGATTTGTGAGCTCTAAGTCACACTGGCACCTCCAGCTTAGTCCAAGGTGCTGAGAGGTCAGGGGACCTGGCGGACGTTGTCACCACGCAGAGACCTATGTGTTTTCCCTCTACTCAGCACTGCCACCTCCTACCAGAGCCAAAGGAACAAACCACAGGCTGGGATGGGGGCTTCAGATTTGTGGGGTCCTTACTACCCCCACTCACACTGGTTGTGCCTTTTTGCAAAGCTGCCCTTCCTGTCACACTGGGAGAGCATTGAATTTTGGCTGCTTTATCCCCCCTCATATTCTGCTATCTCAGGAACCCTGCATCCTACCAAGCTCATGGACAGGACAAGAGGGTGAAGGAGCAGTGACCTGAATTGGGAAGCTTGTCTGACAGAGTTTTGTGGCCTCAGAGAGAGCCTAGAGGGCTGGGGCACCTGTCTACTGTATGCATGGGACCCCAGGTTCAGTCGCAGCACTGCATGACCTCCCTAGCCCCTGTGACCCCCCCAACATCACCAGGTAGCCTGTCCCCTCAAACCAAACCAATGCCCAGAGTTGTAGATCCTCCTTGTCCCAGAACAAGTTCTCTCCCTGGGCCCAGGGGCACTTCAAGGGGAGGTGCTGGGGATGTGAGACTTCGCCTTGGGAATGTGTCATGACCAACAGCCCCCCACAGGGTCAATCAGAAGCCTGAGCAAGCCTAGGGCCAGATTCTGCCCAGGGAAGCCCCCTTAGGTCCCGACAGGGTCTCTGGCCCTACCTTCCCAAATCTGGAGGAAGCTCAGATGATGAGGGAGCTGGGCTGAGGTGAATCAGGAGGGTCTGAGGCTAGGAGAAGGGGAGAGGGGAGGTGCTGAGAGGGAAGCAGAGAGGTGGGTATGAAAGAGGGGCTGTGTCAAGGGGTCTGGGAGGCTGACACCGATTTTGCACGCTGACGGGTTTACAGGGAAGTTCTTAAGATGCCTAGGCAGGGGGGCCTAGGGAAACTCAGGTGCAGGACGAAAAGTGCGTGCTCCAGGCCCAGGGAGGGGCTCAGGCCTCCTGCAGGGGCCAAGATCAAAGGCTGATGCAAGAATATGGGGGTCTGGGGCCCAGCTCACCTGTAGACATCGGTCCAGAGGTGAGTGCCGAGCACGTACACCGCCTCGACGCGGCTTCCATACTGCAGCCGCACGGTCCTTTCAAGCAGCATCCTCGCCGCAGTGCGTGCGGGTGGGTCCCGCGCTGGTCCTCACTGTTGCAGGTACCTAGAGCCTGGTGCACCTGCAGCAGGTGAAGCCACTCCAGCCGGTCGCTGCCCGGAGAGCCTTTATCCCGGCGCAAGGGGGCGTGTCCTGGGCGTGGCCAAGAGCTAGTTCTTTCTTTTATAGGCTGTGAGCCCGTCCGTCAAGGGTGACCACGCCCACTCATCTTTTAGCCCGACACAAGGGGCGTGTCCTGGGCGTGATCAATAGCGGATTCCCCTCTCTTATTGGCTAAGAGATTGTCAGTCACGGGTGACCACGCCCCCAACTCTTTCTGCCCTCTAGTGGTTAGTGATTTTCTTCTTTTTTTTAAATTTAATTTATTTAAAGAAAATGCATTACATAGTTGACATAACTGATAACAGCACATTTTTAGGAAGACCAAAAGCAACGTGTCTTCTTTAAAAAATAGAAAATTGAAAGGAAAACTAAAGAGACGGAAGAGAAAGAAGAGTATTTTTGAAAACTGTTGACTCACATTGAATTCAATGAGGCACCAGCAGAAAGTTTAGTAAGTTCTTTTTTCTTTTTTCTTTTTTTTAAAAGGTAAGAGTTAAGAAAAAAATGCAGCAATAACGGTGTAAGAATGGCAAGTGTTGTTGTTTTTTTTTTTTTTTTTTTGCATAGGCCCAGTAAAATATGGGTAAAATGGGGGGAAAAAAAGCCTTGTCCTAAATACAAAGAGACCTTATCCCTATAGGATCACTAGTAGTTAGTGATTTTCATTCATCTCTTTCTCTCCAAAAACCTTTAGAGGGATCCTGTCTCCCCATTCCACTGAGGGCAGCCCCTTTTTAGAGGGGCAGAGAATGCCAAAGAGCCACCGCTGTGTGGCAGGAGAACAAGGTGGTGGCAACCCAGAGCTGGAGGGTACCTTCATCCAGCCAGAACTGTAAGAAAATTCTTTTTTTATTTTTTAAATCATTTTATTTTATTTTTGTTTTTTGGGCCACACACAGTGGCATTTAGGGGTTACTCCTGGCTCTGCAATCAGAAATCACTGCTGGCTCAGAGACCGTATGGGATGCCAGGAATTGAACCTGGGTCAGTCCTGGGGCAGCCGGATGCAAGGAAACACCCTACCGCTCTGCTACCACTTTGACCCCTATGGGAAAATTCTTTTTTTTTAAATAATAATATCTAATATCTTTATTTAAACACCGTGATTACAAACACGATTGTAGTTGGATTACAGTCATAAAAAAGAACACCATCCCCCTGCACCCATGCCTGGGGAAATTCTTAAAGGGAATGCTAGAGCCTCCTTTACAAACTATGATAAAGAGGGAAGAATCCAGCTGCTTAAAGGGTACCCACCTTTTGCGCATTCACTGGTGGCAGATACTGGGCATGTATCAGGGTACACCCACCTTCCTGGGCAGCATAGAGCTGCCCAACTTCATTTCAACTCTATTTCATCCTGAGAAAGCTGGGGTCCAGAGGTGGAGGCTGGGTGGGTAAGGGGCACGGCACCCTCACACGGGCTGGGGCAAGTCATTACATGAACAGAGTGTAAAAAGATCACATACAAGGGGGAACTGCTAGGAAGGAAGGAAAGACAACTGAATTTTACGTAAGCTGTGTTGCAAGCACTATTCCAGCCTGTGATTTCATGTGTTAGCATATGGTCTTCCCACCCTCCCAAATAATCTACCACTTAAGTGATGAAGAAAGTAAGCTGCAGAGAGGTTAAAGAATTTACTCTGGCTGGGACCAGAATGATAGCACAGAGAGTAGGGAGCATAGAGGGTAGGGTGCTTGGCTTGCATGCAGCCTACCCAGGTTTGATCCTGACATGAATATGGTCCCATCCCTCCCAGCATCACCAGAAGTGATTCCTGAGTGAAGAACATGTTGGGTGTGACCCCCAAACTGAAAAATAAGAAGAAATTTACCCTGGTTTTGTAGTGAGAAAATTAGGAGCAGAAGCAGAAAACTAGAAGCAGGACCTAAGAGTGACCCCTTCTGAGTAGGCCAATCTAGAAACTGGGCAAAGATGAATTGGTCATAAATCATAAAATTTATCTACCAGAACAGAAGAGACAGACCAATCTGCTAGATCAGGAATAGGATGGGTTCAGTGAAACAATAAGCAAATGTCTATGCGGAACTTAGACGAATGCATTAATCACTGCTTGTACTTATTGTTATGTATGTTAGAAACTACTGTGTACATTGGATGAGAAAAATTCTTTCAGAGAATTGGGGTAGCCTGTATATGAACTCTGTGTGAGTTGCATTTGGGACTCTAGCCAGGTCGAGTCTGCAAGTTTTAAGTAAAATTTGGCTCTCCTTCTAATCTCTCCTGTGCCTCTTATTCTTGGTGAGATTTTGATAAGTCTCTTAGCTCTTTTTTTTTGGTTTTTGGGTCATACCCGGCGGCGCTCAGGGGTTACTCCTGGATCTATGCTCAGAAATCGCTCCTGGTCAAGTCCTAGCCTTCATACTGTACTGTGACCTTGAACAATTCACCTTGCCATTCCCAACCTCCATATCATTTTCCATATCTTGATCCAACTGATCTTTCAGCAGAGATCTGAGGATTATATTAAAAGAGATGATAGAATATAGTGAGTAGGGCATTTATCTTGTTTCAACATTTAGCACCCCATATGGTCCCTAAAATCCATCTGGAATGATTGCTGAGCACAGAGGCAAGAATAAGCCATGAGTACTGCTGGAGGCAGTGGCCCCAATACAAAATCAAAGCAAAGTAGAAAAAGAGACTAGATAACAAAGACACTAAGGTGCCTGGCACAAAGAGAATAGTCCCCAAAGGAACCTCTTTGGGTTAGAAAGGTGACTGGTGACAGAGTGCACTTCTTATATATGTGAGAATCTGGGTTCAGTCCTCAGCAGCAAGAAGATAAAGAAAAGAAAGGGGTCTTTTATTTTTAATTTTTAGAGTATTTTTATTTCTTATTAATATCTTTATATAAACACCTTGATTACATATATGATTGTAGTTGGGTTTCAGTCACGTAAAGAACACCCTCCTTCACCAGTGCAACATTCCCATCACCAATGTCCCAAATCTCCCTCCTCCACACCCCACCTTTGTCTGTACTCTAGACAGGCTTTCTATTTCCCTCATTCATTCGCAGTGTTATGATAGTTCTCAGTGTAGTTATTTCTCTAACTGCACTCACCATTCTTTATGGTGAGCTTCATGTTGTGATCTGGACCTTCCAGCCCTCATCACTTTTGTCTCTGAGAATTATTGTAAAAATGTCTTTTATTGTTCTTTTTTTTTAAATATAATTTTTATTTTAATTATAGTGGTCTACATATCATTGTCAATAATAGTTCTTAAGATACCTCCAGACCAGCCTCTCATAGACTCAATTTCTGCCCCTGGCTCATAGCCGTAAAGTGGGGACCCAAAGTCTGTTCTTGTGTCCAGAGCCTCGCGGGGTTTAAAATAGCTGAAGTGGTCACAGCTGTTGGTGGATTCAGGGCCGGAGGTCTGTCCCCCATCACGGCTGC